>NC_027749.1:22154521-22154741 GCF_000695525.1 Brassica oleracea var. oleracea | reverse complement strand
GTCGAAAATCAACTTGGATTTTGCTGCCCTAAATCTCTCAGGAGATAATTATTTGAAATGGGCACTGGATACTTAGTTTATCCTAAAGTCAAAAAGACTTGGTAAATGTATCATAGAAGACAATAATGCCAATGAGAAAGATTGATACATGGCAATAATAATTATTAGCCATCATCTTATTAAGAGTCTCAAAGATCAGTATCTGACTATAATCCTCTAG
>NC_027749.1:22152895-22154336 GCF_000695525.1 Brassica oleracea var. oleracea | reverse complement strand
AATTGAGACCTCCTGGATTAACTCCATTACCTGATACCAATAAGGCCACAAAAGAAAAAAAAAATAGGTGACCACGTCCAGAATGATAGACCACACGGTCATGGCCGTGAAAGGTGTAAAGGACGTGGCCATGGCCACAATAACACATTTGGCCGTGAGAATCACTATGGCAGAGGCTGTGGGTATCGACCCAATTTAGGCAGTGGTCGTGGTATATCCTTTAAACCACAAAGCTCGACCAAATAAGTATGCCATAGATGTGGAATGGGGAACCGTTGGGCTAAGATATGAAGGACTCCCAAACATTTTTGTGACACGAGCCCTTTTTTCATAATAAAGACTATATGTCTAGATAATATTGGTGAATACATGTCCCATGCGTTTAAATGATTATGGTATGTCCATGGGGGTAAGTGTGGACAATTATGTGATACATGTCCATACCAAGAACGGATAGACCATAACTTATGAGGTCAAAACTCCCATTCACAGCTTGGGCCACACGAAATTTACATGCACCTAAGTTAATACACATCAGGCCATTTAGTGATCATATATATCCCCTATCACAATTATTAAAGGGTCAAGAGCCAGACATACCCCATGATAAGACATTTGGATGTTCTGTCTATGTACTAATTGGTCCACCACAGAGAACTAAGATGGGACCTCAAAAGGAGGATGGGGATATATGTTGGATATGATTCTCCCACAATAATAAAGTATTTTGAGCCAACTATGGGTGATTATATTTGAGGCCAGGTACACGGATTATTTTAAGACCAGGAGGAGAAAAAAATAATAAAGCTGGTAAAAAAATGGTAAAAGAAATAGAATGGAATCAACCATCAATGTCTTGGCAAGATTCTCGGACTAAAGAATGTGAAATAGACGTCCAAAGATTATACATTTACAAAGCTAGCTAATCAAATGCCAGACATATTTGCTGACCCGAAAAAGAATGACTAAGTCATATATAAACCAGCTTGTAAAACACCAACAAATTTAATGTCCAAGAAGAGACACAGTCAAGTTGCTACAGAGTCTAGACAACGTATGAAACGTGGTAGACCAATAAGTTCCAAAAGATAAGAATCCTCGGAAACAAAAGAAAGGTGCAGAGAATGATAATCAAAATCCAAATCCGAGGTTACTAAGGAAACCATCCCAGACGTGGAGATAAGGCCGACCGACTCTAAGGTACAGGTACCAAACAATGTAGCTTAGGACGCCAAGCTGCAAAGTATTAAAGGTCCTGATTATAATGAATCTCAATCGATTATATCATGTCTGGAAAATAATGGAACCAATAAGGAATGTCGACATAAGATGATTTATTTGCATACAAGGTAGCACTTGAATTTATGAATATAAGCAAGGATCATGAACCCACGTCAATATAAGAGTGCGCACTCGTAGAACATATTGGATTGAATGGAAA
>NC_027749.1:22121770-22152127 GCF_000695525.1 Brassica oleracea var. oleracea | reverse complement strand
GTGTATTTGAGGTCGATGACTCAATATGTTCGATCAGATTGTGGCATGGCCGATGGTAAAGAAGAATCAACTATCATGTTCGAGGACGAAGAATATTCTGGCCAAGATCTTCATCACCCACGGATTGCAGAAAATTGGAGAGGTCCAAGGGACCTTCAGTAATGTCCAATCAGGGGGAGTAATGTGTGTTGTACTATTTTTCCTTCACCATGGTTTTGTTCCAATTGGGTTTTCCTAGTAAGATTTTAATGAGGCAACATTAAAGCACATTACAAGCTTTAAATGGTCATGGCATCCAAGGGGAAGTGTTATGAACCAGATTGTGGATGGCTCATAACCAAGAGATTATGATATGTAATCATTTAGCTATTTGTTTAATGATGAACAAAATTAAGGGGGGGGGGGGGTTATTGGAACATAAATTTATGTGGAATTTGATGATTTTAATAGTTGAAAAGATTTTACAAGTTAACTAGATTTAACAAATTTTATCAAATATTTTTACATAGATTTTCATTACTTTTGTATAGAATTCTATTGATTGTAAAAAATTAATGGTGGTAGAAAAAAAAGGAAAGAAAATCATTTCAATTAAAGTAATTCTTAAACAACTTTTAAAAATGTTTTGTCACAAAAAAGATCTCAAGAAATAAAATGATCAAAAAAATTAATTTCTACTTCTTACTTTATATATATATATAAATAATTAAAAAAAAATTTATATAATTTCAAAATATATGTTTAAAATTTGAATTTTTGTAAAAAAAATTTGAATTATTATTTTTGAAATGTTTAATTAAAAAATACGAAAGTGCCTTTTAAAACAATTTTTACAATTTTTATTTTAAATTTTTAATATTTTTTTCTATTTTTTTAAGTTGTGAATTGTATTATGTTAAAATTGTGATTTGTATATTATTTCATTCTTCAATTTGGGTTTTGTATGTGATTTGAATTATTATTTTTGAAATGTTTAATTAAAAAATACGAAAGTGCCTTTTAAAACAATTTTTACAATTTTTATTTTAAATTTTTAATATTTTTTTCTATTTTTTTAAGTTGTGAATTGTATTATGTTAAAATTGTGATTTGTATATTATTTCATTCTTCAATTTGGGTTTTGTATGTGAGTGTATTTTATTACATTGATTTTAAAAATCTTATGGGTATAGATGATATTCTCAAAGTTGAGTACTATGAATAAAAACAAAGAAAATTTGCATCCCAATAACAATAGATTTTAATAGAATCTTAAAATCAATGAAAACTAAACTTTTCCAATAACAAAAGATTTTGAGTGGAATTTAAAAATCATCACTCCAATAACAATGGATTCTATTAAGATTTTAAAAATTCACAAACCAATAAGAATGAAATCTCAAAATTTAATAACTCCTCTAGAATTCTTTGTCCAATAACCCCCCAGTATAAACATAACTATGTTAAATGGGCTTCTAAGGGTTTTAAGCCCAACGTTCAAGACTCAGACTCTGTCTTTGATCATTTCCATATTCAGGATGGTGATTCTTCTTCATTGATCCATCATCTCACCGTATATCTTTTCCCGCCGGCAAAAAAACCTTCATCATCATCACGATATTATCTCCCTCGGCCCAAACCTCGAATCACATTAACCTAATCCCACCTCTAATCATGGTACGCTTTCTTCTCCTCCAAAAACCTAATTTCACTTCATAGCAACGACAACTGTTGGGATTCGAGACTACGTCAGAGAATCCATCAGGGACTTCGTTATGATTTGGTGATAGAAATCAAAAAAGATTGAGTAACTTAAACCAAGACAAGGACGTCATATTAGAAAAAAGAAATGTCTCTTTTATGGAGATATGAAAGTTAGCAGGATCCTGGAAATATTACTTTCATGGAGTTATGGAAGTTGAAAGTATTTTATATTATTTCCTAATAGGTTTATGGAAAGGGGCGAATGCCCTAATCCGACAAGGTTAACCTAATAGACTCCTACTATATAAGAGGAGCTCGTGTGTTCTATTATCTCTTGGCCTTTATGAGTCCTTGAGAAGGCCCTTTGTGGCCGGTCCTTTGAGACCAAGCAAGCCGGCTTGTGGCTTGTGTGTGTGAGAAAGAGAGGGGCTATGTCTTTGTACTTGAGATTATAGTGAATTGCCTCATTGCCAGGCCCCAGGGACGTAGCCACATCTAGGTGAACCCTGGGTAATCAATATTGGTGTCTATCTTCTATGTTTATTCCGAATTCTTCTTCTTATCTCCATTATTCTACAAACTCAACTTTCTTATTTACATCGTCGAGTTCGTCAGAGAGTGTATCAGAGTTTGTATAATTGATTCTGGATCTTGAGTCAAACAGTTTCGCCGTTGTGGTTTCAACAACAACCACCGCCTCTTGCATCTCCTCTGCATCTTACCTCAAGATAGGGTACCTTCGAGTATATATTTGAGTATCGATTATAAACAGATAGGGTTTGGATATCCAAACTTACTCAGAATGAAGCCCGATTGGTTATTTAGCACTAACCGTATCCGAACCGATCTTCTTACTTCGGTCAGGTTTGGGTATAAGTCACTATGCCCATGCCTAGTCTGCACTAGTGAGCCTTTGATCCACCTTACACGAACATGATAAATAACCAGTTTTAAATTTGCAAGCACCTTTTCACGAGCTCTCTCATTATTTATTGGCCTCGTTCTTTGCGAGTTTACACGACGAACTGCAAACATCTACGCCCACTCCCTAGAGCTATGTAACAAAAAAAAAACAAATTGATAGAACTAACCCTAGCTCTTATTATTCTATGCTGGTTATGTCCACATCTCAAGCTTGATGTGTTTGCCATCAAGAGGTTAATAGTTGTAACACAAAGCGAGAAAATGTCTTTGTTTTAATTTCCGAGTTATATGAATCTTAAACTAGGGAGCTAATTAAAAAGAAAAAATAAACAAAGGAAAGATGTTTTATTCCAATTAAGATGAACAAAGAAAACAGAAACACAGATAGAGTTTTATTATTAGTCGTTACTTATAACTCTTATCCTTTTACTTTTGTAGTTTTGTAGTCTTTAATCTCTCTTAGATTATGGACATAATAGGCTTGGACGAAGGCTCTGTCTCAATAGCTTTCATGAACCTAACCTCAAATGGCGTAGAGCTTAAAGTGAAACGCCTAACGCCCTGTTTGTCCACAAATATCCCGATATCGCTGCAATCGTTATTATTAACACAAAACACAATCTTGTAACCGCCAAGAGCATCTTTAATTTTCTTGATCTGGAAGAAACCATTCGACGGTTTAGGACCAGCCGCTATGAACAACGCCTCAATGACCGTGATGGGCTCGACCGGAGGGACGTACCAATAGGTTGACTGACCACATATCGTTGCTTTGACGTCCATCTGGATGTTGAGGTTCGCTGACTCGGGAACGAACGCAACTTTAGTCCTTCAGTCTGAGAATTTTACGGGAATTCCCATATTAACCTCTGAATATTCCAGTTTGAAATAAAGGGGACACCAATCATCACCACGGGAGCTGAGAGTCAGGCCGCCATCTCCAGGGCCGGAAATGCGGGGGAGAACGTAGTAACTGCCATCGAATATGATATCACCATGAATATCGAGAACTGGTTTTCCGGGGCTTACGGTCACGGTCAAAACAGCGGTTAAGGCAAGAAGGAAGTAAAACATGGGATTCATTCTTTTTTGAGTTTATGTTTGTGAGGTTTGGTCAATCCCATCAGACATGTTTAATGTTGGGTCGGCTTGCATAAGTTACGCGCGGACAACATATGGGCCTAATCGTTGAAGCCCATTAGGTCAAGTACTTATACAAAGAAGGATAGATCCCTGTCGTGATCTGGAAGCACAAAGCGTGGCGAAAACCAAGTCTCTGGGAGGCAGGAGCCTCAAGCATCTATGGAGTGCTTCCATGGCATCTATTGGAGAGATAGAGTAAGCTAGACATAGATATGTTGTTCTAGGCTTAGCTCTTAGCCATGTACTTCTCTTGTAAACTATTTATACACTCTAGGGTTTGTATACCCACGACAGAGAGAGTAATGATCTTGTAAATCGCATCGGAGGTGTTTTCCGATACTTCATAGTGGATGTTGTGGATCTTGGATCCACCCCAGATTTAGCGCGCTACGGCCGTGAACTGGGTGAAAAATTCTTGAGTCATGAACAAGGATGAATCGTATGAGTAGTGAAAGGGACATGGGTATTATGAGCTTGTATTCCATAACAAGTGGGTATCATAACCCCTCAAGTGGTATCAGAGCACATGCTCATTGATTTATGGAGTACATGTCTCGAGGAGGAGAGACATATGAAGAAGCTTCCAAGCGAGATAGAAGAAACTCGCAAGGTTTAATGGAAGCTGGTGGTCACGTGGTTCTACGCACGTGGAAATCTGATTAGGTTAAAAATCAGAGGATAAACCGAGTTACAAGATCAGGTCAGAGAGATTTTCGGTTTACAAGAGAAGAAGGAAAACGGTTGGACGTTCTTCGCTACATCTGCACAAATTTATGGAGGAATGATTCACAAGTCAGTTGAATCGGTTGACATGATTTCTAGTTATGAAATCAAAGTTTTTCTAGAGTTCTCCAGGGGTGCAAGACTTTGGGTTACTCACAAGATAAGATGGTGGCAGGCTGCTGGCATAAGAAAGAGAGATTTCAAAGCTGTCTTCGATCTGCAGTCATAAGGAGTGTGTGACAGTCACAAGGCATGTGTGACTATATGCATTGGAGTTTCGAATTTCTTCATATTCTGCAAGTTATTGGAACTGAAAGCATACTGAAAGACAAGGGGTTCCGCACTGGTTTTGTATGGGATTGTCTGAAGATTCAGTGAGGGTTTTCACGGTGTTCTTGGATTGAAACTACATGGTATATCAGTCGCAGGTGGTGCTCTAATCTATGTGGGTATTTCAGCTCGGTATCTCATGGAATTCTTGGAACTAGGGGACGCCTTAGAACCTTGAATGATATGAGTGTTTCATGGCTGTTCAGATGGTATTCTTAGTCAACGTGAAGAATGTTGCAGAAGGGTTGAAGGGAACCAACTCATGCGGGTTCGTCTATGTTTGATCATGAGAGTCTACAGTTGGGTAGAGGTTCAGAGAACAAGATACTACTAGACTGCTATTTTCAGAGGGAATGCAGTGTGGTTTTCTAAGCAGATATGTGTTTCGCGTAACACATAGTTTTCTGCTGGAATGGATCTGCGAGAACGAGGAGTTACTTGTTCAAGGCAGAGTTTGGCTGAATAGGTGGCGGTGTCAAATTGAGATTGATTCATGATGGAAACATGTATGTTTCGGTTTTTCTGCATAGGATTCAGATGTAGTTTATTTTGGCTTCTCAGGGCATATAAGGGGGAAACAAATGTGTCTACAGGGTATCACGGTTGCAAAGGTGATGATTTATTTGAGCAGAGGTTGAACAAATTTTCTTTGCGTCAAAAGTCTTCTTAGCAAGTTGAGCTAAGCGGCGGGATCTGTTGGCAACAGCAGTGGTGTAGAAACCCGTAAAAAAAAGAAGAGAGAATGGTCGAGTATCTTTGTGGTGGTCGAGTCGCGGGCGATAAGGATCGATCAGAAATTTCAAAGAACGAGGTGGTCGAAGAATTGATCGTGAGTGAACTATGAGTCGAAAAGCTGCTCGACCATAGTTAGAAGATGTCTTAGATTGATCAGAGGGACATTTTGGAAGCATCACATTTTTGGAAGCACGGCGTCTTAGAAGCTCGACGGTTTAGAAGCATGACGTTTCTTAACCACGAAGTAATCCTCAAAACTTCGTATCGGTAATATGTTATGTTGGAAACATAATACATTGTAAGCATGACGGAAATTAAGCAAGACGGGAATCAAGCACGACGGGATCGAAGCACGACGGGAAAACCCAAAATTGGACGAAATCCTAATTTCGATATTCTGTAATATTTTTCGGAGAAGCCGGAGTCTCAGGAAATATTACCGTCAAGGTTATAATGGAGTCTGGAGTTTATTAAAAATATTCAGAACATCAGAACGGGAGTAGAAAAATATTCGGGATTGATCGCGGGTCAGAAATTTGCCGGAAGGACCGAAATAACACGAACGGACTGAGAAGCACGAGGTGGCTTGGTGTGAGTGTTCAGAACGTGGTGTCAACTATACAGCAAGCTGAGTGTCTACAGAAGCTCGAGGTGTCGCCGTGCATGGAAGCAGTACATACAGCCTGACATGTAGAATCACGAGGTGGATCGACCAAACACGAGGTGTCTCCGCGCATGCAACCGAAGCATGCTGATCGACATGTGTGAGATGGTGTGTCGCCTTGCATGAGTTCCAGTCATGCAGCCAACATCTGGGAGGAGTGGTGGCGTCCTAAATGTGTCTTGGATATGCTGAAAGACATGTGGAGCACGAGGTGTTGCCGCGCATGCGTCCGGAGCCATGCGAAGCGACACACGGGCTGCCACCAACCGTCCAATAAATACCCTACGACCCCAGCTCATTTATTCACATCCAGACCTGTTCAAACTAACTTAAAACCATGAGAGAAAAGTAGAAAAAGAAAGCAAGTGATTCCGAGCTATTTTGAGAATTTTAACGAGTTTTCGAGCTCAGTTCTCTACTGATTTCGAGTCAGCGCCTAGGGAAGGTTCTTTCCAACTGAAGGTCAATCAAATGAAGATCAGATCAGATGGGAGTCAAGTCAACATGGCTAGAGAGAGAGAGAGAGAGAGAAAGGAAGTGATCGATTCTAGAGAATAGTCGAGTTCTGAAGACCGATATTCCATCGAGAAGGCCAAGTTCCGTCGATTCTCTACGATTTTGAGGCGGAAGCTCTGTTCAAATCAATGCGTCCAAGCCAGTCATATTCTCCAAAAATTAAGTGGAGGTGCTGTCCAAGATTAGTTCAGTTCCATTGGTTCAGATCAGTCTAAGTTCTACTCGATACTCCGCCGGGAAGTCCGAAGAACTGTCCAGAAGCTAAAGGAGGTTCTGTCCAAGTCCAGATCAGTCCGTAGAGACCTGTCTGTTTATTCATGGTGAAGTCGAGGTTCTGTCAAAGTCGAGATCAATCCAGTCCAGTCCAGTCAAGGCGTCCCTTGGGTTTTGGCCAAGTCCTCTCCGATCAACCAACTGCTTCTCGCCTAGAACACTTTGAGTTGGATTGTTTGAATTTTACTTGGAAATTAGGGTAGATTGAGTCGCATATAGATTAGAATGATCACGCTATTGAATGGTAGAATCCTTAGGGTTATTTTATTTATAGAACCGGACTCAGTTTAGCAAGGGCTAAGCTGAGATGAATGGAATTAAGACTTAGTTGATAACCTGATTAGGACTAAGACTAGGATGCATCATGTTTTCTATTCTTGGGTGTTGATATGGTTGAGTACACGTTCCCGTTATCTTTAAAGATAGTGTCGTAGCAGGAGACCGAACTATCTAGGTAACGGTTTGATTGAGTAGATTGATTGAGTAGATTTAATTAAATACTGGCTCGTTTAATTAATCTTGTTGATTGAGGTTGGTCATCTCTTGGTAAGGGAGTGACTAACTCGTTGAGTTGTTTAGTGATAATGTATTTGTTTAGGGATCTTTGGCCATATAAGATGATCTCCTAGTTGTGATGTTGGTACTACGGGTCCTATGCCATATAGGCAGGACTACGAGGATTAGTGGTTAGTGTCGTAGACTCCTAAGTATTGTGTAGTTTTGGATAGGAGTCTTGGATTGGCCGACAGCATTTGTGTAACCCACAATGCTAGGCATATTGGGGTGAGTTAGTGTTCCTTCAGACCTCGTACCCGGTGGGGTCAAGGAAACCCCTTATTCGCTGGATCGGGAAGACTCAGAGAGACGGGATCATGGCCTATGGCTGAGTGATTACACGATGGTGTAATGTGGCAGTGACCCGAAGGACTGTGGACTGTCGCCCGGTGACTCGAAGGACTGTGGGCCGCGGTCGGTTGAAAGTTCCTTCTTCTGGCCTTTGTGGTAGGGAGATAGGATATTGCCGATAGAGAGGACGAACACAAAGTCACCAGGGCCCAGGTTAGAGTGTTGTGTTAGAGTGTGGTTAAGGTTATGGAACCCTCGAGTTAGTGTAGCACCGATATATGGTGTTACAATTTAGATCGATCGTAGATACTCATATTCTTATTATTATGTTTGTGGTTGATTGATTTGCTTGTAGGTTTCTGACATTAAGTCCTAATTCTGGCTTAGGTACCGGATTAGGCTTGGTGTGTATTTTGTTAGTGTAGGCCTGACGTTGGCCTGTACGTGTTCGAGTGATTGCTTGTGAAGGGTTGTGGATATTAAAGCTATGCCGTATCATTGGTTGGCCGATCATGTTCTTGTCTGTTGGTCGACCGGCTAATGATACTTGTATAGTCTAAGTGTCTAACACTACATGAGTACTGAACTCAGACATATATATGGTTAACTAGGGATTGGTTGTTGACTTGTTTTAGTGCAGGTTCCCGTTATTTGAAGCTAGCTCATGGCAAGAGGCCAAGTCTAACTTAGTAACGGTTTGCTTAGCCTTAGCTTTTATTGCATGCTAGGGCTTGATTGATTGTTATTTTGGGTTGTCTGGGTTAGAGTCTAGGTTGCGGGTAGAGGCCGCCAGCTCACTGAGTAACATTAGGTTACTCATCCAACTCTGTTGTCCTTTTTGAAGGTCGCTTTAGGTAAGGATGATCGGATAGCTTGGAGCTGGACGTTAGGACCGCCAGTGTAGATTTTCATTCCTTTTTTAAACGGTATTTTGAATTGTGTTAAGTTGACTCGATTTGGCATTAGGCCGGGCTTAGTCTTGAATTATTCAATGTATGAATATTTTCTAAATGAATAAAAGTAATTGTTTATATGCGCTTCATGAGTACTCTGATATTTGACTAGTCCGGTCTAACACAACGTTAGGTCGTGCTACGGGTTGAAAAGCCTTAGGCCTTGATCTAACGGAAAACGCTAACTCTATGTACGGGTTGAAAAGCCTTGTGCCTTGACGCAGCGGGACGAGTTAGTGGATAAATTTGTCTAGGTCGTGGCGTAAATTTTGTGACTTTGACCAGATCGTCCCTAGCCCGTCACGTAGCGCTTCCGGACCATGGTGTTGGGTTGGACAGTCAGTCATGTTCTTGTTTGATTGTTGGCTGGGTGGTTGGCTCATTCATCTCTAACCCTGGGTGTTGGATGGTCGATCGGTCATGTTCTTGTTTGATTGTTGGCCGGTTGATCGACCATATGTCTAGGACGGTTCGGGGGTGTTACAGAGGTGGTATCAGAGCATGGTTTCGTCCATGCTTCCGGAACTCATGATTTAATCGGTTTTTAATATTTTATCAAGTAAAAAAAAAGTCACAAAAGGCATTAGGGAAACCGGTCACGTCCAGCGATAGTATTGTGGTTTTAGGAATTAGGATTGAGATTGTGGAATCTAGAATTGCTAGGTTGCTGGTTAGAATTGCTATGTTGTTGTTAGTAGACTATTGGGATTAGTTGTTTACTAACTTGTGTGTGAAATGTTCTTTTGAGATTCAGCGAGTAAGTGTGTTCGCTGATCGGAACTTTAAGGGATGAAAACCTTAAAGTGAAGGGAGTTTGAGGCCAAACCCAAACCCGAAACGAAAGATCACAGATTCAGAGAACTGGGCTGTGGTATGGACTGGACAGATGGGAGGAAACAAGACTTCGTTGGGAAGGGACTTCATCAGTTCAGTCTATAGTATATCATCTTTGGAAACAAAGAAACAATGTCTTGCACAACAACCTTGTCCTTGCGCCGGAAACAATCTTCAGATTCATTGACAAGGAGATGCGAAACATCATCACCGCTAGAAGAGAGAGGAAGCAATTCCTAAAACTCATGGAAAAGTGGATGCGCTGTACGTGGAAACTAGTCCGGCTCATCCTCATTCGGTTTATTACCTTGTTTTTAGCTTTTTTGCCAAGGTGTAACATAATTAGATCTTTCTTTCTTGCAAAGTTTAAACTTTCATTTATATTTATATGATATTTACCTTTTTAGCAAAAAAAAAAAAAAAAACTTGATTTAGGTTACTAGTACTGCATAGACGTTTAGAATAGTGTTGCGTATTAGGAGTATCACTTTATTTAAATTAAAGGGCGAGGGTTTACAGTTAAACTATATAAAAAAGGATTCAACTTGACGATATTATTACGTGTCAAGCTAAAGGCTCCTCTATTATTGTTTGTGAAACTATAATATATTTTTCCGACAGTACATCCAGAACTCATTTAGATCAGAATGATTTAAAACTAACCAGCTTTGGAAATATAAAAGAAATTGAAAAGTAGATAAAACTTGAAGGTAGTACACTAAAAAGTTTTTATTATAGGAGTATCGGTGCTTTTACCAAGATCACATTGTAACCGAAAATTCAGAATTTACATAAATATATTTGAACATTTTTGTTTTCAAACAAAATGAAAGTATAGTGACCACCGACACTTTTGTTCCTATATCCAGATGTTCGCCAAATGGCACAGTGGAGGGCCCCCCTGTATTGGCGCTCTCTAGCTCAGTGGGCTCTCCATTCCGCATGTGTGCTAAGCACAGATAAACAAGTTCTAACAAACAAACAATTGATGTAATCTGTGTAAGATGTGTGCATGTTGAACAGAACAGTTTCATAACCGGTAATAATGATTAAGTTACCTGTTTAAGTATGTGAATCTTATTTCAGTATATGAATTGACACTTGTTACTGTACTCATCGTCTCATCCGTGCCGTTGACGTTACATCGACCATGGGGACCTGCAAGATTCAATACCAAGACAAAAGAATGAAAGCGTAAATAATAATTGTTTCTCTCACCAGAGTTTTAAAAAGCAAATTACGGATCATATTCTGAGTTCCCACAAATAGTGAAGAATTTGGACCCTGATGTAGTTGCAAGGTCTCTTGAATTTCATCCTTCGTATGGCTGATTTGAAAACTCGTTAAACATAGCTTAGTTTTCTAGCACCGTTCAATATATATCTTTTCTGGGGGGATTTGAAGGTTAATAAAGAAAAACAAACAAAAGCTATGACTTCTAGTTAGCGATACAAAGGATATGCGTGACTCATTATATCACTCACAAATGACAACAGATACGAGTTAGAATAGCTTCTGTTCAATAGATTCGAAGTGCCAAATTAGTGTGTCAATTAACCAAAAACCATCAATTCTCTGAAGAGTTTACCTCTGTGATTATGAGCATCACATAACCAGATATGAGAACATGATAAAAGAAGAACGCCTAAAATCATATTGATCACCTTGGTTTCACTCACACTAGATATATGGGAAAACGCAGCAAATAAGTTTTCTCCTAGTAACACCAAAAAATGTGGCCAGGTCTCGTTAATAGAGATTTCTCAACTGTGATAATTTTTGAATCAGATTGAAAGATATTAGAGTGTTAAAATGTCCTACGTTGGAAGTTCGAGACATTTTAACATCCTAATAAAATATTTGAGCAACATACACATACTCGTCCTTTTGAACATGTCTAACTAATCCCACAAAAGCACCAAACTACGTCAATTTTGTTGTAGGAATGTTTTATCTATTGCACATGCAGGTTGAATCACTCGATTCACTCCAAAGGTGAAACCTTTCTATATATCGAAATCATTGTTTAATGACTCTGCAATCACCACCCGACATTTTCCCATGTTTTGGCCTCACTCGCACGCTATCGCGAATCACTTCTCGATAGTTCACCCATCCTTCCACTACTCCAGCTCAAGCATGCTTAACTCCGGAGTTCTTTCAGAATGTGCTCCGGAAAAGGTAAATCAACTTTGGTGACATAGGTAGCCAAATCAATTCTCTTAAATCTTTTTCACATATCACAACTCGGGATGTTACAGATACAAATCAAGGAATACTAATTAAAGGTTATATGACACCAACACTTCCAATAAGTTTACCAACAACAGATAAAGTTGAAGGCAGCACATGATTTTTGTTTACATGGCGCCTGGCAAATGGTCAAGTAATTATCCAACTTATCAATTTATCGTTTAAAGACTTTTTCGTGAGAAATTATCTACAAAGATGTATTAATGACTTTTACATCTGTGCCATGTGAAATCCAAGACTTAAATCTACGAAAGACCATGATTTGCACTATAATACAATGTATTCAAAACCAATGCAGCAACCACTTACTCCATTTTCTCATTGGCAATAGCAACAGTGAACTTTGCGCACTCTATGAAACCGTGAGCTTCTGTGTCTACATCCTAAATTGAGCACCCTAATCGCTACAGTTACCCTTTTACCAAAGTTGATCGTACCCTAAAAAGGCTTTGAAAACGTGAAAAAGTAAGGCCCTAGGCCTTTTAAGCACAATTAAGCCCGTTATAAATATCCACAAGGCCAATCGTTTGGGATGTTTTAATCCGTTAAAGTGCAGCTATTGTTTTGTATCTTCCAACTAAATCCTTTACCCTGATTCATGATTCACCCGTTATTTTCTCTCTCCCGTACAAGGAGAGATCTACGACATCAATGAAAATCACTGAAGACAAATTGCTTAGGTTAATGAACACTTGAAATCTCTCGGCTCTGGCCACAACCATGTTCATATTCACGTTGCTCAATATTGCCTTTAGACTCAACAGTCAGGGTTTACAGTAGGCAAGCGTCAAGCTAAGATTCTCGCTATTGAAGGATCCAAGAATCAAGCATTCAAGCTATATCATTCATTCATTTGATGACACCAAGCCTCAATTTTTTAAAAAAATTAACATCTTATGTGAAATTTTCACACTACACTCAATCATAATACTGGAAACGAAGACAACTACTTAATTGAACATTGACTTGTTTTAATTTCACAGAGTATATCAAAATCGTTTTTAATACATATTATCAGTATGGTCCAGTGAGTAAACTCGACTTGTTAACAAATTAAAGTTAAACAACTTATTTTTTTTTTAAATATTTTCTCCTAACCCTAGTTCCTAGCACACACTTTCTTCAAAACATCTTTTTTTTTTCTTTTTGAAACATCTTCATCTCCAGGTTTATGTACTACAATTAACAGTATATTCTGTATGTATAATATGTTTTCTTACAAAGGAAAAATATGTTCTTAAGGTTTTTTCTTAAGTTAGACTCTAGGTTCGTTATAATTTAGGGTACATATATTTTATTAAATCAGAGGGGTTAAGTAAGAAACTTTTAAAATTTAAAGGCCTTATCTGAAAACTATACTTTTTAATGCATCGTGGTTTGGCATAACATCTCTTGCGAGGAGAGACCCACGAAGCGTTGGATTGGATAGCCTAACAAATTGATTTTTCAGAGACTACAAATCGATTTGATTTTCTTACCCCACCAACAAGACTGATGTATTTATATGTGTCCGGACACGGGGTTCAGATTTTTGGTGTGACAAAATACAAAGTTACTTTTTATCATAATGAAACTATATTATATATTCGTTGTAACTCAGTAGCTATACATAATTGCATAATTGCATAGCAGTAGAAAAACAACAATCATATAATTAGATTGTTCAAAAGAAATGCTTAAACATATGATTCTCATGAAAGATAATAATATCACAAGCTCTTTGGAGTGAATTTACATCTTCCCTCCTCGAAGATGGCTTTAGCAAATTAATTAAAGTTTGAGATAAAAGCAAGTCTTTTCCAATAGTACATTTTGTTTTTGTCTTCTTGCATGAATCAGACTCTTATCAGTAATTTTGGCAGGTCTTTAGTAGAAATAGTACCAAAGGCTATCACTCATCTATCTAACCCTTTTTAATTATTATTATTTTTACTTCATAGTTATGGCACCCCCCAAAAAAGTACAAAATTATTACAGCTTTTGGATCTTTATGAAGCCTCTGCCTATTGTGGAGGCTTTTGATTCCTTTGAAGCAATCAATGACCTCTCTGTCTCTCATTTGCCAGCAAAGAGAGATTGTTTAATGTTGTTTATGCTTCACATTTTTATACATCACATTTTCACTGAATCTTCCTCTGCTTCTCTCAGGTAATTAATTCTCTCCCTTCCCTCTCTCTTCTCTTTCTCTCTCTTCTTTCTGTTTGGTTATAAGATACAATGATGGGGGTACTTTCATGGATTCAGGAGGATGAAAACCACTTAGTTGCAGCAGAAGAAGAAATATTCAAGAGAAGGGCTTTCTTGAGTGACAATGGAAGGGGCAGAAGAGTTTCAAGAAGAAGAAGTGTGGTCAGTTTTGAGAGAAAACGAAACTCCAGGTCCTGAAATGAAAATGTCCAAAAGTAACAATATCTTCTCAGCTGCTTCTTCATCTTCTGCAAGGTACATTCCTAAGGGCAAGGAGGTCTCTAAAGCCAAACAGTCATCTGCTCCAATGAATGTACCTGACTGGTCCAAGATTTATGGGAACACAAGAAGCAACCATTTGCATTCGTGGACCACTCATGATGAAGATGACGATG
This sequence comes from Brassica oleracea var. oleracea, assembly GCF_000695525.1. Classification (NCBI taxonomy): domain Eukaryota; kingdom Viridiplantae; phylum Streptophyta; class Magnoliopsida; order Brassicales; family Brassicaceae; genus Brassica; species Brassica oleracea. The sequence goes on along the minus strand of NC_027749.1, from coordinate 22,137,668 downwards.
ACGATTCAGTGGTTCCTCCACACGAGTTGGTAGCAAAAATGCTTGCAAGAACGCAGATCTCATCTTTCTCCATGTGCGAAGGAATAGGAAGAACACTCAAAGGAAGAGATCTCAGCAAGACAAGAAATGATGTCTTAACCAAAACAGGTTTCTTGGAATCGAACGTCACATCCACATCACCACAACCATAGTTATGTCATGGTATGGAGCATGCTCAATATCTCATAAACTCCCTTAACCACTACTATTCCATACCGTATCATTATCATAAATTAAAACCTAAACTTTATGTTATCCACATGATTTGTTTTAACTATCCAATGTTATTGTCGTTTTCATCATGTTGGGAATCATCATGACACTATACCAATATGGTTGAGTTATCTTTATTTTTTGTTGTTTGTTAGGTTTTTTGGATTAGTTGTTTACTAACTTGTGTGTGAAATGTTCTTTTGAGATTCAGCGAGTAAGTGTGTTCGCTGATCGGAACTTTAAGGGATGAAAACCTTAAAGTGGAGGGAGTTCGAGGCCAAACCCAACCCGAAGCGAAAGAGGAGAGACAGATTCAGAGAATTGGGCTGTGGTATGGACTGGACAGATGGGAGGAAACAAGACTTCGTTGGGAAGGGACTTCATCAGTTTTTGGGAAAAGGAAGATCGAGAAGGATTTGAGGAATCTGGACAAGGATGATATCTATCGAAAGGACAAGATAGTATCATGGGCAATGAGTGCGTTATGGTAGGGTAAAAGCAAGAGGACGACTCAATGATCATTCCAGTGATGAGATATATCATGGGCGATGAGTGTGTTATAACAGAGTAAAAGCAAGAGGATGACTCAGTGATCTTTACAGTGATGAGATATGAAGACGATTGTGGAGGCCTTGAAGAGGACACTCAAGGAACCGTGGTAGACAGAGTACAGAGGTTATGGAGACGAGTGGAAAATGTTGTGAAGATGAGCAAGTGCGCAACTAAGAATTCGAGGACGAATTCTATTAAGGGGGGGGGTGAGAATGTAGAAACCCGAAAAAAAAGAGAGAATGGTCGAGTATCTTTGTGGTGGTCGAGTCGTGGGCGATAAGGATCGATCAGAAATTTCGAAGAATTAAGGTTGTCGAAGAATTGATCGTGAGTGAACACTGAGTCGAATAAGCTGCTCGACCATAGTTAGAAGATGTCTTAGATTGATCAGACGGACGTTTTGGAAGCATCACATTTTTGGAAGCACGACGTTTTAGAAGCTCGACGGTTTAGAAGCATGACGTTTCTTAACCACGAAGTAATCCTCAAAACTTCGTATCGGTAATATATTATGTTGGAAACATAATAAGTTGGAAGCATGCCGGGAATTAAGCAGGACGGGAATCAAGCACGACGGGATCGAAGCACGATGGGAAAACCTGAAATTGGATGAAACCCTAATTTCGGTATTCTGTAATAGTTTTCGGAGAAGCCGGAGTCTCGGGAAATATTACCGTCAAGGTTATAATGGAGTCTGGAGTTTATTAAAAATATTTAGAACATCAGAATGGGAGTAGAAAAATATTCGGGATTGATCGCGGGTCAGAAATTTGCCGAAAGGACCGAAATCAAACGAATGGATCGAGAAGCACGAGGTGGCTTGGTGTGAGTGTTCAGAACGTGGTGTCAACTGTCCAGCAAGCTGAGTGTCTACAGAAGCTCGAGGTGTCGTCGAGGTGTCGCCGTGCATGGAAGCCGTACATGCAGCCTGACATGTAGAAGCACGAGGTGGATCGACCAAGCACAGGGTGTCTCCGCGCATGCAACCGAAGCATGCTGATCGACATGTGTGAGATTGTGTGTCGCCTTGCATGAGTTCCAGTCATGTAGCCTGACATCTGGGAGGAGTGGTGGCGTCCTGAATGTGTCTTGGCCATGCTGAAACACATGTGGAGCATGAGGTATTGCCGCGCATGCGTCCGGAGCCATGCGAAGCGACACACGGGCTGCCACCAACCTGAAGCTGATTGGTTGTTGTCTCCTATAAATACCCCACGACCCCAGCTAATTTATTCACATCCATACCTGTCCAAACCAAGTTAAAACCGTGAGAGAAAAGTAGAAAAAGAAAGCAAGTGATTCCGAGCTATCTCGAGTTCTTTACTGATTTCGAGTCAGCGCCTAGGGAAGGTTCTGTCTAACTGAAGGTCAATCAAATGAAGATCACATCAGATGGGAGTCAAGTCAACGTGGCTAGAGAGAGAGAGAGAGAGAGAGAGAGAGAGAGAGAAAGGAAGTGATCGATTCTAGAGAATAGTCGAGTTCTGAAGACCGATATTCCATCGAGAAGGCCAAGTTCCGTCAAATCGGTGATTCTCTACTGTGAGGCGGAAGCTCTCTCCAAATCAAAACGTCCAAGCCAGTCACATTCTCCTACAATCAAGTGGAGGTGATTTCCAAGATTAGTTCAGTTCCATGGGTTCAGATCAGTCGAAGTTCTGGTCGATACTCCGCCGGGAAATTCGAAGAACTGTCCAGAAGCTAAAGGAGATTCTGTCCAAGTCCAGATCAGTCCGTCGAGACCTGTCAGTTTTTTCGTGGTGAAGCCGAGGTTCTGTCCAAGTCGAGATCAGTCCAGTCCAGTCCAGTCAAGGCGTCCCTTGGGTTTTGGTCAAGTCCTCTCCGATCAACCAACTGCTTCTCGCCTAGAACACTGTGAGTTGGCTTGTTTGAATCTCACTTGAAATTTAGGGTAGATCGAGTCGCATATAGATTAGAATGATCACGCTATTGAATGGTAGAGTCCTTAGGGTTATTTTTTTTATGGAACCGGACTTAGTTTAGCAAGGGCTAAGCTGAGATGAATGGAATTAAGACTGAGTTGATAACCTGATTAGGACTAAGACTAGGATGCATTATGTTTTCTATTCTTGCATGTTTATATGGTTGAGTGCAGGTTCCTGTTATCTTTAAAGATAGTGTCGTAGCAGGAGGCCGAACTATCTGGGTAACGGGGTGATTGAGTAGATTTAATTAAATGCTCGTTCGTTTAATTAATCTTGTTGATTGAGGTTTGTCATCTCTTGGTAAGGGAGTGACTAACTTGTTGAGTTGTTTAGTGATAATGTTGTTGTTTAGGTATCTTTGGCCATATAGGCCGATCTCCTAGTTGTGATGCTGGTACTACGGGTCCTATGCCATATAAGCAGGACTACGAGTATTAGTTGTTAGTGTCTAGACTCCTAAGTATTGTGTAGTTTTGGATAGGAGTCTTGTCCCTTAGGTCTTTCCTAGGGATTGTGTGTCGTGTGTTATGCCATCCGTAGGTGCGAAACCTGCCCATGCTAGGCATGTTTTGGGGTGGACTAGTGTTTTCTCGCCCTCGTATTCAGCGGGTTCAAGGAAACCCCTTATTTGCTGGATCGGGAAGACTCAGAGAGACGGGATCATGGCCTATGGCTGAGTGATTACACGACAGTGTAATGTGGCAGTGACCCGAAGGACTGTGGACTGTCGGGCGGTGACCAGAAGGACTGTGGGCCGTGGTCGGTTGAAAGTTTCTTCTTCTGGCATTTGTGGTAGGGAGATAAGATATTGCCGATAGAGAGGAGGAACATGAAGTCACCAGGGCCCATGTTAGAGTTTTGTGTTAGAGTGTTGTAAGGGTTATGGAACCCTCGAGTCAGTGTAACACCGATATACGGTGTTACGAGTTAGATCGAGTCGTAGATACTCATATTCTTATTATTGTTATTGTGGTTGATTGATTTGCTTGCAAGTTTCTGACATTAAGTCCTAATTCTGGCTTAGGTACCGGATTAGGCTTGGTGTGTATTTCGTTAGTGTAGGCCTGACATTGGCCTGTACGTGTGTAGGCCTGACGTTGGCATGTATGTGTTTGAGGGATTGCTTGTGAAGGGTGGTGGATATTAAAGCTATGCGGTATCATTGGTTGGCCGATCATGTTCTTGTCTGATTGTTGGTCGACCGGCTAATGATACTTATATAGTCTAAGTGTCTAACACTGCATGAGTACTAAACTCAGAAATATATATGGTTAACTAGGGATTGGTTGTTAACTTGTTTTAATGCAGGTTACCGTTACTTGAAGCTAGATCATGGCAAGAGGCCAAGTCTAACTTAGTAACGGTTTGCTTAGCCTTAGCTTTTATTGCATGCTAGGGCTAGATTGATTGTTATTTTGGGTTGTCTAGGTTAGAGTCTAGGTTACAGGTAGAGGCCGCCAGCTCACTGAGTAACATTAGGTTACTCATCCAACTCCGTTGTCCTTTTTGCAGGGCTCTTTAGGTAAGGATGATCGGATAGCTTGGAGCTGGACGTTAGGACCGCCAGTGTAGATTTTCATGCCTTTTGTAAACGGTATTTTGAATTGTGTTAAGTTAACTCGATTTGGCATTAGGCCGGGCCCAGTCTTGAATTATTCAATGTATGAATATTTCCTAGATGAATAAAAGTAAGTGTTTATATGCGCTTCATGAGTACTCTGATATTTGACTAGTCCGGTCTAACACAACATTAGGTCGTGGTACGGGTTGAAAAGCCTTAGGCCTTGATCTAACGGAAAATGCTAACTCTGTGTACGGGTTGAAAAGTCTTGTACGTTGACGCCATGGGACGAGTTAGTGGATGAACTGGTCTAGGTCGTGGAGTAAATTTTGTGACTTTGACCTGATCGTCCCTAGCCCGTCACATAGCGCTTCTAGACATGGTGTTGGGTTGGACGGTCAGTTATGTTCTTGTTTGATTGTTGGCTGGCCGGTTGGCTCATTCATCTCTAATCTTGGGTGTTGGATGGTCGATCGGTCATGTTTTTGTTTGATTGTTGGCCGGTTGATCGACCATATGTCTAGGATGGTTCGGGGGTGTTACGAAAGTCTGTTCAGCAAGGTGTTTAGCTGGATGGTGTGTTCTGTTAGAAATAATGTCGGTACAAAAGGTGTTCAAGGCTGAAGTGGTTTAAACAAGTAGAGAATCAGAAGTTGTTTCAGGACTGAAGCATATATGATTCGAAGGATGTTTTACAGAATTGGAGGACTTTTGATTCAAGGCTCAATGCGCATGAGTGGAATCGAAAGGCCAAGGAGGAAATCAACTTGCAGAAAGATGTTCAGGTTTCTGTTCAAGCACTTGAACAGATTCGTGATTTTGACAGCAATGTTGTGTTATTGATAAGTTCACGAGGAGTAACAAGATATGAAGTAACACGGCGTCAATTAGGAGTTGAGCTTGACACTTGGAGTGTAGCAGTTGGGTTCACAACTCAGGACATTAGATGAAAATTCAGAATGGCAATGGGATTGTCACATACCTTTCATCAGGGGTGATGTCTATGTTCATTGATAGGGCTAAGTGGATTTAAGTGTTTAATCTACTTAAGCGGTTGTGGTGTATAAGTTGAAGCTTATGCATGTTTCAAGAAGAACATGAAGGGACTCAAGCTTGGCTCAAGATGGAGCTGAGAGAAGTAAGAACAGATAAGAGAAAACAAGAAGATAAGCAGGCTTACTCAAGCATCAGAAGGTGTCGGCACAAAGGAAGGGTTATGGACTTGGACCAAACAGGTGGAGTTTTGTGAGGTTTGGTCAAGCCCATCAGACATGTTTAATGTTGGGTCGGCTTGCACAAGTTACGTGCGGACAACATATGGGCCTAATCATTGAAGTTTATTAGGTCAAGTGTTGATACAAAGAAGGAGAGATCACGACAGGGATCTCCATGCACAAAGCGTGGCGAAAGCAAGTCTCTGGGAGGCAGGATCTTCAAGCATCCAGGTAGTGCTTCCATGGCATCTCTTGGAGAGATAGAGTAAGCTAGACATATATATGTTGTTCTAGACTTAGCTCTTAGCCATGTACTTCTCTTGTAATCTCTTTATACTCTCTAGGGTTTGTATACCTATGACAGAGAGAGTAATGATCTTGTAAACCACATCAGAGGTGTTTTCCGATACTTTATAGTGGATGTTATGGATCTTGGATCCACCCCAGATGTAGCGCGCTGCGGCCGTGAATTGGGTGAAAAATTCTTGAGTCATGAACAAGAATGAATCGTATGAGTAGTGAAAGGGGTAGAGGTATTATGAGTTTGTATTCTGGAACAAGTGGGTATCATAACTCCTACAATGTTGTTGATTATATTTGAATCTTAGTGGATGAAGAAAATGTGAGTTCATATGATCATGGAACATACATGATCAGAAATGAAATTTTGAAGAAAAAAAAGAAAGAAAAACACACCTTTTCATCTAGTAGAAAAAATTAAAACTAATAATTTCATTATTTTGTTAAATTCTTCTTTTTGTTATCCAAACACAAATGACTCTTCTTACTATCCTTTGTTAACATTTTTTTATTTGAAAAAAAGTTTCATGATCATGATCATGCATATTTATAGTTTTTCAAAGATATATATGAAAAGTCATAACTTTTTAAATTATAGGTAATTTTAAAATTGTATCTGTACAATATATTTTGAAGAGACACATAATTACAATAAAACACTCTAATTATAGTTTTACTAAAAGATTATAATATAAAAATACATTCATATGAAAAAAAAACACATCAAAACATTTAATAACCATTTGTAATAGTTACGTATTGAAAAACCACGACCTTTCACATTGAATGAGATTTCTAATATATTTTTTTAAATGGAAAGGCATATCTAACATCTAACATTTTTGCTTCACTCATTTTCAATAGTTCTATGGTTTACAAGACACAACCTTTTGTCATTAATTTATGTTGCAATAGTTACCTAACTGAAAAGACACAAATTTTCAACATTAATTGAGATTGCTATTATTAATTAATAGATTGCTAACTATTTTATTTCTTTGTGAAAACTTATCAGAAAAGCGAATACAATAAAAACTCTATTAATTAATAATGTTGAGAATATATTATTTTATTAATTTATAGAGTTATTAATTTACAAAAAGTTTAATTTAAAAAAAAATCTTTTTTTGGATATTTTTATTTATAAAATAAGAAAATAGTTAATCTTACTATATGTAAACTATATAAATTTTAGACATTAGACTTTCATATTGTTTTACTATATTATTTGGTATTTATTTTTATGTTTCATAGAATCCAAATGTGATTTTCGATATAATTTTATTAAATACTGTCAAAATATATTGAAATTTTAAGAAAATAGAGATAATTTCATTGTGAATATAAAACCAACAGCATAATGTTTAGTTTATACTTATATAAAATGTATATATGGATATATTATTAATTTAGAATTTTAATGGTACCATATATTTACATAAGACTTTCTAAAAATTTATTATTTTATTATTTTATTGATTTGTATTATATTTTGAATTGGTCCAACTCATGACCGGAAAAATTTATTAATTTATAGTGTTTATTAATTTATCGAGTATTAATTTATAAAGTGTCTACCGTATGTTTTACGTAAAAAAAAATGAATATATCAGCACCACAAACATCATAATCTGTTTCTGGTCAATTTCCATTCCATTTACCAAACACAACCCACTCTCTAGAACCAAAAGAAGCTGCATCAACTTTTTCTAGAGCTATGTAACTTAGAGGAAAATATATCGACAGAACTAATCCAAGATCTTCTGATTCAATGCTAGTTATGTTTAAAAAAAAAAGAGCTATGCTGGTTATAATGTTCCTACATCTGGCTCTTGATGCGCTTTCCATCAAGAGCTTAATTAATAGCCTAACAGTTGTAACAAAAATCGAGAACATGTTTATGTTTAATTTCCAAGTTATTTGAATCCTAAACTAGAGAGAGAATTTAAAAGAAAAAGAAACAAAGGAAGATGTTATATTCCATTTATGACGATTGATGAACAAAGAAAACATGAAACACAGATAGAGTTTTATTATTCGTAGCTTATAACTCTTATCCTCTTATAATAGACATAACAGGCTTGGACGAAGTCTTTGTCTCACTAGCTCTCACGAACACAACCTCGAAGGGCGTAGAGGCTAAAGCCAAACGCCTAACGCCATGTTTGTCCACAAATATCCCGACATCGACGCAATCTTCACCGTTAAAACAAAACACAATCTTGTAACCTCCAATAGAATCTTCAATTTTCTTGATCTGGAAGAAATCATTCGATGGTTTAGGACCAGCCGCTATGAACGCCGCCTCAAACACCATGTCGGGTGCAGGTACATACCAATAGGTTGACTGAACACATATCGTGGCTTTGACGTCCATCTCTATGTTGAGGTTCGTTGATTCAGGAACGAACGCAACTTTAGTCCTCCAGTCTGAAAATCTTACGGGAATGCCCCTGTTGACCTCTGAATATTCCTGTCCGATATAGAGGGGACAATTGTTGCCACCATGGGGGGCGAGAGTCAGGCCGCCACCTGCAGGGCCGAAGATGCGTGGGAGAACGTAGTAACTGCCGTCGAATATGATATCACCATTAATGTCAAGAACTGGTTCGCCGGGGCTTGCGGTCACGGCCAAAACAGCGGTTAAGGCAAGAAGGATATAAAACATAGGATTCATCCTTTTTTGAGTGTATGTAGTTGATTAGATTTGATGTTATTGGATGAGAAATTGTGAGTTCATGGGATTAGTATTTATACACGAATGTGTGTATACATGCACATACATCTTTGTATACATATGCTTAGGGTTTGAATTATTAACTTTTAAATTAAACAACTACCTTGAGATTTGAGGAGATGCTTTTTCTTTACTCCACTCACCTTCCACGCTTCTTTAATTTTTTTGTTTAGTTATTTCTTGCGGGGAGATAGAGTTTGGCCTGGTCTTGAACCATTGGTTAACGAATAAGATTATATATGTATGTTCACTATAGCTCCGATTTTATAAGTTTTGATACTCAGACGTTATTGAAAGAAAAAAGAAAACTATAACTCCCCTTACTTCAGTAATTTCTATTATTTTTTTTGGTTCAATCATATCTGGTTTGGTTCGAAACTGAGCAGTGAGCACCCTGGTCAGAAGTTTTGTTAACCATCGATAGTTTTCACACATGTTTTTGATTCTTGGAATATGAGCGCAATTAATCTTTAGAAGATAAGGATAACAACAAGGTTAAATAAAGAGGAAAGATCCCAAAGAATCTGCTAATAGTACAGTATATAAGTAATTTCAAGCCTCGTGTTTTAAAAGCGTTAACCTCTTATTAAACACAATTAGAACTGTAATATAAATTACACTTTCCAAGCACCAATCGCTTACTTTTTTTTTGTCATTTTCTATTATGGGTCAAGTTTCCTAATAAAATGGATCTGTGCTTCTTGAGCTCTATGTATTGAAGGGCCATTTAGCTATGTCCCTCTCAAATTAATTTACAAATTTAACGCCTTGCAAAATATGTTAAAAATTAGCGTACTACACTTGTATCACAATATCAAAAAAGGTGAATTGGCTGAATGACTATAATGAACTTTTTAAAAACAAAATAGGCATGTAAACATAGGGTGGGAAATGGGATAGTTTGACACAAAATTGAACAATCTATTCCCTACTGCAAGTGACCGTACAACTCACAACGTCGACAACATCTCATTCTATATAGATATTTATAAAATAGAATAGTATGGTATATTTTTTATTAAAGTACATGAAGGTCTAAAACTTTCAAAACTCAATTTTATGAAATTTCAAACTAATATAAAATTATAAGTTTATAATGTTTAAATATCATCAAAACCATAAAATACTGTTAATCTTATAAATACTCGTAGAATTATTTTATCGTAATGATTTCTGATGACAATGTGAATCCTATAACATGTGTTGATTTGTGGCATTCTTCTGATTGTGATGGCTATTCAGTGTCGGCCTTGACCTAAAGCTGGTAAAACATGGGCTTTAGGCACCAAATTAGAATAAGAATTTAAGGACATCCAAATTGGCAAAGGTTGTGTGTATTCTAGTGGTTATGTGCCTACGTCTCTGTGTTTAGAGTGCAAGGTTCATAAAACTTTAGAAATATTGATCTGGTAAAGTCAAGGTTCAAGGTTAAGGCTAAGATGATCAAGATGGTTATTGTAAGATTTGACGAGTTTTATCCAATTATCGAAAGATGGGCATTGAAAGATTTGTATTTTGTCTTTGTGACACTAGTTTCAAAAGGGTAGCATCTTCGTTAAGTTTCGCAATCAACTATCTTAATGTGTGAACTATATGTCCTCCCCCAAAATAATGTAATGCAGAGGCTGCACTATTTTTTTCAAAAAAAAAAACAAAAACCAAGTGAGAGAATCACAGAACTAAACTGTGTGTGATTGAATTGAAGTAATTCTAGCTCTTATTTTTCTATGTTGGTTATGTCTCCACATCTCAAGCTTGATGCGTTTATGCTTTATAGTTGTAACTTGTAACAGAAATCGAGAAAATGTTTCTCTCTAATTTCCAAATTATCCTTTATATACTAAATTAAAAGTCACTTCACCAATCAAAATTTGCCACATAATTTATATTTACAAAATTTAAAAATAATTAAAATATCAAAAACTGTATTACACGTATCCCACTACCCATAATCCTCCTCCTTCCACAAGCTTTATTTCCTGCTCCTATATATTGGAAGCAAAGTCTCAATCAAAAGTAAATAAATTAGGAAAAAGTTACACTCCTAATTCCTTTTCAACTTCAATACTATAATACAGAATTGGCCGGACCCGTATACAGTGGTACGAGTCAGCCGAGTTCCATTAAACTGTATTCTCCAGTTGTTATCTTTCTTCTTTGTGGCTATGAAGATTCAAAAAAAGTGGATATGATGGCTTTGAATTACCGGAGATTAATTCAATAGTGAAAAGAGATCTAGAGTAAGATCCGACTAAAAAGGAGAAAGATAGAACATGCAGACATGGAAGAGACATGGAAGTCTACGAGGAACAAACTCTTATAAAAGGTAAAGTATTTCTGTTTTAATTGTTTTTCTATTGTACAACAGATTTTAAAACAAAATATAAATTGAAAACACCATTAAAGTACTACGGTGGGTATAGTAGCTATGAACGTAATAAAAGAAATTAGTCATAGATTGTAAATTAAATTAGGAAAAACACATGAACAGCAAGACATAAAGAAGTAATACAAAAGCTCCAAACTAATATTTGTATTCAGTGAGCTAATAACATAAGTTTATATGTTGCGGTTAATCAGAGATACATGATAAGTTTAATGGTTTGTTTAAGTATACTCATATTTTTATGATTAATCAAAGTTATTTTATAAATGTAGTTTTAGCTGTATATAAGTTAGACTTAGTCTTATTTGTAAATTACACGTGAGTATTTAATCTAACTTCAGGGTCTGAAAGGACAAAGTCAAAGCGTAAGGATGTTGAGAAGGTAAAATGGTCTTGTGTGTGTATTTAATCTAATTTCAGTTTGTTAATCAAATTCTGTCTTTAATACCTTTAAATAAAAAAAATAAAAACATAAGAGATTTGCCCGGTGCGCAACACGGGAGACACACTAGTACGAATTGAATCTTAAAGTAGGGAGAGAATTAAAAAGAAAAAATAAAATCAAAGGAACGATGTTTTATTCCATTTAAGATGAACGAAGAAAACATGAAACACGGATAGAGTTTTATTATTATTCGTAGCTTGTAACTCTTAGAGCATCATTAACCCAAATACCTATTTTAGGTCTCTTAATAATTTTAAAGTATTAAATGTTGCTTAAGAGACCAAATTAAAAGACACCAACATTTTTGTGCTCCAATGGGAGTCTCTTATTTAGGGGTTCTTAAAAACAAAACTTAAACATTGTTTAATGAGATGAACATGTTACTCCATGAGATGATTCTTCTTAAGGTGTGACAAGAAGAACAAATTGAGAACCAAAGATACAAATGAGTTGCAGGTCAATCAAGAAGAAGATATCATGAAAAATGTATTCACGTCATTCTCTAAAACTGCTATACTTGTAATATATATAGATCATTGATCTTTCTTCAGTGACCTTCACATAATCAGGTATCCAGTGTGTCTGTTTATTGTTTTCTAGCAACTGCTCCTTCAACAGCTCCACTTGCACAAATCTAACAGGACAAACACAAACAAACTTCAGCCTCCTAACAACGCAAAAGAATGAAACAACAAGCTCCATATGATCTTTGCTAATTCTACGTGCCATACAAATCTGATGTTCACTACTTACTAAAATAAATACAGTATGGAAATGAAAACATGGAAATCAAGATAAAGTGCCTCACTGGAACTAGGACTGAATGATGCAACAACTAAGACCTTAGCTCAAGCTCATATTAAGCAAGAAGCATACCAACTGGGAACGGCTCTATATATGAGAGGAGTGTCTGATCGCCAGCAAAATGGATATGAGTGAACAAAGCTCCCCGTTTTAACAAGCCTGCCTTTGGCCTGAGATAACAAGAAATATTATTTGACAATAAGAAGCCGCCTAGAATTAACAATCCAATGGTCCAAAATGCACATAGATCCTCAGACACTTGAAAAATCATCCAGGCCTATTAGAAGTTAGGCATCAATAATTAACTTCACGGCTTCAATTATATCCTTGTCTGCATCTTTGACATACCGACACTGAAATGGGTAATTCTCTCAGTGAACAACCCATCGTCATCAACAGCCACAACTAGATTCTCACCCTGAAAGAGAGTATCAAAACATGTAGAACATTTACATTATGAGATAAAGGGAGCTCAGTAGAATAGATCAATAGAGACAAGCATTCGTACTTCTTCCCTACCAGGGAATCTCCATTGTACAATTTGATAAAGGTACGATCGCGTCTCCGGAGCCAAGATCCGAGCCGTTCTATCTCCTCATAGACAGGGATCGCCGTCGTCTTCAAGCAGCGATTGATCTCTGAAATCTCCGTTCTCGCCTTCCCCGCCGAACTCGCCGTCGTCTGCGTACGGGAGATACATGAACCATTGCCATGAGAAGCTTTCCGTTTCGATTCCGCATCATGGGGAGTCGATGCCCAGCCCTCGTTTTTTCCTCCCTTTCCCCCATCAAGTGACGCGTGTCCAAGAAGAACCGTCTCTTGTGACGCTTAATTAGGAGACGTCGCTTAAGTTAAATCATTTTTTCCTTTTATTTTTAATCAGAATTATACCTAAATACTCACATAAGAGACGCGGATAATCGTGCTCTTATCCTTTTAGTTTTGCTGTCTTTCCTTTTTCTTAGACAATAGACATAGTTTTGGGCAATGCCTCTGTCCCCAAAGCTTTCATGAACACGACCGGGAATGGCGTAGAGCTTAAAGCCAAATGCAGAACGCCATGTCGGTCTACAAATATCCCAATATCGCTGCAATCGCTATCGTTAGGACAAAACACAATCTTGTAGCCGCCAAGAGCATCATTTATTTTCTTGATATGGAATAAACAACTCGACGGTTTAGGACCAGCCGCTATGAAAAACGGATCAATGATGCCAGCCTCCGGCGGAGGGACATACCAATAGGTTGACTGACCACATATCGTGGCTGGGACGTCCATCTGGATGTTGAGGCTCGTCGATTCGGGAACAAACGCAACTTGATCATCCAGTCTGAGAATTTTATGGGAATGCCCCTGTTAACCTCTGAATATTCCTGTTCGATGTAGAGGGGACACCAATTGCCACCACGGTAGGTGAGACTCAGGCCGCCACCTCCAGGGTCAGAAATGCGAGGGAGAACGTAGTAACTGCCATCGAATATGATATCACCAGAGCCCACTTCTCCCATGCCCCTAGATGTGATAGAGTAATCTCCTACAGGCTTCTCAAATCTCCTATACTCTCATTGCTTTAATGAAATATGGAAATCCGATTTTGCCCTTTTTATTTTCGAAATTATATCTTCTAATAATTTTAAATTTTCAAAATTTTAAAATTTCAAAATTTTGAATTTTTAAAATTTCAAATTTCGGATATTACATTGTATCGTATAGTTTTACTTAGTTGTACTTTGTTCTACTTGGTAATACTGATGTTAGTTATACTGAATTATACTTGGTTATACTGAGTTATACTAAGTACTACTGAGGTGTAGTTTTACCGAGTTCTACTAAGTTATACTGATTATACTGAGTACTACTGAGTTGTAGTTTTACCGAGTGCTACTAAGTTATACTGGTTATACTGAGTTATACTAGTTATACTTGTAATACTGTGTACTACTAGTGAGTTAGATATACCGAGTTATACTAGTTATATTGAGTTTTACTAGTTATACTGAATCATATTTGTAATATTGCGTACTACTAATGTGTTAAGTATACATCATATACAATATTATACTAGTTATACTGAGTACTACTAAAATCAGATCCGAAGATGAAATAAATAAAAAACACGAAAAATGCCTTAAAGAGGGAGAACAAGAACAGGGAGAACCCTAAATCATAAAAATCACAGAATCTTCTTTAACAACCCTAAATCGGAAACATACATAACAAAAAAAATAGAATCCAATCACTTATGGAGCGCATAGGTTGTAAGCCATTGATGAACTCATACAAAACCCAGAATCTTACAATAACACTATATATAAAAAAAACACAGATCTGGAGCGCATAGGTTGAGTCATCGCTGTTTTGAACAGATCTATAGCACGAGAAGAAGAAGGATCGCCATTGATGTTGTTTCCATAACCTTCGACAGTTGTTTCATCACTTACAGCAGATCTGATTTGACTGTAGAGAAAAAAAGAAAGAAGAGATGAAGCACGAGAAAAGTCGCAGAGAAAAGAGAGAGAGAAAGAAGAAAATGAAAAAAAAACTTGTCGGCGGTTATGTCTATTAGATTAGGTTAGAAAACACAGGAGTAAATCAGTAAATTTCTTCATTTACGAATTAAAAATAAATAAAATTAGACGGGTCCTCTAGAGATTGTCTCTAAACATACATGGGTAATAGAGGTGTCGTCTCATATCACCATCAGTGTCGAGAACTGGTTTGAGGGCGTTTACGGTTGCGGCCAAAGCAGCGGTCAAGGTAAGAAGGAAGTAAAACCTATGATTCATACTTTTTTAAGTTTACGTAGTCGATTAGATATGAATGTTACTGAATGAAGAAAATGTGAGTTCATGTGATTGGTATTTATACACGAATGTGTATACATGCACATACACCTTTGTATACACTACGATTAGGTTTTGAGTTATTAAATTTAACATCGGAGATTTGAGAAGATGCCTATCTTGTTTTTACTCCACGCACCTTCCACGCTTCTTAATTTAATTTATGTTTTTGCTACAAACGCTTCTTTAATTTCTTATAGAGTTTTAGCCTGGTCTTGGACGGTTGGTTAACGCAGAAGTTTATGTATGATCACTACAGCTCTGGTTTTATAAATTTTGGGTGTGACTGATAACCATCGAGGAACATTAGGAATGAATAGGAAAATAATGAATAGGAATAAAATTTTGGGAATGATGAGGAATAAGGGTTCCTTATCAAAATTAACAAGGAACAAATTTGCATTATAATTTTCTACAAAAAAGGAAATGAGAAGGAATGAAGAGGAAAAAATATTCCTTATGAATGGTAATATTTTTGAGGAACGTTAAGAAATGTATTGTTCCTCTTCATTCCCTTGGTTACCAAGGAAATTTGCATTTAAACGTTCCGAAAGGAAAAAGAACAGCTAAACGCTCCTCTTAGTTCTGCAACTTCTGTAGTTTTATCGGTTCAATCTGGTTTGGTTCGAAATTGAGCACCCTGGTCAAAAGTTTGGTTTGATAGTTTCCACACGTGTGTTTTGGTTCTTGTGATATGAGCACAAGTCTTTAGACGATAAGGATAACAACAAGGTTAATTTTTAAAGAGGAAGTAATTTTTAGCCTCGTGTTATCATAGACTCGCCTCGTGTGTATTTATATGAGGAAATTGTAGGGGTGTTCAATCCGGATATCGGTTCGGTTTTGGTTCGGTTTTT
>NC_027749.1:22120955-22121670 GCF_000695525.1 Brassica oleracea var. oleracea | reverse complement strand
AACACTTTTGTAACGTACAACAACAATCAAATATCTGTTGTCAAATATAAAAAAAAAATTAAATATATCAACACAAAAGGATGAAAGGGAATGTTGTGGTTCATTGTTTTACTTTTAAGTCTCTTCTTTGGTGATCTCGTCGTCTTATAAGGTTTCGGGTCAGCAATATATACCTAAAGCTCCATCTAAATAGATAATTAATAAAATCAACGATTTCTGTTTATGGTATTCTTTTAGTTGATTTATACCATTAAACTCGCCCATAGAACTCTTTCTCTAACTCGTTTAATAAGAAACTAAAGCACCAAGTTTGATATGATTATGAAAAAAATAAGGGAAAAAGGCTTTGGTTATATCTTTGGACCCAAAATTATTCGTGAATTTTGAGCAAAGAAATCAAAACAGAGAGGAAACAATAATAATGACTGATCCACTAATCAATATGAGATGGAAGAATGAGATCGATGAGTGTAAGCATCTCATGATCTACTTGGGGTTGTTGGATCATGAAAGTCATGGGTGAAATGTGATCTCTTCCGCTCGCCAAAAGCTTGCCCTTATTTAAACATCTTGAAGCAAATGTTTTTGATTTTCTTCTCTGCACAACCACCACCACCACCACCACTTGCTTTCTCGACCGTTGTGGGTTGAATATGAATCATGATAGTACTGTTTGTGTCCATACAAGAATCAGTCTCCAAGATATGCTGATCAC
>NC_027749.1:22099577-22120370 GCF_000695525.1 Brassica oleracea var. oleracea | reverse complement strand
TTATTATATGATTAATGTGGTTGTTTAATATATTTTAATAATATAAAATTACACAAAAAAGAGCTAAGATAAAAAAATTATTATCAGATATTTATTATTCATAATCATTGATTGTCATATATACGTTAATCATATTAGGTAATTCCGTAGCTTTTATTTAAGGAAAGTGCGAGAATATTCTTCTGTAAACTATTTGTCAATTTAATAGTTGGTTTAATATTTCACTAACAATGGGAATATTCGGTAAAATCAGGGTATCATGTGGAACGGGTTTATCCTGATAAGAAAAAAACCACCAGACTTTATTGGGCCCACAGTGGATTTACTTACAGCTTTCTGTTGGGAAGTGCGGTGTCCACCGAAGATTAAGCATTTTTTATGGCAACTCCTTTCAGGTTGTATAGCGGTAATGAAAAACCTCAAAGCGAGAGGAATACAAGGGGACATATGTTGTGTTCGATGTGGAGACCCGGAGGAATCAATAAACCATGTGTTTTTTGAATGTCCTCCAGCATGTCAAGTGTGGGCATTATCTAAAATACCATCGAATCCTAATTTTTTCCCTCAAGGTCTTTTTTTGGTAACATGAATCATCTTTTTTGGAGAGTTAATCCGAAGATGGATGACCATCAATTTGCTTGGATATTATAGTATATATGGAAAGGTCGGAATAATAAAGTATTTAGTAACCTGGATACTGACCCAACGGAAACACTTAAATGAGCAGAACTGGAATCAGCACTTTGGGCCGAGGCACAGATTCTCACTGATCAAAAGAAGGAACTTCAGGTGCAGACCAGAATTCCATTAGTAACTTCATGCCGTTAATGTTTTATAGATGGTTAATGGAAAGATAAGGAACTATTTTCAGGACAAGGCTGGTATAGTACCATACCGAGTTTTGATTGTTTATTAGGGGCAAGGAATGTAAAGGCATTTCTTTCACCTCTTCATTCGGAGGTGGAGGCTTTGATTTGGGAAATGGAATGTATGAAGAATTTAAGAAAGTTTCAGGTTATGTTTGCCACGGATTGTTCTCAATTGGTGAAGATGGTTTCAGAACCAGAAGAATGGCCAGCATTTGACAGTTATCAGAAAGATATCAAGTTCTTACAAAGAAGTTTTCTCAACTCAGACATCGTCCATGTACCTCAGATGGAGAATCAACGGGCGGATGGCTTATCACGCAGTGATAGGAAACAACCGTCTTTCGTCGTTCACATGGATGCGGAGTTACCGATTTGGTTTACAGAGTCAATATGAGTCTGTGAATGTCTTGTTGTAAAAAAAAAAGTTGGTTTAATAAAAAATATAATGTAAATTAAGATGTACCAACCTATTTCTCTAAGAATTCTGAATTTCATTCTCACGGTAACACGTGGCTACAAAACAATGTAGTAATGTTTCTCAATTAATATAGAAGGAATATGGTTTAATGTGTCTTCTTAGATCATAAGATATACTTTTTAACTTTCATGAAATTTGAAATTTTAATTTTCACTTAAAATTTCAGTTTTCCACTTAAATTTTAGTTTTTCGCTTAAATTTTCCCTTTATATTTAAATTTCCCGCTTGAAATTTAAGTCTTCCAAAAATTCTTCTGAGAAGAAGTCTTCCGGAAGACTTCCCAGAAGATTTCTAGTGAAACTGTTGTAGGTTTGAACTAATGTAAGGGTTGATCTTTTATGAATTTGACTAAGTTGTCTCGAGAAGTTTTCTCCATTAGTTGTAGTAAATTTGACTAATTTTTTGTGTTATTGTGTTTTATTATTAAAGTTGTATCCATAACTTCAATAATGTCAAATAATTTTGGGAAGATAATTTTGTAGACATGAACATTACCAATTTTTTTCATTAATATCTTTTCAAATTTACAAAAGAATTCACAACTAAAAGAGTACAAATACAAATTATAAAACAGACTATAAACAAAACCATTATAGCTCATTCTTCCACAAAGACAAGCTTAGAGTCCACTTGACATGGGAGAAGATTTTGTTAGAAGACTTCTAGGAAGTCGTCTAATGCATTAAATGTTAGAAGACTTCCAAGAAGACCTGCATATCCAATAACATTCAAATGACATCAAAACATAGAGAAACTTTTAAAATAAGGTAAGAGCTTATAAAAACCAAAACAATTTTCAAAAATTAAGAGCTTTAAGCAACGAAAGGTTACCAAATAAGAAAATATGATTTATAGATCTATCTTTAAAGGAATGGAAGATGAGAATCATGTAATGAAAAACCTACAAAACAAGATGAATTAGCAAGAATGACATGAGACAGAAAAATGATAAATTGATATAAAGTTTGGTGTTTACAAAAAAAAAGATAAATTGTGAAAAAAGATAAGAGTTTTAAGTAACCAGAGGTTGCAAAATGAAAACAAAATCAGATATATAAACTTTACCAAAACTTTACCAAAACACTCAGAAGTTTTCTAGTGTATTAAATGTTAGAAGACTTCCGAAAAGACTTCGGAAAAGACTTCCGTAGAAGTCTTCCACGTCTGTCTCAGATCTGAAAAACATGCATATCCAAAAGCATTCAAATGGTTTTAAAACATAGAAAAACTTCAAAAATAAGGTAAAAGCTTAAAACAACCAAAAGAGTTTTTAAAAGGTAAGAGTCTGAAGCAACAATAGGTTACCAAATAAGAAAATATGATTTATAGATCTACCTTTAAAGAAGTTGAAGATGAGAACCATGTAATGAAAAACCTACAAAAACAAAATAAATCAGTAAGAAGACATGAAATAACTATAAATTGATATAAATTTTGGTGTTTTTATGTTCAAAGAAATTAGAGAATGGTTGGAGATTTTTGGAATGAGAAACATTACATTTTTGTTATATCCATTTGAGATGAAGAAAGAGAATGTGTAAATTTTCTTTATAAAGGGAAACAAAAATTTCAATAAGGTTAAATTTTTTCGATTCAGAATACTTTCAAGTAAGTATAATAATATAAGACTTCCTAGAAGACTTACTTGAAAATCTTCTAGAAACTAGAATATTTTTAGCTGGAAACTAAAATATTTTTAACGGGAGTTAGAAGACTTTTAGGGAAATCTTCTAACTGATAAAATACTAATGACCAGAAGACTTCATGGGAGTCGTCTAGACCCTAAATATAAATCCTAAACTCAAATAACTAATTAAATAGAAACAAACACTTCATTAAACTTAAAAAATGTTTAATATACACAAAACTAAACACATATATGTCAAAATTTATTTTTTCAAAAAAAAAATTACAACATATGTTAATATGTTATCAAACCCTAAACCAAAGAATATCATGACTCACTACTTTCACTCATCTATGTTGAAAACAATTCAATTTTATTATATTTTAATTTATATCACTTACAACTGTTTATAATTACATGATTTTAATTTTTTTCCTATCAAAATAGTTTTTACAAAATTTATACATTATTTTTAAAATCTACTATATGGGAAGACTTCCTGTAAGTCTTTTGGTCTTCCAGAACACTTCTAAAAAGTCTTCCAGAAGACTTACAGAACCTCAAACGAATTACAAAATCTCAGAAGAGTTTACGGGGTTATATTCGTAAAATGAACTATGGCTTTTTGTTTGCTCATAAGAGGTTGGTTGTAATTTCACTAGCATTGTGGATTACTTTTGCATTTAATTCAAGTTTGGAATACTTTTGGGGTTAAAATCAAGTTTTGAGTTATATTTGGCAAATTCTCCTTTGTATTATTACATTTAATACAAAAGCAAGTAAGAATACTACAACATATAAAAGTATAACTTAATTTTAGAATCTTTTTAAAATCGAGTTAACTAAAAAATTGATACTCAACAAAATCAAAGCACATCTTCAATTCAAATGGTATGAAAGATAATATAATGCATAATTTGAATATCACTCCCGAAAATACTGCATATTTATTTTTAGATGAATCCTTTGATTGTAGAGCGTTTAGGTTAATATTTCTTTCAGATCACTTTGATATTATTCATATATTAATATAGTAATCTTTTTTTTTAAATGGATATAAATTTGAAACAGATAAAATACAAAGATATATTAATTTTTTCAAGAGTAGAAATAAAATAATCTTCTTTATAATTGGAACTAGAGCTTGACCCATGCGTCCGTACATGTGTTTATTTTAATAGAATAGATAAAAAAAATTAGGATTTTTAAAGTTAAAACCCCTCAATTGAGTTTGTTTTGGGTAAAACCCCCAAATTAAGTATTTAACGAAACCCCCCCCCCCCTAACGTTATTTAATGAATTAAACCCTAACAGGTCATAATTACCAGTACTACCAGTAAATCTTTATTTTAGTGGTTTCTATATTAAGTAAACATAGTTGAGGAGTTTTACCATTAAAAATCTAAAAAAAATAAAAAAAAATCAAAATTTTATAATAATATCTAAAAGATAGTAACTTAAATTTTCAAAATTATCATTTTAATTTTTTTTGTAAATATATGAGTTTGATGTGTTGTTAACATCAAAATTATATATGTATAAATTAAAAACGTAAAAACCAGAAAATATAATAAAAATTATCTAAAGATTTACCTCTAATGTATAAATTTGTAAATATATGAGTTTGATGTGTTTTTAACATCAGTATTTTAATTTTATTTTGTAAATATATGTGTTTGATGTGTTTTTAACATCAAAATTATATATGTATAAATTAAAATGTAAAAACCCAAAAAATATAATAAAAATTATCTAAAAATTTACATGTAATGTATAAATTTGTAAATATATGAGTTTGATGTGCTTTTAACTTCAGCATTTTAAAATTTTTTTTTGTAAATATAAGAGTTTAATGTGTTTTTAACATCAATATTATATATGTATAAATTAAAAATATAAAAACCCAGAAAATATAATAAAAATTATCTAAATATTTACCTGTAATAAAATTACTAAAAGATTAAAATTGTAAAAACAAGAAAATATAATAAAAATCATATCTTATCTAATAAAAATGTAATAATAAATCTTTATATAATTTTTATTATATTTTCTCGGTTTTTACATTTTAATTTATACATATGTAATGTTGATATTAAAAACACTTCAAACTCATGTATTTACAAAAAAAATTAAAAATGCTAATTTTCAAAATTTAAGTTACCAATTTTTAGATAATGTTAAAAAATTTTAATTTTTTTTATTTTAATGATAAAACCTCTCAACTATGTTTACTAATGTAGAAACCCCTAAACTAAAGATTTACCGGTAGCAATAGGAATTATGACATTCTAGTGTTTAATTCATTAAATAACATTAGTTTGAGGGTTTTTTCGTTAAATACTTAGTTTGAGGGTTTTTACCCAAAAAAAACTTAGTCGAGGAGTTTTAACATTAAAAATCTAAAAAATTACAACACAAGAATATAATAGTGTTCAAACATGTTTTCGTATGGGTGTTAGTTCGATTTTTAATATATAACTATTTATGATATGTTGACGGTTTTAATTATTTGTATTGTTATTTGCTCTTATTGTGGTTGGATATTAAACCAATCAAAATAATATGTTATATTAACATATTTTTAATCAAAATAATATGTTATATTAACATATTTTTCAATTAATAAGTTATAAATTAAAATACCAATTAATATGTTTATTGATAAGGATTTTATTTAGATCCTAAGTCAAATCAATTTAGTATTTAAGAGTCAATCCAATTCTAAGTGGTTTAATGCAAAGATAATACAGGTTCATACTTAATCTAAGTGCATTCAGTGAATGAAGTGATTTGATTTAACTAACAAGACTCTATGACAATAAATTAGCAAACTTTCAAGAAATAAGATAAAGGAGGAATCATGGGTCTAGGAATTTGATTTCAAATGACTAAGATCTAATATAGAATGACAAAGTATCAATCAACATATTTCCCTAAGTCTAGACAACAATCCTAAGAAAGTTCTTTGTCAAGACAAATACTCATTTACTCTCATTGATCAAACATCAAATGTCTTTGGTTTGTGTCATTCAATCAATCATTAAGAACAAGTCATTTAACTATCCAAACTCCCCTAACATCAAATGTATTTGGTAGGACAAGCTAAGAGCAAAGTTGAGTCTCTCAGACATTTCATCGACTACCTTCCGGGTGTGAAATGTCTAGAGTTCTAATCTAAAGAGGTAAACTCTAGACTAGCATTAGGAACACTCAATAAAAAAGGAAATAGATTAATCTAACTCTAAACACTCTATATCTTCACTTAATCATCTTAATCTATGAATCCAAAAAGAATCTACTCACTAATCTTCATGATTAACCTTAAACCCATAATAAATTTAAGAGAAATCATGTTAAGAAGATAAGATAGACTCGAATTACTCAAGAAATAAAGATTATATTACTAAAGATTCAAACTTTCTCCAAAGTATCAATATATTTTGAGAGGAAACAAGATATCATTAATTTTTAGATCTAAAATATATTTTTATCACTTTTAAAAACGAATGGGCCCATTTAACAAATCTGGAAAAGCCCATAAAATTTAACCAATCAAGTGTGAGAGCGGATTAGCTCAACCGCTCCATGAACCCGCTCTGGTACTTCTGCTCGAAGATATATATTTTATTCCGGTTATATATGAATATCAAGGATGTCAATCAATTGAATTTACAGAAAGGTCCACTCGAATTAACCCCTGAACGTTTGGATTGTACAATTTAACCCAAGCGAATATACTGAATTTGCAGCATTGGTCCCTGAACTCTTGATAACTCTGTTTCTGACCCCATACTTTGTAAATTGCAACCATAACCTCACGATTCTGTTCCAAACTTCTCAAAAAAGCACTTTAGCCCTGTAAAATGCAAATGAACACACAAATGCAATATATACATCTAAATGCATCCTAAAATGACTTGTATGAACTCAAATGAGATAGTAAAAACATATAAAAACATGAGATATCATTTATGTATATTAATAAATCTATCTTTCTAAAATAAAATTTTATGTCAAATAAAATATACTTTTGTTTTAATAAGATAGATATATCTTTAGATTTTTAATATGTCAAATAAATTGCAACCTATATAGTTTGGTATCCAATACATGGAAAGTTTACTATTTAAGTAACAAATGATTATTTAAAATTTTAATAAATAGTGGATACTCCACGTATTGTTTGTAATCAAAATTTGATTATTGTTATTTATGATTTTAAATAAATATAAAAAAAATATTAGTAACAATAAGAATCTTTAGTTATGATTTAAATGAATGTGTGGAGGTGTGTGTTTCCTAAATAAATTTATTAGTTATGATTAGGATAACCAACTTTTTGTATAGTTTTTTTTGACTAAAAATATTTGTATGTATATGTAGTACTTAATGCATTAAAACATATATAAAGAATAATAAATTTGATAAAGAGTTTTGTGAATACAGGTTGGATATATATCTGAAGTAAAAGAGTTATTGGATGAAACTTATAAATCAAATGTTGTATTAGAAAGAATAGTTTAGAGAAGGTCAGCAAATAAATAAATAATTTAAATTTAAAATCAATTCGTTTATCAGTGGACGTGAATTTGAATAAAGTTGTAATGGTGAAGATACATCATATTAATGATGCACGTCTAGCTTATGAAAATTTAATGAGTGCTATATATTAATTACAGAATTAAACGAAATTCGATAGGCATCCACATTTTTGAAAATTAAGTATTAATTTTGGAAAAGACAAAAAAAACATTAAATTAGGAGTATTTATTATTTCAGTGGCATCTAGGTGTAAATAATTGTTAGTTTAAAGGATAAATTTATATATGTACTTCTCTTTTAATAAGATATATATACATATATTAGAAGATATATGTATATATATATATATATATATATATATATATATATTAGAACTTAATATGCATATTCGTGCGGGTGATTATTTATTTTTTTAAATAAATATTTCCTTATGAAAATGGTAATATATATTTTCAAAATTTATCTGTATTAAATAATTTTTAATATAACATTTTTAAACATAATATTTATATTTTATATTGAATAATTTTTTTTTTTGAACTGTCAACTGTATTAGCCACATTTCTAGAGTCATGCGTCTGCATAAAGATATTTTTATTCTTTAATACAATTTAATGTATGATAAAATTATTATATATCTAATCTATTAAAACATAGTCTTATTTTGTATCTACTTAAAATGTTATCATTTAAGTTTGGACCTATTCAATTCTTAAATATAATATCCTTTATAATTTGGTTATACAATATATATTCCCTTTAAGCATTACATTACATATTTTATTAAAATAGAATTACAATTTATTACATTGATACTTCAACAGAAATTAATATTTATTAAGAGTGTTTTTACGATCTAAAATATAAACCTAATCGTGTGACATTAATTAAACTCTCCACATTTGCACGTAATGGAAATTTTAGGTACTTGGATTGTTTTTTCACTCTTTTTTCTTTGACAATAAATTGATCAAGCATTAATGTAAGGTGACCATCGAAAAATTTAGATTAGATGTGACATAAATTACTAACAAATTTACTTCTTATATATTAAGTTAATCAAACATTAGTGTTTATGCAATTTTGATCCACGTTTATTTGATATGGTATTAAACAATTTTAGAACTGTTTAGTTTATGTAAGATACTCATAGATCTTAATTTGGTGCAAGATTATATATGCATTAACTGGTAGTTCGTTATTGGCTAATTTCAATTTAATTATCTGTCAAATAATTTTGTTATTTTATATTAAATTAAATAAACATTGATTCATTAATATCAATTTTATAGGAATATTCCAACGATAACTTTTTCTATAACGTTTAATATAATTTTTTTTTTAAAAAATCAAACTCTAGATGTTATACACATATTCATTTTTACTTTAATAAAATATAATAAATACTATATTAATTAATAAAAATCAAATTTAATATTTATATATTCCATTTAAAAAACTTTATACATTAACAAATTTCATATAAAGAAAAAAAAACATAGCATATATTTTTGCTAAACATGTGTACTTTTTAAAATAGATATATTAACTTTTACAATCATCTTAATAGTATGCTTTATAAGTAAATACACAAGAAAATATATTACTTTAATAATTCTACTAAATAACAAAAGACTTTTATAATCCAATCTATTAACAAATCCAATTAGAGTTTCTCAAAAAAAAAAAAAAAAATCCAACTAAATCAAGGCTCATTGAAAGAGAAGAAACTATTTTTGATGTACGAGCAGAGCACTAAAGAAACAATCGTTGAAACATAACTAAATTTGTAAACCGAGTTTTTAAAGTTACCGGTTCTAACGGCTTTTAGCATTTTTTTGGGTCACACAAATACAATTTTAATGAAGGAGTTACGGTTGAACCGGTCCAACCGACTGGTCCAGTTTTTAAAACAATGTTTATCATTTTGTTTGATTATCTAAAACAGTATCTTCCCAAACCAATTAATATTTACCACATTTATTCAATTTAAAATAAATTAGATATAACAATATAAATGTACTACACATAAAATCATATTTATATCAGTGTCAGTTATTAACACTCATTTTAAATTAAAAATAATAAAATGTATATTACTAAAAATTCCCAGTAAAATTCTTTATTTAAACATACAAATTTTTGGAAACACACAATAATCTTATAAACAAAAAAAACCTTCGTAATGTTGTTAACATAATTTCACACCAAAAAAATAAGAGAAATTTTCTAGATAGCAATTTTTAAGTTTTTATCACAACAATAGTCCTCAACGAAAAAAATGACCAAAATAAGTTCTATTAAATATTAAAAATGTAGAGTTAAGAATTTAACCTAGGGTTAACTAATCTAAACTTAGGGTTTAGAGTTAAGGGGTGGAGTTTTAGGGATAGGGTTTCAAATTAAAAAAAATAAAAATTTAAAATAAAAAGGGCTATTTTGATCATTTTTTTTCTTGAGGTCTATTTGTGACAAAAACTTTAAAAATGCTATTTGAGATAATTGCACAAAAAATAACCAGCACTTTTTATTTCATAACTAAAGTTTTATTTTATTTTTACAAATTGGCTAATACCTAATTATTTATTACTAATAACTAAACATTTACAATACATATGATGTAAATAATGAATCATTATCACTATAAGTAACATTGTTATGATTTTTTAAACATTTTAATCAAGATGTATTTTATATAATTTATATATCTAACAAGAAAAATATTTACATAAACGGGGAGAACCAGAAACCATTTAAAACAATATATAAAATTACAATAGATTTATGTATAAAACCGTGTTGTTTAAAAATTACAGATTAAACAAATATTTTGATTTGTAAGTTTAAAGTATATACATAAAAAGTGTAAACAAATTCTGAACAATATAAAAATAAAAAAAACATTTGTGCGGGCGCGCAGATCAAAATCTAGTACATGTTAAATGTTGTGTCGAGTTGTTAAAAACATGATATATTTTATTATATTGATATGTTTTAAATACAGCCTAATATCGTATATTTTGAAATTTGAACAGATAACATACTGCCTCCGACGTGAATGGGCTATCCAAGCGCTCCGATGCGACTCCACACTGGACAAGCCAAACGAAGCACCACTAACACGATCAGTTTCAATACAGCTGGTAATCATTGGTAAACCACCGATAAAAACCACCACTCACAGAAACACCATTCCTTAGCAGAACAGGTCACAAAAGAGACAACCGTCAACAAGCAAACCTAGATCCCACACTCCACTCTGCCATCCGACCCACCCCCACGACTTCAGCGCACAATAACTCCATCGCCAACCAACGGCTCAGATCAAAGGACAAAGGAAATAGAGGAACACCCGTGTGAGTCCTAAGAGCTATTACGACTACCACCTTCACTTTAATGCATTGACGAAGTAACGTCGTTGGAGAAGAGTACCGCCTCAACTCATACCAAACTAGATTTCTCTTCCACGGCTGAAGAACTGTTAACAATGGCAAGGGAGAAACACCTCTCACAGCGCCGGCAAGAGCCGGACGCCGGAGAGGCAAAACTGAAAGAAAAAAAGTTTGTCCACGGCTAGTGCGAACTCGAGAGCTTTTTGAATTACACTTGGTATAGATTCTTGTTTGACCCGTACTTTTAGCCTAATGGTCGCCCGTTGTTTTTCTTGTTCTTCTTTGTATTTATTTATTATGGTGTTACGCTGAATTAGCAGATAATATAATTTAATGTCAAATTAAAATATTTACAAGCTGGATTAGTTTTGTTAGATATTATGGTTGAAAATATCATGTTAGTTCAGGATGACTTTATTTTCTCGTCCATGATTTTATTTTTAAGAATATCCAGCCATATAATATTTAAAATTAAAAATAAGTTTGTTTATTTATAGATTTCCACTCGTAGGAATCTTCTTTGTATAATGCTTCGAGCGCTAAGCGTAAGTGGCGAGATAGAGGGTTAAGGAAAATAAGAAGTAAATATGAAAAAGAATGCACTCGAAGAGATGGAGGCCGGAGGAGTGGTGATATCAAACAAGTATGGGAGTAGAAGATTTTGGGGAATAACATTGATTTGTTCCATTGCGGCTATGGCGGTATCTCTGCTCATATTTTGCCTGACTGGAAAAGCCAACAATATGGAAGGCTCAACTGCAAATACAGTAATATCCGTTGGGATGTTTATTATACTACAATTTGTATTGAACGGAGCCATGCAAATGTGGTGCGGGCATGATCCTTCTCCTCCTGCACTCTCACTTCAAGAGATTGATCCGGCCGAGATAGCAGGGTTGGAGCAGGCAGGTGTCGTGTTAATCTGCATTGTAACGCTCTGGCTGGGAAAGACTGTGGAAGTATTCATATATACCATGTCGTTCGTTACTGGCCTTGTAGCAATTTCCCAACTTGCATCTCCGTCGTTTGGCATGAAGCATTTGTGGTTAATCATTGGCATAGGGACCATAACGGGATTAATATGTCTAGTTCCATATCTTTTCTTCTTCTTTGGCTGGTTCTCCATATTTATATTGACCTACGTTTTCATCGTCCGATTTAATTTCCCTGACAAAACCCTTGTCGAAGTGTTTGCCATGGTATCAGAAATTTTAACTTAGTAAGGTTTTGTTGTTATGTTTCGTGATTTATAAAGAGCTTATTTTCTTCCATCCATGTGCTATTATGGTTAAGTTACTTTGAACAGAGATGAACCAAGATTTCTGTATCTGTCAAAGAGTAGAACCCATAGTACATACTTATATTACAAAGCGTATCTGTCAGCTTAAATACTGGAAACTGAATTACTTATTGACAAGAGCCACTTAAGGATACTAATATGCTGAGCACCTACAGTTATGTGATCTGATTTGCACAATATTGCAATACCCTCATTCGAACTGGAGCATAGAGATTCAAAATGCCAATTTGGGTCAGAAATCATTAATTAAACGCTTGAGAACCAAGTAGCTTAGTAAATGTGTAGCTACCTGAGAAGAGCTTTGAACATGAGAAATGGCAATTGTACCTGATAAAATCTCATCTCGTGTTCGTGTAGTGGTATGAAGTGACAATTAGTTTCAATGTGCTTCATGCGTCTGTGAATTACCTGGTTTGTAGCGATGTGGATTGCTGATTTTTTGTCACAGTAGAGAAGATTGGTTCATTGTGTTCAATGCTGTTGAAATTGTATCCTTTGATTAAACAAGAAAAGAAACAAAAAGAAAAGAAGAACAAGAAAAATGTGAAAAGAAAAGAAGAGCCAACAAAATCAAAGAAGAAGTCAAAGAATTTGTTGGAGTGTTTGGACTTTTCTTGTAAACTTAGTCTAGGTATAGACAAGTGGGAATAGTTCAGCTAAAGGTCTAAATATGTGTATGTAGTAGTTAGAAAAAAGTACAATAAATATGTATGTGGTATTGTAAGAATGTATCCAATTAAAATAAAAAAGAGTTACAAAGTAGCATCCAGCGTGGTCTCTCTTTTCTCTCTACAAGAACACAGACATGAGAGACTGAGAGCAAGCTTGTATTAAGACGAAGCACAAGTACAAAATAGAGTGTTAAGAGACTATAAAACATAGAGTGAGTAAGAACAAAAACAGTGTAAAAGTGAGAACAAGAGAAGTGAGGGAGATGGCCATGAATGAGAGGTCTAAGCCAAGTACAAGTTCAACATGGTATCATAGCTGTGTTGTTCAAATGTCAACAAATGCCTAGTTCGCGGAAAACATGTTTCAACTGCCAGCGGCGGACCCATTTGAAGAATAGTGGGATCACCTAACACCAAAAGAAAAACATGATAAAAATCTGTTTTATATAGGAAAGCATTAAAGAGTTGGTTGCATGTGGTGTCTGACCGCACGTAACCCGAGTTTAAATACCAGAAGTGACACTATAATTTGTTTTTGACTCCAGTCAAATTCACTCCTAGGTTCGCCACTGTCAACCGCATAAGTTCTTTGTTGAGGAATGCCACTGCTTTATGCTCTGCCCGGTGGAGATAGACTAACCATGTCTTCCCTTTGAGTCGTCCAAGTGATATACCATGGATTTTGCTTACTTTTAACCATGATATATAAGTGTTTTGGGATATATTTACAAAAAGAAATTAAGAAAAAAAATTTATCAGTTTTCTGAGTAACAGGAAAACTTAGACTAAAACTGACTAGACAAGATTTAATGGCGATCAAAGCTCCCCGCAACGGCGCCAAATTTGATATCATTCAAATTACTCTAATGAATGATTTACTCTCTCAAATAAGAGGTCGAGTTGTATTACTTAGGGATCGAATCCACAAGGAGCTATGGCACACAATAGATCTAAGCAGTTTATGATTAAGATAGGTAAATAATGCAAATAGTAAATTACACGGTGAACAAGACAGTTGTTCAGTTGATTGATTTGAGGTTTTGAAAATAATATGAGAAAGCGTTAGACTTAGGTTTTCTATTCAGGTAATCAGGATTGTAATAGTATAGAAGTTAAGCTAGTTTATTGGATATTCTATAACTCAAACTAAGTAATAATCTATCAACTTCCGTTTGTTTAAACTATCTATTGTCTAGATCAATGATCTCAACTATCGTTTGTTGATCTTGAGAAAGTGTCGATCGATACTATTTATATATAGTCGATCGATACACCTTTCAGAACGTCGATCGATTCACCAATAGGATTGTCGATCGATATTCCTTTCAGTAAGCTTTATCGAGCGGGTTTGAATTATGTTCACTAGGTTTCCTAGATCAACTTCCGTTTATTTCTAGTAATCCTAGCACAATATGAATTATTTCGGGTTAAAGACCAGGCCTCCGCTTGCGCCTAATTATCCTAATATCAGAGTTCTAGTTAGCTACTCTAGAACACAAGCAATAAGAACAATTCAATTGATAAATATCACAAACAACTCAGCAATTCTATATTTGGGACTAATCCTTCATAATCCTATATGAACCCTAAACCTAACAAAGTGAATTACTCAGACATAGCAAATCAATTCATAACAATAAGCATAAAAGAATGAATAAATAGATTAAGGTTAGAAATACTGGAGTTCCAATACAAATCTCTGAAAACCCTAAGAATAGTTTGCTGTGAAAAACTAAAAAGTAAGAAAGCGTGTGTTTTCTAGAACAATGGCAGAGCACATAAATATTAGGTTAAAAGTCGACCAGGGATATTTCTGTAATTGTGAAATGATTTGGGATTTAAGTCGGCTGAAAACCTAGCCGAGTCTTGCCCGTTTCGCTGTCGATCGATGGCACAGGATGTGCATCGATCGATGTTTGACTCTGAATGTCGACCTTCGGACTGGTTCGATGGTCAGCTACGGGATTCTCTCATTTTATCTCCAAAATGCATTCAGATCATCATTTTTCTCCAAAACACTCTTGAACCTGTAAATGTGCTAAAACTCTAATACATAATAAATAGTTCCTAAAACACCTATATACCATGACTAAAAGTGGGTAAAATCCATGGTATATCAAGATCTTGTCTCATGGGGGTTTTCAAGTCACTGCGACTCCACGGAAGCACGATTCACCCATGCGGCTCTACTACCCAAGTCGTCTCTTTCTTCGCCGTGTTCTCAGCTCTCGCCGCTGCGTCCTCCGCTCACTGTGCATTATTGATCCGAACTCCGGATCGAAGACTCGGTCAACAATGGCCAAATTCTCATAATTGCATTCTTAATTTAGTCACTAAAGTTCTTGTTTCTTTTTATTTTGGTCCCAAAGTGTAAACATTTGAAGATTAGTCCTCAATTTGCCTCTAAACTTTCAATTATGCACTCCAAACCCTATTATATGAAAAGTAACAATTATATACTTTATAAACATCTAAATGCATCCTATAATGACTTAGACCACCCGCAACGCGGGGTTTAAGTAGATCCTTAGCATTAATTCTTACTCGGGATTGATTAAAATATTAATACAAAAAAATCATAAGCTAAGAAAGAGTCCTTAACTAAGGAGATTAAGGTTTTGGTCCTTGATGAGTTGGCAAAGCCCGATTGGTGAGGGTCAGGGTTGTGTTTTGTAAGGAGAGAAAAAAAAAGAAGTCGCGACAATTACAGAAAAAAAAATTCCTCCGGCGAAACGAAAGGTGATTCGGCGATCTTCGGTGTTGAAGGTAAATCAGAGCGTTTTAGTTCATTATCTTTGCATTTGGAGTTGATGCATGTTGATTTCATCAATTTTTACGGTTCGATTGTGGGATTTTACTTGAATGAGGGTTTCAAATCGAATTAGGGATTTTAATCGAATTAGGGTTTTCGTCTGGGTTTGCTATTTTCTTATTTCCGATTCGATTCTTTGTTGTTTTCGTCGTCTAGGAATTGAACACATAATGAAAGGAATCAGAGGCAAAGATGATCTTACGGCTGCGTAAAGTTTCATTCTTTCTTCACTCAACTTTTTGATCCCTGTTTATATTTCCTTGTCTGAGAATCTTCAAGATTTGTTCTTTGGGTGATATTGATTTGATGAAAACCTGTTACAGACGTTGTTTCTGATTGGGTTTTGACAAACTTTGCAGCATGGTCTCAGCCTCAGGTGGTGGGTTGGCGTACGCTTTTGTGAGCAAAGGCTTGAAAGTAAAGCCTGCACACGCACTCTCCTGGGCTGTTTGCTACGCTGTTGCGTCAGGAACAATGTATAAGGTGATTGATTGATTGTTCATGAACCAATACAAAAAGAGTATACATATCTTTTTACTTACCACGGGTTTTTGTTCTTCTTTCAGGTGAAGGAAACAATCAGAGCAAGAAGTAAACATTCCACCAGCACCAGGGGCAAGGCTTTTGATACTTGATCATATCAAGAGATTTGTTTACAAGCTTCTCTACTAGTACTCTCTCACAAGGATCAAATATATGAACTGAATCTAACCATTCTCTGTTGTTTTGATCAAATATACCAACCCTCCCTTTTATCTTATATGGTGGTTGTAATAACTTAGAATCTTGGAGATATAGTTTCGAGAGACGTAACCTTGCTAGTTCATTCGCTGAAACTTTATGTTTGCTTTTAAGTAAAACCAACAACGTAACAGAAACTATTTTTTACAATTTTTTTACTTTTAAAATTTTTTAAATGTTTTACAAATTTAATTATTTTTAATGGTTTACAAATTTATTAAATGTTTTACAAATTTAATTATATTTTATTTTTAAAAATTCTATAGTGGATAACACCTTTGGACTAACAAATATGATTAGAGTCCTTAACTATTCAAACAAAAAAATTAAAAAAAAATCTATATTATTCTATTGTTAAGGATTCCAATGATGAGTAACACCATTGGAGTTGCTCTTATATGGACTACAAACAAATGCTACAACCCAATAAAATCATCTGTCTTCACATTCATATTTCAGACTTTATAAAATAATTGACATTATGTTTACTTAAGATTAGATACAATAACTTAACTTTTTATGTGGTATCTATTTCATTTTAATATATTAAGTCAATGATATCTTGCATATTTCCATTCTTTTATTTATTCAGTGATGAGGCTGCTGCTCCAGTTGTTGTCCCTCCCGTTGCTGAGCCAGCAGCCATCATCCCAGAGGACATGGATTTGTTGACAGCATTGGAGTTGACTCTTAGGAAAGCTCGTGCTCATGGTGGTGTTGTTCGTGGTCTCCACGAAAGCGCTAAGCTTATTGAGAAACGTGTTGCTCAGCTCTGTGTAACCAGCCTGATTACGTCAAGCTTGTTAAGGCTCTATGTGGTGATCACAGCATCAACTTGCTTACCGTTCCAAGTGCCAAGACCCTCGGCGAATGGGCTGGTGTAAGTCCCTTCTGCTGTGACTCTCCGTATATACGTAGCTTACTAAAAGCGTCTTTTTTTTCTTCTGAATGAATGTTTGGTTGAAAAATTGAACCTTTGATGTTGTTTCAGCTCTGTAAGATTGACTCCGAGGGTAATGCTAGAAAGGTTGTTGGATGCTCCTGTCTTGTAGTCAAGGTATATATACTGTCTTTACTTGTCAATCCATCTCAGTGAGAAATCTCTAATCCGTACAATTAATTTTGTGGGGTTTTGTGGCTTGCTGTTTCAGGACTACGGTGAGGACACGACTGCACTCAACATCGTCAAGAAGCACATTTAGTCTAACTAAGTTTAAGAAGCATTTGAAATCTCGATTTACATATGTTTTCAATCTCAAATTCTCAATGCTGTTTTACGGGAACGCAACTTGCTGTTTGAGAATTGTATATATGTTTTGGGTTTTCTTAAAGCAAAAATGGCAAGGCTGAAGCAAGCCAAGGAAGAGGCTGAGACAGAGGTTGCTGAGCACAAAACCAGCACTGAGCATGGTTTCCAGAGGAAACTCGAAGAGGTCATATTTATAAAAAGAAACTTGTTCTTACGTTATATGTGTTTCTTTTATTCATCATGTTATTGATGAGAAAACTTTACTGCGGGAAAAAAAACAGACCAGTGGAGATTCAGGTGCAAACGTGAAGAGGCTAGAGCAGGAGACTGATGCCAAGATCGAGCACTTGAAGAACGAAGCTTCCAGGACTTCCAGAGATGTTGTGGACATGCTTCTGAAACATGTCACCACTGTGAAGAACTGAGATATATCACAACCAAACCATCGATTGCAAAATGGTGTCAAGTGTTATTTATGAGTGGATTCGTTCGTTCGATTCTTTCTAGTGTTTTTGTGGGTTTGAGGATTGAACTATTGCTATTGGTCTCTCTTTCAGAAGAGGTACATTACTTTTGTGTTTGTAATAAAAGTTAAAAACAAAGGAACGCATTGTAATTTTTCTTTCATCAAGGAGGTTGTAAGAATAAAGCTAGTGCTAGAGCAGTTCGTGTACATGGACTCTCCAACTTGCGTAACTATATGAAGAATCAATAACAAAAACTAGCCATTGTATAAGACCAAGTAGTATCGTGCTTCAGTGTCATGTGTATGCTTCATCTTTTTTTCCATCATGTGTATAATTTTTTTTTTTTTTTAAAAAAACTAGCATTGGAGCATAAAAATGATGGTGTCTCTTAACTAGGTCTTTTAAGTAACATTTATTACTTAAAAATAGACCCAAAGTGGGTTTTTGGGTTAATGATGCTCTTAACTATGCATCATAATACCTATATATATGGCCTAACTACTTGATTATTCAACAAATTTAACTAAATATTAGTACTATGTATTTAATTATTACTATGAGTTTTGCCCGCACATGCGGATATAGTTATTTAATAAATATTTATTAATAAATATATTATTAGTTTAAAGATCAAAAAATTAAATAAAACATTAAATTTATACTATTTTATGAATCTTTCAATTTCTTAATTTTTATTGATTTAAAAACATTATTTTGGATAACAACACTAATATCTTGTAAATATGTTGTTATCTTGAACAAATTTTTATTATAATAATTTATAAACAATGATATAATTAAATAAACAAATATATAATAGTTAATATAAAGTGATGTTATTAAACCAAATTCTAAGAATTAGCATAACCCATAAAATCTCAAAATAAATCAAAAGCACAAGAATGTTAAATCAAACTCAGCTTTACATATTACAAGATATAAGCCCGTTGCGTTGCAACGGGTTTTTTTGATATTTTAATTTAATAAAAACTATAAAATAATAAATTATTTTATTATAGTTTTATGATTGTCTTTTGCATATGTTTTTTGAGATTTATTTTATAATTAAAACCCGTTATCCCACATAAGTTCAAGTTAATATTTGTATTTTATAATCATGGTGCATAGATGAATTATTATAATCTTTGTACTTAGGATTAGAAAAAATACTATACCTAAAAATTTAAACTAAACTCAATCCAAAATAAGAAATTGAATGAAAAATAAAAAGAAATGAAAGTCAAATACACCAATCGAGTCAATAACAACATTATACATATTCTTATATGCTAATTTAATGTTTTATTAAATAAGTCTTTAAATGTTATTTTGTTAGGATTTTTTTAAAAGGAAAACATTATATTTTATAAATCTCTTTTTATTTACAATAAAAAATAATATTAAATAATCTTTTACAATTATGTTTAAGATTTTAGAAAAGGAAAATTATGGTCGTATAACCTATTACAATTAATTTCTCTTTAGAATTTCAGA
The DNA here is from genome assembly GCF_000695525.1 of Brassica oleracea var. oleracea. Taxonomy (NCBI): domain Eukaryota; kingdom Viridiplantae; phylum Streptophyta; class Magnoliopsida; order Brassicales; family Brassicaceae; genus Brassica; species Brassica oleracea. The sequence goes on along the minus strand of NC_027749.1, from coordinate 22,100,725 downwards.
AAAAAATAAATTGCTATCAAATAATTATTTTTAGTTATTAATAAATAATTTTAAAATTAAAATTTTTACGATTTGTATCAATACTAATTTTACACTTCTTTTGTTAATTAAATAATTTTTAGTATCATGTTCATCATCAAATACTCTCTTAAAAATATTACCAAATAAATTTTTACAATTCTCTTTTGAGTAGGACTTAAAATATGATACAAATTTCTTTTGCTTAGAATTTTTTAATAAAAAAGGAAAACATATATCAAATATTCTTTTACAATTTTTTAGGATTTTAGAAAATGAATTTTTTTTTTTTTAACAACATCACTCAAGTACTAACTAGAATCTCAAACCGATCTAGCAAGCCAGACCGGTGGAGTTGAATCGACATAAAGCAAAGCTGAAGGAGAACTCCTCGCACCACGTGCAAACTTGTCCGCCAAGGTATTTTGCGCTCTAAGAATATGTCTGATCCGGAAGTGGGGGAAGAACGTTTTACTTCGGTTGAATTATTCCATGTGTGTAGAAAAGGCAGGCCATTCTCCAGGTGTCGACACCATCTTCACCAGCTGACAACAATCCGTCGCAAAAACTACGTTAGAATATTGGAGGGTCTTCATGCATTCCATTGCCCAAATTAGTGCTTCACATTCAGCATGGAGAGGTGACAAACTTCTACAAAGATTCATCGCCCTCATCATGACCTCTGTTGATCCACTCTTTCTACAAAACCACCCTTGTCCTGTGAACTTATCATCTTCTTTCCAAGCGCCATCAATATAACAAACTCTAGAATCTTCCAGGGCTAGAGACTCCGAATGATGTGCATTCCCAGCATAGGAATTCTCTGTAGGAGTCTTAACGGTTAGCTGTGCCTCTGTCCACATCCTACTTTCCACCTCTGCCAACCTTAAAATCTCCTGTGGATTAGCATCCTTATTGGAATATATCTTGTCATTTCTAGCCTTCCAAATATACCATAGTAACCATGGAAAGTAGTGTAAATCTGACTCCTTTGGTAATCTCCAAAATAAATAATCCATATTGGTGAAAACGGACGACGATGGAAAGAACTCTGGAGAAGAAGGAATCCTAGAAAGTGCCCAAGTTTGTAATGCGGGTGGGCATTCGAAAAGAACATGGTTAGTAGTCTC
>NC_027749.1:22076909-22098748 GCF_000695525.1 Brassica oleracea var. oleracea | reverse complement strand
AACCTGATAATTAACTGAAGAGATGCATTGCATCATTAGGGTCACCCAATCACTCGAGAAACCCATCTTCAATAGTAAACGCTTGACAAAAGGCCACTCGACACGATAATAAGCCTTACTCATATCTGTCTTGATTGCTAAGAATTTATCTTTGCATGCATTGTTTGTACGAAGACCATGAAACATTTTCTGAGCAATGAGAATATTATCAGAAATTAATCTTCCAGATACAAACGCAGATTGAGTTTCTGATATCAGCTTTGGTAGCAGACCTTTTAGCCGCTGACATAATACCTTTGAAATAATCTTATACCCAACGTTACATAAACTAATTGGTCGCAATTCAGTCATCCTATTGGGTCTCACCGTTTTGGGAATAAGACAAATATTCGTCATATTTAATTTATCATCAAACACTCCTGAAGTAAGGAAATTATTAACCATATTCACCATGTCCTCTTTGATGATTGACCAGGATTGTTGATAGAAAAGTGCAGTCATTCCGTCTGGTCCAGAGGCTTTTTCTGGATGCATCATGAATAGTGCTGCTTTAACCTCCTCTTCCGTAGCCACAGCCATAAATTTCCGATTTTGACCGTCCGTTATCGAAGTAGGGACTTCCTCTAGAAAGCTATCAAAAACCTCTGGGGATGACGTAACAAGTCCATAAAATATTTTACTGCAACTTCTCCAACCTTGGACTCTGAATTAACCCAAGTTCCTTCTTCATTATACAGGCCAATGATCCTATTCTGAATCCTTCTCTGTTTAGTAAGAGCATGGTAAAATTTCGTATTCCGATCACCGCAGGTATGCCATTTCGTTCTACTCGTATTACATAATCTTTTACAATTATAATTTTGTCTAGGATTTAGAAAAATAAAATTTCTATCAAATAAATAATTCCAGTTTATATTACCTATTTTTATAAGTTGACATTTTCAAAATTCATTTTTTTCAATATCACTAATATTTTTATAATTTTACTTGTTAATTAAATAATTGTTAGTATCATGTTTATCATTAATTTTTTTAAGTAAAAATTACTATTAAATAAAAAATATTAATTTGTTAAGATTAGAAAATAATTTTTTTTAATAAAAAATATCTTTTATTTAAGATTTTAGGAAAAGAATAAGTTATTTTCACATAATGGCAGTTTTATTGACACATTCACAATCTAGTTTTTTTAATTGACACATGTCATAATGATATCAGGTGAAATATTTGAATTTAATTTTGGTTTATATTTTTTAACAGGAAACTATTAAAAAATAAAGTTAGCTGATTATAAGAAAAATAAGATTATTTTACATTTTTATTTTATTTAAAATTAATTATTTTATAATTATTTTTACTTTTAGATTTTTATACAACTATTTTATTTTTAATAAAAAAATTTCTGTTTAGTTATTTATATATTTTTTTCTTATACATACAACCACGTATTCATCATATTCACACATACTCATGTACGACAACAACATCAAACTTAAAAGTTATGTTAGCATCATAAGATGTAATAAGAATAATAAAAAGTTGAGTTGTATCAAGAAATTAAAAGAAAATATTCAGGTAATATTTTTCATGTAAATACTATTGTGTTTTGTAAAAATAATATGTGGAAGCTTAAACCTAAATATAGATGGGAAATATTTGTAGCTATTTTCGGTCATAATTTTTTAACATACAATTATCTATTAAGAAAAGAAAAGTGAGTTACTTATAAGAAAATAATAAGAGTAATTTTACAATTTTATTTTAATTAGGTTTTTAAAAAAGTAATATTATTTATTTAAAAGTTAGTATTTTTCAAAGAAAATAATAAGAGTACTCTTACAATTCTCATGATTGTTACTAAATTCGTTTTTTCAATATCACTAATATTTTTACAATTTTTCTTGTTAATTAAATAATTTTTAATATCATGTTTATCAAGCTAAGTATTATTATTACTTATAAGAAAATAATAACAGTATTTTTACAATTCTCATGATTGTTACTAAATTTGTTTTTGCCAATATCACTAATATTTTTACAATTTTTCTTGTTAATTATCAATTAAAAAGAAAATTTTCTAGAAACAACTACTATTAAATAACTTTTGAAAATAGTTCTTACTATGAAATAATTTTAAAGATTCGTTTTTGTTACCTTAGCATATATATATTTAAGAGAAAAAGACAAAAATAGCACTAAATCAAGTTTATGTTCCCAATATTTAATCATGAGAGATTTTAACACATATCAATATATTAAAAGGAAAATCACTATCAAATAATAATTATAGTTACTTTTTTACAAATCATTTTTTTGTTATTATCTAATTATATATTTATTAATTAGAAGACAATTTAACACATGTCACAATCTTATAAATATAATTGCCACGTGTCACAATCGTGTTAATTAGATGCGAAATATTTGAAACTATTTTTGGCAATAATTTTTTAACATACAATTATCTATCAAAAAATGAAAGTTAGTTATTTATAAGAAAATAGTAAGAATACTTTTACAATTTTCTTTTAATTAGGTTTTTAAAAAAGTAATATTATTTATTTTAATGTTAGTTTTTCTTCATGTTTTTATTAAATAATTGATTGTACTTGTAAGATTTTATAATTCATTTTTGTTTAACATTTTTTTCTTAACAGTTAATATTTATCTTTTATAATTCTCTATCTTTACTATTTTTTAAAACAAACATTATAATAATAAAAAAAGACTAATAAATAATATTTATAGTTAATTTTTAAGAAAAATCTTTTTTTATTATTTTAGTATATATATTTTGGACTATGAGAAAGTTTAACACATATCAAATTTTTAAATATATAACTGACATGTGTCATAATCATGTTAATTATACTTCCATTAAATTTTAGAAAAATAAAATTATATTAAATAAACTGTTTTCAAATCTATTTTTTTTTAGGATTTTGAGAAAAAGAAAATTATATAAAATTACATTACTACTAAATATTTTTTTAGAAACGTTTTTACTATTAAGTAGTTTTTAAAAGTAGTTTTATTTTCAAAATTCGTTTTTACTATCTTATTATATATATTTTTAATCATTATATATTAAACACATTTCAGAATATTAGAAAAAAATTATTATCAAATAATATTTGCAATAATCTTTTGATTAGGATTTTAAAAAGGATAATTACTATTAAATAATATTTATAATTACTTTTTAATAAACACGTGTCACAATCTTAAAATATATAATTGTCATGTGTTGCAATCACGTTAATTAGAAAATTTGAAGAACCAAACTTTATATAATAAGATAATAATAATAATAAGACTATTAAATAATATTTATACTTAATTTTTAAGAAAATTCGTTTTTTATCTTATTATATATTTTTAATCATTATATATTTAAACATATGTCACAATATTAGAAGGAAAAATATTATCAAATAATATTTTGCAATTATCTTTTGATTAGGATTTAAGAAAAGGAAAATTAATATTAAATAATATTTTTAATTACTTTTTAATAAAATTTGTTTTTGTTGATATATTAGTATATATTTTTTAATTATGAGATAGATTAACACATGTTACAATCTTACAGTATATAATTGGTATGTGTCGCGATTATGTTAATTAGCAACTTTGAAGAATCAAGCTTTATATAATAAAATATTAGTCAAAGTAAATAAGAATATTGATATATGTAATAATTATATTGTAAAATACTTCTAATAATAATTAAATAAGCACTCAAGCAGAATAACTATGTTGGCAAACAAAACATTAATATGTAATGTATAATTGAGAAAATATTTATTTAAACAAAGTTATAATTTTTTAAAACTCTTGAAAAATTAAAAGTAAATTTTAAAGTTTCATAAATATAAGGTACTTGTTGTAAAAAAATATATTTTTCAAATATTACAACTGAATGATAACAATAAATATTTAGTAAAAATAAAAACAAAGAAATATTAAATTTTCAACTTAAATAACAATTACAAGTTATTCTTACAACTGAATGATAAAAATAAAAATGAAAATATCACGAAAATCACGTTAACGAACAAATATAAATCAAATTTATTGTTATTGTTTATATACTTCTTTTTAGTATTTTAATAGTAAAATCAATTTAATAATTTTAAAAAATTTGTCATGACATATTATGTTTACAAACAAATATAAATCAAATTTATTGTTATTGTTTATATACTTCTTTTTAGTATTTTAATAGTAAAATCAATTTAATAATTTTAAAAAATTTGTCATGACATATTATGTTTACAAACAAATATAAATCAATTTTTGTTATTTTGTATAAACCTATTTATAATATTTTATTATAATGAGAAATTTAATTATGATATGTGTATATATAATACTTATTATAAAAATAAATAAATAAGAAATAAAGATGTAGATAAACACAAAATAAATACATGGAATTATTTTCTTCTTTTATCAAAAATGTTTTCCATTTATTTTTGAGATATTTTTATAATATTAGTTTGTAATCAGTTAAATAATGAATTATGTAATTTATTTATTAGATATTAAAACTTTAATTAGTCAAATTAAAATTAAAATTGTTTAATTATTAAGCCTAAAATCATGGAGATCATGACAAATAAGCAAATCCAATTCTCAAATAATAGTATATATAGATATAAAATTCATCACAACAAACTTTTATATATATATATCATGATCATTTGTATCTTGCCATAACAAAATTTTAAGACATTAACCACAAAAAAAACTTAAATGTGAAACTTTTAAAAAGATATTTAATTTATATTCATTTTTTAAAGTTTGTAAGAATATTATATATGAAAAATCTAAATTTTGATTATTTAATAGTTTAATTTATTTTCATAAAAAAATTAAACAAAAATTATAGGATACACATTGTTATCAAATCTTTATTATTCAAAATTATTAATTGTCATATACATTTTAGTCATATTAAGTAGATTCATAGCTTTTATTTAAAAAAAGAAAGAAGAATATTTTTATAGATTACATAATATGATGGTTACTTTAATAAAAATATAATATATATTTAGATGAACCAACATATTTATCTAAGGATTGTAAGAATCATTATAGTGATGACACCTTGCAACACTCAATGTTGTAATGCTTTTTTTTTTAATATTTGAGGGTTTCATTATTTCAAAAAATTATAAAATCTGAAAAATGCTAGGGCCTGAGTTTAAAAAATAGTACTTTTTTAATCCTAAGTTTAGTATAGTTATACCATCTAAGGATAGGCTTAATTGAAACTTTAAAAGAATATAATAATCTAGAAAAGTCTAAGGTTGTAAATAATATGAGGCTAGCGTAATTTATATAATCTAAATCTTACTATAAATAAGCTATATCTGGACACAAACTACAAGAAAAATTGGATATAGCCGCAAAATTTCCTGTAACTATAGTCAAAATTTTGTGGCTATTTGACATGTTTTTGTTGACTATGAGCTTGTGGCAATCGCTCAGTTGTGGCTATTTGCGGTTCCTTCCACGATTTAGCGACAATGATTTTTTGTACCTAATTTCCACAAATAACAACAAACAATATTAGTATTTGAAATGTAGCCACAACCAGCCACATACAAAATTGTAGCTTTATTAACAAATAGCCACCAATCTAATTGTGGATTTTGGACACAAATAGCCACACATATAATTGTGGCTATTTTATAAAAATAAATTTACAAAATATAATTTGTATATATAATCAATTTAATCAATAAATACAATTTTTTTTTTATCAAACTGAGTTTCTAATTATGAACAAATATATATATATATATATATAATTAATATAAATTTTGTAATTTACAATTTGGAATATACAACATGCATGAGGCTCTAAATAAATTGCTAAAAATTTTGAGTTAAAGAAATAGCAAGACATACAATGTCAACACCGCTCTTTATTTACTACTCTTGAGGTTGGTAGGGATCACCTCCATGGATACAGCCAGAAGTTAACCCAACAGCTTTGTGTGCATCAAAGAAGTCGGAAAACACATGCAAAAGAACACCGACCGTTACTAATTGCTGATGGACGGATGGAGTCAAAGAAGAAACAAAAGCATTTGATAACTATATAGGGTTGGTGTCTCTCACAATGGCCAAAATGCTTATACTTGTACTTAGGAAAAACTTACTTGCAGCAAACAAGCACTCAAAACACTTTTTGGAAGCAATTAAATATGTAATAAAAACACAATTTTTTTTTGAACTGAACACTTAGGAAAAAAGTAGTAATGAGGGAGAAAAACAAATATTATACTCACAAATGGTTTATATGTCATTATGTCTTCAGGAAACAACACAAATCATGCTAATTTCTCTTACTGTTTTCAGATTGTTATAATGAAGAACACACATTTCAATTATTTCATCTACACTAAACTAGTTTTCTAAGGGTATTCACACTAAGCTGTTGGGGTCAAATTGGTTAAGACGAACACTACAAGAAAACAGCGGTATTCTGACGGACATTCCGACGGAAAATTAAATATTCGGAATATCCCGAGGAATTTCCGAGGATATTCCGACGAAACACAAAATTTGGTTTCCTCGGAATATACTGACGGAATTCCGAGGAAATATCAATCCGTCGGAATATTCTTATGGAATACCGAGGAGAAATGTATTCCTCGGAAAAAACCGATGAATTCCGAGGATATATTATAGCCGTTGGGGGATTTTAAAAATTCTGAGGAAATTCCGACGAACTAGCCGTTGGCGTCGGAATTCCGTCGGAATTTCCTCGGTCTGTCGGCAGGATTTCAACTTAAATACAAGCACCCCTCTTTGTCTTCATTCACTCCATATCTTCATCCTCCCTCTTACTCTCTTTACACACAAATTTGATTCATAAAAAACATGTCTTCTTCAAATTATTTTCGTTCTTGGATCGATCGACCTCATTTGGATCCGAACACGAGATTGCTTACGGAAGAATACCAACGAGGTATAACCGAATTCATGGGGTTAGTTCACCGACAACCGGAAGCAAAAACAGATATGTTAAGATGTCCTTGCTCTAATTGTAAAAATAGAAAGGTTATTAAAGAGTGGGATGTTTGGACTCATCTATATTTGAGTGGGTTTACACGAAGTTACAAAATTTGGTATCATCATGGGGAAACTGATTATGAACATGGTAGTACTAGCGAACCTCAGCCAGCGGTTAGATTAGAAGAACCAATTAGAACGAATGTAGATTATGGTGTAGGTACTGAGCAGATGGTAAATGATCATTTTAGAGGGGAAGATTTACCCAATGCAGAAGCTAGGAGATTTTATGATATGTTGGATGCTGGAAAGCAACCATTGTACGAAGGTTGCAGAGATGGTCATTCAGCTTTATCATCAGCTACAAGATTGATGGGCATTAAAACAGATTATAATTTGGCTGAAGACTGTGTGGATGCGATTGCTGATTTTGTAAAAGGTATTCTACCCGAGGATAATGTAGCTCCTGGTTCATACTACGAGGTTCAGAAACTCGTAGCTGGTCTTGGTTTATCGTATCAGGTAATAGATGTATGCAGCGACAACTGCATGATTTATTGGAGGGCGGATGAACAGCGGGTTACATGCAAATTTTGTGGAAAGCCTCATTATAAAGATACGAGTGGAAGAGTTCCAGTGCCATATAAAAGGATGTGGTATTTACCTTTGACGGAAAGGTTGCAGAGGTTGTATCTATCTGAACGCACAGCGCAACCAATGAGATGGCATGCGGAGCACTCAACAGATGGTGAGATCAGACATCCTTCAGATGCAAAAGCGTGGAAGCATTTCCAATCAAAGTATCCCGACTTTGTGTATGAGAGAAGAAATATCTACCTTGGATTATGTACGGATGGTTTCAGCCCGTTTGGCAAGTGTGGAAGACAGTATTCTCTATGGCCAGTCATTCTTACACCATACAACCTCCCCCCAAACTTGTGCTTGCGACGAGAGTTTTTGTTTCTCTCGATTCTCGTTCCCGGACCAGAGCATCCTAAGAGATCACTTGATGTGTTTCTTCAGCCACTAATATATGAGTTGCAACAACTATGGGCTCAAGGTGCTGAAACATACGATGTTTCGTGTAAAGAAAACTTTCAAATGCGGGCAGTACTAATGTGGACAATAGAGTCAGAAACTTCCCGAAAAATGTCTTGTTTAAAAAAAGAAAATAGAGAAGCGGGAAAAAACTAAATCAAGTTTCGTAACAATTCCGAAAAGGATTCACGCGATAAATCTTCGAGAAAGGATGCTCAAAGCCTCAAACAACGGATCCCGGACAGCGAAACACCCATCGTCCAACTCACCAAACGGGCGAGTTGGACCGAGCAAGCAGTCCAACTCGCCAAATGGGCGAGCTGGACCGACCACGCCGTCCAACTCGCCAAATGGGCGAGTTGGACTGACCACGCCGTTCAACTCGCCAAATGAGCGAGTTGGACCGACCACGCCGTCCAACTCGCCAAATGAGCGAGTTGGATCGACTAAGCTGCCTTTGTCCCATCCTTGTTGCTCCCTCTTCTGTGATCGGATCAAACTGACTCTTGTTTCGTCTCGATCGGAGTCATCATCGGAACTTTACAGCTTGGTTCCGCAAAGAACTCGTTCTCTCGAAGAAAATTCGGATTGATCGTATAAAACGGCAACGGTTAACCTAAACACCTTGAACTGCCTACGCTATACGAAGAATTTGGATTTTCTTCGGAATCGACGTTTTTTCGAAAACGCTCTTTCTATAAAATCGTAAAAATGCTTAAGTCGAAAAACTGTCCGAAAGGGTCCAGAACGCGGCAAAAAGCCCACTTATGATTTTATGCAAAATCGAGCCGTATCGTTATGACGGTTTATCCTTTTGTTATGCAGGAGAAGATAAATGTCAAGTCCGGAAGATAAATGTGAAGTTTCCAAAGATAAACATGAAGATCGAAGGAAAAATGGAATACTTCCGTGAAGTGATAAACTCGGCCGGGGGCAGAAACGAAAAGAGAAAACCGCCTTTTGGAGAGTATATAAGGATGTCGAAGTTGAAGGCGCAAAGGGATGCAAATTTTCTACTCAGAGCAAAACTTAGCATTTAGGGCATTTAGGCAATTTCCGCTTTTGTTATCGAGCTGCGACTCGACTAGCTTTTGAAGTCTTAGGTTGCTAGAACTAGGGATCTCGCCGACAGCTCTTGTAGCCGAAAGCTCTTACCTCGTTTTAACGCTCAAACGCAGATTCAGAATAATAAACTTCTTGCTCTCTTTTCGATTCCATATTTATTTTTCGTGCATACTTTCGTGTTCTGATTGCTTGGCTTGTGGTTTAGCAGATATATATATTCGGAACCTCTGGGAAATTTAGGTTTTCCTATCTTTCCTAATTTAAACGGAAATCGACAGTGCGAATTTCAGTTCCCACAGTTTGGCGCTAGAAGGAGGGGGTACGGATCAATCTAACTCTCAGCCACCAACCCTCGATCAGACATGTCAGCCGACGATCTCAGCAATCAACAAACTCGTGACGGCCTCGCCACCGACGACAACGTTGAGAAAACTCCAGAGACGAACGTGACCGCGGTCAACGCCGACGCAAACACTGCAGCGTTCGAGGAGGATAAAAAGATGTTCTCGAACTTCAAAAAGAAGTCAGCAGAACAGGACAAGGTCATGAGTTCTCTCGCTAAAAAGGTTGAAAACTTAACAGCAAGAACCAAGGCCGTTCTTCCGCGTGGAACAACCCGAATCCACGGAAGAAGACTCGATTTCACGACTCCTGCGCCAACGCAAAAAAGGCTGGAAAATCTTCCTCCTATCGAGGAAGGTAACGAGGATGAAAAAATCAAACGCGTCAATCTGGATTCTAGCAGTCACTCCGAACCTACGGACGAAGACGCAGAAGTGCATCCACGACGCACCAGGAGCCGTCCGGCTTGGGATGTGATTCCCAGTTCGACAATCCTATGACCCAAGAGGAAAAAGCTATCTTCTGGGACAAACAGGAGGAACTGGCCGAGGAGCAAACTCGGAGTACTGCCGGCAAACGCCGACAAGGTCGGAAAGCTGCTAGCGAAATGTCTGAGATTCGCGACCTTCGCGATCATCTCATGAAAACGGTAGCAGAAGTTAGAGCGGTGAAATCTCAGATCCATCACACTACTAGCACTGCACCAGAGATCGACCTACTCCTCGAGGAAGCTCGAAAGACGCCCTTCACTACCGGCATCACCAAAACTAGGGTTTTGGATCCCAGAAAGGTCAAAGTGGCTCCTTACGATGGTACAACCGATCCTAAGGTACACTTGCAGGCTTTTCAGATCGCGATGGGAAGAGCCAAGTTTAGAGATAGTAGAGATGCCGGAGAGTGCCGCCTCTTCTTCGAGCAGCGCTCTAGTGGTTCTCTCGTCTAAAGCGAAACTCTATCAGAAGTTTCCGCCAACTCCCCTCGTAGTTTCTCAAACAGTACTCTATGTTCATAGATCGAGAAACCTCCCAGGGAGAAGACGCATCTCTCTGGGACTTCATAAAAAGGTTCAAAACCGTTATGGCTAGAGTCAGCAAAATTAGCGACAAAGTGGCCATAGATGCGCTCCGAAAGACGCTATGGTACAAGTCGAAGCTCAGGAAGTGGATAACCTTGGACAAGCCGTGTACGATCCAGAACACTCTCCACAAGGCCGCACACTACATAATCATCGAGGAAAAGACAAAGGTCTTGTCGCAAAAGTAGAAGCCGACGAAGACTTCGTCAAAGGATCCTGGGTCGGATCAGAAATCAAAAAAATAAAAATCTTCAAAACGACAAAAACGTTTATCATAGAGAAGAAGACACCCAGGGAGCACATAACTACGCCATCAACTCCGAACCGGAGCAGGGCCGGACGACGGGTAACACATGGACCCGAAATCCGAATTATGACAAGAACGTCTTTTGCGACTTTCATCAGGCCCGCGGCCACTCGACGATTAACTGCAAAGTTCTCACTGCAAGGCTGGCCACAAAACTGCTTGCGGGAGAACTCGCTGAAGTATCCAGCATAAAAGACTTTGTCCACGACTCAGATCGCCTCCCAAAAAACGATAAAGCTACTCAAACGGAGAACTCTTTCCAAGTGAACCGATCGGGAGAAAAACGTGGAAGAAGGCAAGACGAGCAACGACAACAGCCGCCGAAGAGTCAATATGATCATCGGAGGATCGCAACACTGCAGCGATACCGTCTCTGCCATCAAAGCATATCAGCGCAAGGCCGACACGAGTGCGAACTCGCTGCCCTGGTCCGCGCCCAGTGACTTCCCGAAAGGAGCAATCACTTTCGATAAAGAATAGGCCGGCGGGATCGACCAGCCCCACTACTATCCGCTTGTGATTGATCTCGTGATAAGAGATCTTGCGGTCGCAAGAGTTCTCATCGACACGGGTAGCACGGTCAATGTCATCTTCAGCGATACTCTCAAAAGGATGAATGTCGAGCAAGGAGAAGTCATACCGTCTCCCAAGCCGCTAATTGGTTTCGAGGGCACGACATCTATGACTCTCGGATCAATCAAACTGTCCGTTCCAGCGAAAGAAGTCACGAAGATCGTCGACTTCGCGGTCGTTGACTGTAGATCCTAAAATCTACACTAAGTATTTAATAGTGATCGGGAGTTCAATCTGGGGAATAGAAATGATGTAGGCAAAGATATCTTTAGAACACAACGATGTAATCAGATTCCAGTAGGCAAAAATGGACTTTATTGATGAATAAGATCGAATACAATGAGTTTAAACTAGATCGAATGCTGGCATCGGTCGACACCAATGTGAACTGCCGAAGATCATAGAGCTTTCAACTTCAAAATCTTCCTCCTAAAGCTTCTCCTCCTTAACTAATCACTTGCCAAAAACCATCCTCTATGATGGCCTTCACGTGGTACTTCAGTGCTTCATCTCCTTTACCCTTGATGAAGTTCTCTTGCCTCTTAACAGTGTCTCCTTTCTGAACCACTTGTGTTTCCAACTCTTCACATGTGTATTCAAAGTTTCAAACTTTGCATTCAGCTCAGTGTAGACAACATCTATCTTCCCATTGACATTCACCATCAGTTACTGCTGACCCTTAAGAACTTGATCAATCATTGCTTCTATCTTGCTCTCTCGAGTCTGTGGTGGTATGCTCTGATAGGAAGAATTCCCATAGTTTATGTTGTTGTTGTTGAAGTTACTCCTATGTCCATTTCCATAGGAGGTTCTGTATCCACTCTGATTCCCATGATTCTGATTCTAAAAACCGGTACCACTAATGAAGTTACACTCCTCTTCAAATTCTTCACTATTGACATCTACAACTTCTACATCCTATGCAAAGCTAACCTGCTTCTTGAGAAGCTTGTGAACACTATCCAGCTTACCTTAACATCGTCCAACTCCTCCTTTCCTTGGGTGGCCGATTTTCTCTTCTGAAAATCAGTGTTCTTGGTGCTATTGTTAGATGCCAAGTTCTCAATCAGTCTCACAACCTCTTCAGGATTCCTAGTGTTGAAGTTCCCTTCACTAGCTGTGTCCAGAGCCATATGATATGCCAGCGCGAAGCCTCTGAAGAAAGTGCTAAGAAGCTGCACTTTGTTGAATCCATAGTGTGGACAGTCTCTCTGATAGGACTTGAATCTGATTCATGAACTTCTGAATGATTTTGTAAGCTCATGTGTGAATGTAGAAAGCTTACTCCTTAAGTCCTCAGCTCGTGACTCATCAAAGAAATTGCGCAGGAACGCCTTCTTGATATCAGCCCAGGATGTGAGAGTCCTGGTGGTAACTGCTTAAGCCAGCACGAAGCTTCTTCTACAATTGAGTACTGGAAAAACATGTAGAACAGATAGTCCTCAGGGACTCCATTGATTGTAATGGCAGAAACCAGATCCTCAAATCGCTTCAGATGGTCCATAGGATGCTCGTACGATAAACCACAATATGGTGTCTACGCCACGAGTGTAAAGTACTAGGGTTTCAGCTCGAAATCGGTCCTCTGAATGGCAAGAGGACGAATAGTAGATCAGTTGGCGTAGTACTGATCTGGACCAGTGTAGTCAACCAACGTTCTGGGTCGAGCAGCCTCGTCTACAGCTTGAGCAGCTGCAGCGATATCAGAATCTTGATCATAAATTAAAGCCCTCTGATCATCTCACCTCTGACCTGCGGCATTACGCAGATGACCTTCCTGGTCATGAAGGTCTCGATTCTCATCCCGCTCTAGGATAACTGTCGCAACCATGTCTCGCGGACGACATCCATCGATGTTCTGGTTGAAGTTTTGATCGGCGGTAGCTCACAACTGTCGGTCGACGGATTAGGAGTATTGGTTGACGTTTGCTGAGAAGGGTCAGTCGATGGACTGATGTTGTTCTCGATTGATGTGGTTCTCTTCTCTTTGTGGATCGTGCGTTTCAAGAGTGCATGGTCTGAGAATAACATCGATTTTTTCCTTGTTGTTTCTGGTACTGTTGGGCATGCACCTGAAAGAAATTAAAAACAAATATCAGTCTTTTGAGTAACAGAAAAACCTAGACTAAAATTGACTAGACAAGATCTAATGGCAATCAAAGCTCCGCGGCGACGACGCCAAATTTGATATCACTCAAATTACCCTAAGGAGTGATTTACTCTCTCAAATAAGAGGTCGAGTTGTAGTACTTAGGGATCAAATCCACAAGGAGCTAAGGCACACAATAGACCTAAGCAGTTTATGATTAAGATATGTAAATAATGTAAATAGTAAATTTCAAGGTGAACAAGACAGTTGTTCAGTTGATTAATTTGAGGTTTTGTAAACAATATGAGAAAGCGTTAGATTTAGGGTTTCTATTCAAGTAATCAGAATTATAATAGTATAGAAATTAAGGTAGTTTACTGGATATTCTAGAACTCAAACTAAGTAATAATCTATCAACTTCCGTTTGTTTAAACTATCTATTGTCTAGATCAAAGATCTCAACTATCGTTTGTTTAACCTATCTATTATCTAGATCAAAGATCTCAACTGTCGTTTGTTTATCTTTAGAAAGTGTTGATCGATACTAGTAATAGATAGTCGATCGATACACCTTTCAGAACGTCGATCGATTCACCAATAGGGATGTCGATCGATGTTCCTTCCAGCAAGCTTTATCGAGCGGGTTTGAATTATGTTCACTAGGTTTCCTAGATCAACTTCCGTTTGTTTCTCGTAATCCTAGCACAATATGAATTATTTCAGGTAAAAGACCAAGCATCCGCTTGCGCCTAATTTAATATCAAAGTTCTAGTTAGCTACTCCATAACACAAGCAATAAGAGCAATTCAATTGATGGATATCACAAACAACTCAATAGTTCTATATTTGGGGCTAATTCTTCATAATCATATCTGAACCCTAAACCTAAGAAAGTGAATTACTCAGACATAGAAAAACAATTCATAACAATAAACATAAAAGAATGAATAAATAAATTAATGTTAGAAATATTGGAGTTCCAATACAAATCTTCGATGGAGTCTTGGATCTTCTCTCCAAATCTACTAAAAAACCTAAGAATAGTTTGCTGTGAAAAACTAAAAAGTAAGAAAGCGTGTATTTTCTAGAACAATGGCAGAGCACATAAATGTTAGGTTAAAAGTCGGCCGGAGGTATTTCTGTAATTGTGAAATGACTTGGGATTTAAATCGGCTGAAAACCTAGCTGAGTCTTGCGCGCTTTGCTGTCGATCGATGGCACAGGGTGTGCATCGATCGATGTTTGACTCTGAATGTCGACCTTTGGACTGGTTCGATGGTCAGCTACGAGATTCTCTCATCTTATCTCCAAAATGAATCCAAATCATTACTTTTCTCCAAAACACTCCTGAACCTATAAATGTGCTAAAAAAACTCCATTATATAGTAAATAGTTCCTTAAACACTTATATACCATGACTAAAAGTGGGTAAAATCCATGGTATATCAAGATCTTGTCTCACGGTGGTTGTCAAGTCATCACGACTCCACGGAAGCACGATTCACCCAAGCGGCTCTACTACCCAAGTCGTCTCTGTCTATGCCGTGTTCTCAAATATCGCCGCTTCGTCCTCCGGTCACTGTGCATTATTGATCCAAACTCCGGATCGAAGACTCACTCAACAATGGCCAAATTCTCATAATTACATTCTTAATTTAGTCCCTAAAGTCCTTGTTTCTTTTCATTTTGTACCCAAAGTCTAAAAATTTGAAGATTAGTCTTCAATTAGCCTCTAAACTTTCAATTATGCACTATAAACCCTATTGATATCACTTAAATTACCCTAAGAAGTGATTAATACTCTGTCAAATAAGAGGTCGAGTTGTAGTACTTAGGGATCGAATCCACAAGGATCTAGGGAACCAATTAGATCTAATAGTTATATGATTAAGCTAAGCTAATAGGTTTAAAGCAGTAAATAAAGATAGCAAAGCAGTAAAGAAAGCAGTAAACAAGTTGAACAAGACAATTGTTCAGCTTGGCAGATAGTTGTTTGATGGAAGGATGGTTGCTAGATCTAGGTTTTCTATTCAGGTAATCGGGATTATAATGATATAGCGGCTAATTGTTGCTTGCAAGATATTATAGAACTTAACTGGGAGTACAAATCTAACAACTTCCGTTGTATAGACAGTCTAATATCTAGATCTTGGATCTCAACTCTCGTTTATTGATCACAAGAAAGTGTCAATCGATTATTCTATAGGAATATCGAACGATACACCTTTCACAATATCGATCGATTAATCTATTGGATCATCGATCGATATCGCTTCTAGCAAACTTTACGATCGGGTTGAATATGTGTTCACAAGGGTTCCTAAATCAACTCTCGTATGTTTCTAGCAATCCTAACTCAATAGAATTCAGTTCAGAGAAAAGACCAAGCTATCGCTTGTGCCTAATAATTCTAAGATCAAAGTTCTAGTTCACGACTCTAGAACACAAGCAGTAATAACAATCCTATGATGAATATCACAACTTAACAGTTATATATCGGGGGATAATCCCTCATAACCTATCTGAACCCTAAACCTAATAGGTGGATCTATTCAGATATGAAGTTGTCACAAAAAATCATAGATGAATATATAAGAAATTGCAATAGAGAAAACCAATGGAGTTCCAAGAGGACTCTGAAGAATTTTCACTCTTCTCTCCTAACCTAGAACTATGAATAAAAATAAAGCTTAGATAGCGTAGCCGTCAACAATGGCTTATAAATAACATAAATAGGGTTTCTGGTCGTCCAAGGGTATTCTGGTAATTTGTGGTTGCTTCTGGGCTTCAGTCATAAAATATGCTCAGCCCATATTCTGGCATCACTGTCGACTGACACCAATGCTGTTTCATCGATCGACAGTCCTTCATCTCCTTGACAGCTTCCTCTCGCAAGGCAGACTGACCACTCCTCAGTAAAACGGGCATAACTTCTGCTACATGATTCTGATTGACCTCAAACCGGTGGCATTGGAAAGCTAACTCAAAGCTAAATCTAACAGTGGGAAGGTCTCCATCCATAGCTAGACATCGAACGCGTCTGTGCAGCTCTGCACATCAAAAGGCTCCAAAAGACACCAAAATCACCACATTCCTCCAAATCGTCTATGAACCTCTAAATAAACTCTATATAGTAGTAAATATATATTAAAACACTTATAGACCATGGATAAAAATGGGTAAAATCTATGACATATCACATATTAAATGAAAAATAACAATTATATACTTTTTAAACATCTAAATGCATCCTATAATGACTTATATGGACTAAAGACAAATGCTACAACCCAATAAAATCATTTGTCTTCACATTCATATTTCAGACTTTATAAAATAATTGACATTATGTTTACTTAAGATTAGATACAATAACTTAATTTTTTATGTGGTATCTATTTCATTTTAGTATATTAAATCAACATGCTTCTTCGAATACATTAATTTTAATATAATTTTTTTTGAAATAGATATATATCTTAAACTTCCAAATTTGCATTTCTTACTTCACTGTTGCAGATGGACCTCTAACTAGTGGCATTGGAAAGTTAACTTAAAGCTCTATATTAAAAGATCAGCTCAATCGCACTGTGGGGAGGTCCATAACTAAACTTCTGACGCATTTGTACACTTATACACTTCGAAAAACTCTAAAATCACTAAAATTTTCCAAAATGTTTCTGAACTGAAAAGACTCTAAAACAGACACTAAACCCATATAATAAACTCTAAATAGGGCATATACCATTGTCTACAGTTGATCAAATCCATGTTATATCATCCATTTTCTACGGCTCGACTTCTTTTGCATCAGCTTCATCCTCACCATCACATTTTCCCTCGTTACAAGATTTAATATCATTTAATGGCTGCAATTGTAAAGGGTCTATTGTCCAAAAATAGAAGAAAAGTTACCAACTTTAAAAACTGTGTGATCACTTTAGTTAGAAGAATGAATGTAGTTGATTATATTTTGGTTTTTAGTTAAGAAAAACTATTTCAGTAGAAATAAGTCTTTTACAATAAAATTAAAAAACAAAAGGTAACAATAAGTGTAAATTATTTTTACTGACAATCAATATATATATATATATATATATATATATATATATATATATGTAGTTTCTCAATTTTTCTGGTAAAATAAATAGTTTCCTAAAATACTGGTAGATATATATAGTAATAACTGAAAACATTTAAAAGAAAAAAAATTATAATAAAATGACAATGGCACACTTGTAACTATTAAAACAAATGAAGGAGATTTCAAAGAAAAATATTATATTTTAATAATACTAGGTGTTTGACCCGCACATGCGGACATGATCATTTTACAAACACATATTAATAAATGAATTATAAATTAAAAAACTATCATGCTAAATTATTTTTATACTTTTAGTCACAATTTTCGTTTGCTTTTTTTTAGGGTCAAATTTTCATCTTCTTGAACATCAATGGAGTATAAAAACTATGAAAAATCATCTATCAATCATCTCACTCAATGAAGTAGATTAAAAAGATAAACTTAAATACAAAGAAAAATAAATAAATTTAAAACTAAATTTTTAGGATAACTTTGTAAAAACTAAAAAACAGAAGTAAATTGAGATAAGGATAATATTTCCTTAGTTTACTTGATAAATATAAACACATATTTATCTTACTGTTTTATAAATTTAATTTTACAGGTTTATTTTACTGTTTTGAATTATTAGAAGTCTTTATCTTATTTAGTGTAACGTGTAATTATCAAGTTGCCCACCAATACCTATCAAAATAACATGTAATCAATTATACATAGTTAAATTATTTTTTGTTAACGTTAATTATTAAAATAAGTATAGTATAGATTAAGGGTAATATAAATATTAATCGCTCTAACTTTTAACGGGAGAGCTCGAATGCGATCTTCGCAAATAATAGTATAGATAGATAGATATAGATAGATGTAATAACTATGCATCCGAATACCGTATATGGCCTAACAAGTTAATTATTCAAAAAATTTAACTAAATGTTGTGAATTGAGAGAAAGAGAGAATTGGTTAATCTTATTATTGCATAGGTCACGATATAATATAGAGGGATACAACATTAGGGATTCAGAATCCTCTAGAACATGGGTTTATGGACCTAATGGACATCCACATAATAGTTCATAACACTGCCCCTTGGATGTACATTAAAATTGGAGACAGCTTGTATATGTCCCACGAAAACAGTCATATCTCGAGTTCTATATTGGAGAATGACATGATTCAAATTGGAGATAAAAATAGACTCAAAATCTTTCTCTGGACACCAATTTCATATTTTAATTCCATCTAGAAGGTCGCCTTTGATTGGAAAACTTTTGATTGGCCAATCATTTCTTTGTGTGTGTACACTTTTCAATAGATGGTTCATGATCCTCATTTTCATCAACTGCTACATTCATGCATAAGTATTTACGACGTCGATTTGATATCGGTTCATATTGTTCCAGACATGACATAGCTATTTGAGATTTATTTATTCTCAGGTACCTGAATTCCTTCTTGTCATGTTTTCTATCTCTTTTCGAGATCCTTAATATTTCATTCTTCGATTCTGCTATTCTCATTCATGCTCCTTTTATTTTCCGAGGATTATTTTATTTGGAACTGATAGATCTTTCACGCTTCAAGCGCTCTTTAGACTCATTAGCAGTTTGATATTGTCCTTCTGGCCATTTTAAGTGGAGCATTTACAACTGGTGCTTGTGACTTAATCACTTTCTTATGGTCAGTAAATGAGTCTGGCAACTCATATGCTAATCTTTGTAATAGAACTATCTCCATACATTCATTTTGGACTTCTATTTACGCTCTTTAGTCCGAGGATCAATGATAATTCATTTTAACTCATTCATTCTCCAGCTGTTTATTTTCTCCCTCTATTGTTGTATAGACTAACTTTGAGTCTTTGCATAAATCTTATAAAATCTGCTAGATTTTATCATCAATGGAGATCATATCCAACATATTCATAACCTCTTTTGAGGTCCCATCTTTTAGTTGTATGGTGGAGCAATTACAACTTTTGCAAATTTTCTAGATGGTAATAGAGAGAGTTTTTAATTACTCTTTGGCATTACGCGAATCATTGTTGCTGCATCTTACGTATAAACATTAGCTACAATATGTTCATCATGTATATCCACATGCATAAAATAATCATCAAAGGCTTTTGAATTCACTAGTTTTACCAATTAGTCTCGCAAACATCTGGTTGCGATTTATGACAAGGATACATACGATCTTCTTGTCGATGCATTAACATATGATGGATGATCAGTCCACCAGTGGGTGATCAAGCCTACAAACATGTCTTTGTTTAAATAGGTCCTAAATCTATTTGACTGGTGAAAACTGTATTCTTATATTGCCTTGTAAGCAAGCAGCATATAGCAGATCATTCGTAAGAATCTTCTTGTTCTTCAACGAATATGCATATGATTATCTTTCGCATCATTACTAAACCGGGATGCATAACCGGTTTGCCAAACATTACATTTTCGGTAAACTTCTGGTTTACTATTACATTTATCTCCATTTTTTAATCATTGTGTAGTACAATACAATAGTGTCTTGCTTACAGCTGTGAGTACCGCCACCTGTGTTCGAATCCCGGCCACTGGGGAATTAACATTTTGGCACCGCCAGGGACAGGGACCGACACGTGGAAACACGTGACTAGTCTGGATCACTTCTGTGGGGCCAGGATACCTCTGTATAATTCAAAAAAAAAATATAATAGTGTCTTGCGTAATACTTCTGTTCGAAGGTATTCAACATTTCCATTTATTTATTGTCTCAATATTACTAGATTATAAATTCCGTGGTTTTATTTATAAATGACTCCTCAAGTCTATTTCCAGTGTTAAAATACTTCGGGATGTTCCACTTACTAGGGATGTGAGATTATCTAATTCTTCCTCTCGAGATAATGATACTCCAAGTTCACATATCTGGAATTGAATCTCACTTTATAATCAACAACATACCCAACTTAAGGTCATGTGTTATATCTTAGATCTTTTTGATCTTTGAGACTTGGGAAAGATAACGCATTAATGATTTTAAGTTGCGTTACAATAACTCTCTTTAAAGAGTAAAACGCAGACAAGGAAAAATCATATAATAGCCGAGAAAATTACTCAAGTAAGTGGAAGTCGGATTGATCTTTTCTTGTGGATGTTTGTGGATCCCAAGGTACATAAGAAAAATTTAGAAAGTCTTAGAATAGTTTTCCATCTGAAGAAATAAATTCTTCGGGAAGTTTAGTGGATTGAAAATGCTCGCGGTTCGGCCTAGAACGTCCTAGTCGAACGAGAAAATTAATCGAAAAATTTATTATAGGGCCTTAAGATAGGAACGACCTTAGAATTATTTTAAAAATGTTTTGGTCTAAGAAATCTAGATTTTTGTCAAGGAGAAAATTTTCCGCCTGCTCGGATCAGCTTATAACACGTATGTGATTTGAATGCGGCCCATTCATGCCCATCTACGATGTGTTAAGCATATCCGGAAGCTTCCGGAAGATGCAGCTGCTTGCGTACCTCCTTCAGGAAGCTGGACATGTGCTTCTCCTTGACTGGACCACCTCCAAGCAGTTCTTGTCGCATTTCTATTGGATGCTTTGGTGGCTGGCCACAAAGCTTGGTTTTATTGGCCAAAATTGTGGCTAAGACACCAAGCTGTCTCCTATTGGTTGGTTTGGGAGGCAGAGACACCTCCTGCTTGCCATGCACGATCAAAACCCTCCCATGAGCTCATTATCCAGCCTATAAATACCAGACAACCCCCTTAGTTCATTCTCCACTTTTGAAGACCCGACCATAGGCACCCGAGAGAACCCGATAACACCCGAACCTTAAGGTAACTTTTTAGTCTTTAGCTTTAATTTTTTTTAGTTAGCTTTCTGTTCTTTCTTTTCTTTCTTTTCCTTTCATACCCTACCCTTCCTGTGTCTAGATTTCTAAAGTTCTAGAGTTTTCCGATAAAAGTTTAAGAAGCCGACCGCGAGATAGGAGCGTTTGCAGTCCGAAACTTTCATCTAAGTGTTGAGGTGAGTCTTGGTTATGGTTATGATTGGTGTGTGTGCGGTTAGCGCCTGCAAAACAAGAGTATTGGTTGATGCATTGCTAGGTTGCGCGTATAGATATATAATGATATAATAATGATTGATGTTTGTGAAAGATATTGAGTTATATCGTCGGGCCTCGGCTCGAGGGGTATAACATGATTGTGATACATTGATGTTGTGTTGCATATACTTATGTCATTGCATTGTATTGT
>NC_027749.1:22074409-22076041 GCF_000695525.1 Brassica oleracea var. oleracea | reverse complement strand
GGAGGAACAGATCCCTTCGAAGCGTCAGCATGGCTGAGGAATTTGTAGAAAAACATTCGGGCCATCCACTGCCCTGATAATTTCAAGAAGGATGTGGCAATATACTACTTGACCAAAGATGCTTCTGATTGGTGGGATAACGTGGAAGAATACTATATGGGAAGAGAGATCGACTGGGAAGATTTTAAAAAGGAGTTTGAGCAGAAATACTTCCCACCTGAAGCAAAAGACCAACTGGAGATTCAATTCTTGGAGTTAACTCAAGGCAACCGGAAAGTCAGGGAATATGAGGCCGAGTTTACAAAGCTAAGGAAATATTCTCCTTATGGACCAAGGAATGAAGGTGCACTAATTCGAAGGTTTATAAGAGGATTGCGAGCGGATTTGGCTAGCCGACTGCAAGTAGTGAAGTTTCATAGCCTTTATGAATTGGCGGAGATAGCGGTAAATGTTGAAGAAGGTATGGAAAAGGAGTAAGCCATGATGAAGCATGCAGAGCCATCTCGTAAAACTGAAGGGCTAGGAATACGAAGAATGAATAATAAAGAACAATTTAATCGAGAGAAAAGCCGAGGAAGAAGGAATGACGGACGGTTTAGGAATGGCCTAGATGTGTGTTACACTTGTGGTGGTACAGGCCATTTTTCTAGCAGTTTTCCTTATAGTCAGGGAAGGAAAGCCCCTGATTATATTACTTGCTTCTCGTGTGGTGAGAAAGGGCATTATGCCAACAGTTGCCCCCATAAGAGACAGGTTACGCTTCCAGCACCACCCACTAGACTAGCGATTGAACCAGCCTCGAAGCACCAGGCAGTTGCAAAGCAAGTGAATGCTTTAGAGTTAGGAAATCCCGAACCACAACAGCCCCATCAGGGCCTGATCACAGGGAAGTAGGGTTTTAACTCATTGATTGTTTGTGTGAATTTGACGCATGAAATATAAAATGTGAATTAAATATTGTTTAGGAACATTGTGTGTTGGAGTTTATGTGCATGTTCTCTTCGACTCGGGTGCCACACATAGCTTTGTGATACCCGAGGTAGTGTCGAGTTTTAAGGGAACCTTTACTAGAGTAAAGTTAGGTGTTTCGATTAGAGCCCCTGGGAACCATAACCTTCATGCCGATAGTTGTGTACTTGGGATTCCAATCCATGTGGGATCAATGGTATATCCGGCAGACTTGCTAGTTGTTCCTTTAGGACAACACGAAGTGATTTTGGGAATGGACTGGCTGTCGAGATACTACGCACAGTTGGACTGTGGTCGAGGAAGAATTACACTTGAAGAAAGGGGACAACCATCAACGACATACTATGGGATATGTCCAAGTTCTGGAGTATCACTTGTATCTGCTTTAAGAGTTAAGAAGGATTTGATCAAGCGTGAAGTATATTTGGTAACTCTGACTACCCTTGGAGGAGACTTGAAAGAAGGGACACAGTTGGAAGAGATACCAATAGTAAAAGAATACCAGGATGTATTCAAGCCATTGGAAGGATTGCCCCCACCACGAAGTGATCCTTTCACCATTACATTAGAGCCGGGAGCAGCCCCAATAGCGAAGGCACCTTATCGAATGGCTCCAGCTGAGCTTGCTGAATTAAAGAAGCAGTTGGAAGATTTAATAGAAAA
>NC_027749.1:22070432-22073208 GCF_000695525.1 Brassica oleracea var. oleracea | reverse complement strand
AAAGGAGGTGGATGGAGTTTATCACGGATTATGACTTACAAATCCAATATCACCCAGGAAAGGCGAATGTGGTAGCAGATGCACTGAGTCGGAGGAGAAGTGATACAGCTATTGGGAAAGACTTAGAAGCCTTAAACGCAGAATTCAAGATGGTTAGCCTTTCAGCCATAGAGGGCGAGGGCAGCGAGCCATTGGGATTACGAGCAGTGAATCAAGCAAACCTCTTGCAAAGAATTCGAGAAGAGCAGAAGGAAGATGTGAAGCTAAAGAAGATTATTAAATAACTTGAAGAATCAGGCGGAAGAAATGATAGTGGTTATCATTTGGCTGATGACAGAACCCTCCTACTGAACGGAAGGATAACAGTACCTGTAGGAAAGGAGTTACGAGAAGAGATCTTGAGAACCGCACACCACTCAGTATTCAGTATTGATCCTGGAAGCACCAAGATGTACCAGGATATACGTCGATACTATCACTGGCCAGGAATCAAACGATCAGTTGCTAAGTGGGTAGCTCAGTGCCAGACATGCCAACAAATTAAAGCTGACCATCAAGTGCCGAGAGGATTATTGCAAAGCCTACCAATCCCAGAATGGAAGTGGGAGTCAGCGGCTATGGATTTTGTAACGGGGCTACCTCGAGCCCCAGAAAGAGGGAATGATACTATATGGGTGGTGGTAGACCGACTAACTAAGACTGCTCACTTTCTACCCATTAGAATTGTTGACAAGGTAGAAGTACTGGCAGAACTTTACTTAAAGGAGATAGTAAGATTACACGGAGTTCCTGCCAACATTGTATATGATCGTGACCCAAAATTTACGGCTCAATTCTGGAGAGCTTTCCAGCAAGTATTGGGGACTGATCTTCATATGAGTACGGCGTTTCACCTTGAAACTGACGGGCAGGCGGAGCGAACAATCAGAACCTTGAAAGATTTGCTAAGGATGTGTGTTTTAGACTGGTCAGGTACATGGGAACAATACTTACCTTTGGTAGAGTTTTCTTATAACAACAGTTACCATGCAAGTATTGGGATGTCCCCATATGAGGCATTATATGGACGACCTTGCCGCACACCACTATGTTGGTCTGAAGTTGGAGAAATACATATGTTAGGACCAGGTATAGTAGATGAAACAACAGAAAAGATAAAGATTGTCCGGGAGAATATGAAGAAAGCTCAAGACAGGCAGAACAAATATGCCGATCAGAATAGACGTGAAGTAATATTTCAAGTTGGTGATTGGGTATATTTGAAGGTGGCCGCACAGAAAGGGAGAGATAGATTCGGAAAAGTGGGAAAGTTAGCCACTCGATATATAGGACCATACCGAGTAATGAAACGGGTTGGAGAAGTAGCCTATCAATTAGAGTTACCATCAGATATGGCTCTTCACCACTTTTCCATGTCTCGATGTTAAGAAGGCATATACGAGATCCTACCGAAGTAGAGCCGCAACGAGTAGAAAACCTTCGCTCCAACCTCACTTACCCTGAAGGACCACTTCGAATCGGAGAAAGACGAAAAAGGAAACTGAAGAATCGAGAGATTCCTCAAGTACAAGTATTTTGGGGAAAACAGCGCCATGGGAAGATGAAGAGAGGTTTAGAGCGACTCATCCTGAACTGTTTTTGGAAGATGATGAAGACCAGATGGGTGGAGCATCAAACCACTAAGAATTCGGGACGAATTCTATCGAGAGGGGGAGAATGCAATAACCCTCTTTAAAGAGTAAAACGCAGACAAGGAAAAATCATATAACAGCCGAGAAATTACTCAAGTAAGTGGAAGTCGGATTGATCTTTTCTTGTGGATGTTTGTGGATCCCAAGGTACATAAGAAAAATTTAGAAAGTCTTAGAATAGTTTTCCATCTGAAGAAATAAATTCTTCGAAAAGTTTAGTGGATTGAAAATGCTCGCGGTTCGGCCTAGAACATCCTAGTCGAAAGAGAAAATTAATCGAAAAATTTATTATAGGGCCTTAAGATAGGAACCACCTTAGAATTATTTTAAAAATGTTTT
Source organism: Brassica oleracea var. oleracea (assembly GCF_000695525.1). Lineage (NCBI taxonomy): Eukaryota > Viridiplantae > Streptophyta > Magnoliopsida > Brassicales > Brassicaceae > Brassica > Brassica oleracea. The sequence goes on along the minus strand of NC_027749.1, from coordinate 22,071,178 downwards.
GGTCTAAGAAATCTAGGTTTTTTTCAAGGAGAAAAATTTCCGCCAGCTCGGATCAGCTTATAACACGTATGGGATTTGAATGCGGCCCATTCGTGCCCATCTACGATGTGTTAAGCATATCCGGAAGCTTCCGGAAGATGCAGCTTCTTGCGTACCTCCTTCAGGCAGCTGTACATGTGCTTCTCCTTGACTGGACCACCTCCAAGCAGTTCTTGTCGCATTTCTATTGGATGCTTTGGTGGCTGGCCACAAAGCTTGGTTTTATTGGCCAAAATNCAAGCTGTCTCCTATTGGTTGGTTTGGGAGGCAGAGACACCTCCTGCTTGCCATGCACGACCAAAACCCTCCCATGAGCTCATTCTCCAGCCTATAAATACCAGTCCACCCCCTTAGTTCATTCTCCACTTTTGAAGACCCGACCATAGGCACCCGAGAGAACTCGTTAACACCCGAACCTTAAGGTAACTTTTTAGTCTTTAGCTTTCATTTTTTTTTAGTTAGCTTTCTGTTCTTTCTTTTCTTTCTTTTCCTTTCATACCCTACCCTTCCTGTGTCTAGATTTCTAAAGTTCTAGAGTTTTCCGATAAAAGTTTAAAGTGAAGCCGACCGCGAGATAGGAGCGTTTGCAGTCCGAAACTTTCATCTAAGTGTTGAGGTGAGTCTTGATTACGGTTATGATTGGTGTGTGTGCGGTTAGCGCTGCAAAACAAGAGTATTGGTTGATGCATTGCTAGGTTGCGCGTATA
>NC_027749.1:22068643-22070325 GCF_000695525.1 Brassica oleracea var. oleracea | reverse complement strand
CAGATAATATAACATGTTTGATCATATTTTAACGGGGAAACCTGTAAATCCACTGACTTGATCCGTGAGGGTCCGACACTCGGGTGGAGTGTCGTGAGAGTCATTGGTGTCCACTCGAGGCCCGTGCCTTGTCCGGGGCCTTACCAAAATTAGTTCCGGACAGGACGCGAAGACACGTGTGATAGGGCTAGCTACCCTCGACCGTGTAGCTGCATAACGATGCGGCAAGTGTGTTATTCGGGCCATCGGCTTTTTAGACTTTGTGTTTAGAGTCAATGGGCGCAAGAAGGAATGTGTTATGGACTTCGTATCGAGATAGGAACCAATGGCGAGAGGCAGTCCTCGACGATCAATAATGATCTAACCACTCGTGATGAGTGGATGCTTGTTTACGTGATTGCTTTATTTTTGCATTGCATTTTTTTTTAATATAATTGATATTTGTTGCTTAATGTTTGATGCATAATGGGGGGGGGATAAATAATTGTTAGGAAACCCAACTCACTGAGCAAAAATAGTTGCTCATTAGACTCTTTGTTTTGCAGGTAACCCGTAGTAGGTTCCATTTGGGATCGGAGGAGCACAAAGCTGTTGGTGTAGATTTGCTACCTTTTGCAAACATGTACGTTTTGTAATATGTAAGATATGGTTTTGAACATTGGTCGAGCATGTATAAAGTTTTGATGTGGTTGAACTTAAAGTATATATGAATAAGAAAAGGTTTGTGAAATGCTTGGATTCCATATGATACTAGTCCTAGTCCAGGACGAACTAACTAACGGTTTCAAACTCGGGTTGCAAAGCCTTAACTTGGAATCGCTAGGAAACATGTTATTGGACATATGATCTTGGGATTCCGGATCTATCCGGGAACCTCGGGTCAAATGTTTGGGCACGTGGTAGTAGTATCTTCGATCTGGTAAGAGTTCTTTAGTTCGTCGTGCATGTTCTTGTTTGATTGGTGCATGGTAAACTAATTAACTTTTACTTATTCTGGATCGAAGGTGTTACATGTGTTCCCATAACAAAACATGTAACTGCTCCTCTAGAGCTTCCGATAATCTTTGATACCACAAGACATTGTACTCACAATAATTTTCTTTCATATTTAGATGAATGAATCATATCTCTTCTTTATAACCATCTTTATTTTCTCAACTTCAAGTGAAAGTATGAGTTCTAAAAAAAACTCTTTGGATTTTGACCTTATTTATATCCACATTCACGTTTACGACCACTTTTATGTCCATTTTCTTGACCAATGTTGATTTTCTTCCTCAATATAAAATGTCAGATTCTCTTGAAGAGAATGATCATAATCAACTAGACGTGATTTATCATCTTACATCAATAGCTCATTTTCTCTTAATCTCAAGGAGACAAAATATAGTTATAAACTTCTTTAATCTCTTTTCTCAATCGTGTGTGTTGGGGTCGAAAACGGTTACGACGAAGTTAACGTCCAAATCCCCGCAAAATACAAGTATGTATTTTCGCAACAAATCATGCTCGGTCAAGAGAACGTCGCAACGTATGTTCCCGAGATAAAACTTCATTCGAATTCTATTTAGATCGAACATAAGCCATCGGAAACATACCCTGACCGGTTACGGATAGGTCCGAGTATGACGATCGGAACACGGACGAACCAAGCTCGGTCATTACGCTACTACCGCACATGC
>NC_027749.1:22019316-22068233 GCF_000695525.1 Brassica oleracea var. oleracea | reverse complement strand
CAAGGAAAGATAAATGTCAAGTTTCCGCGGATAAAAACGAAATTTGGAAGATAATTACGAAGATCGAAAAAAATGGAATATCTCTATTTTTATGCTATGGCGGCTTAAGGGCAGAAGAGGAAAAGCGTAAAATGACCTAGGAGCCAGTATATAAGGAGTCCTAGGCGAAAGGCATGGGAGGAGGACTTTTCTCTGAGCAAACTTAGCACTTAGAGCAATTAGGCATATTTCCGTTTTTGTTATTCGAGCTGCGACTCAACTAGGTTATTGCCGTCTTAGGGTTTTAGAGCTAGGAATCTCGCCTACAGCTCTCGTATCACAGGCTCTTACCTTGTTGTAACGCTCAAACGCGAATTCGGAATAAGATCTACTTAGCTCTCTTTTCGATTTCTTATACTTTATCGTTGTTATTCTTGTGTTCTGATTGCTTGGCATGTGGTATTAGCAGATATCCGGGACCTCTGGGAAATTAGAGCTTTCCTAGTTTCCTTATTTAAACGAAAATCGAAAGTGTGAATTTTGGTTCCCACAGAGTGTCTACTAGACAACATTACTTGTCTGAAAAATATATTTTCCAATATATATGCATCATTAAAATTTTGCTTCGAGAAATTTTACTTTTAAACTTAACATACAACATAGTTGAGATATTTATACACTCAAGATTTTGTAATCTTTAGATGCAAAATAAATAATGAACTTTAGGTAATCACATTAAGATGATCGTATCTTTCTTTGGATTGTTTTCCAAAATTTATGGATTTTTAAGATGAAGCTTTAAGCTTAAACACTCGTATATATAAGGTAATGAAATATAATAATAATAAATATTTCAAATTATAGAGATATGTAAACGTTTTAATTATATTAGGAAATAAATAATATTCCTATAGTAATTTTCTCAATCACTAGATTTTTATTATCATACGATTAGTCATCTCTATATTAATATTTTTAAACTAAGAATTCAAATAAAAATCAGATGACATATAGATTAATTCACCTAATCAAATTTTAATTGACTATGAATCTATTAAATAATACTTATCTCAAGGAGAAGTGAACTGATGATTGGAGATCTGCCATGGTGATGGTGCTGGAAACATACTTCTCGTAAAATCTATCTTTTAAATAATCAAAAGTTTGCTCATAGAAATATGGTCTTTTTGTTAGTAACCATCAACATTTACCATTAAAAATTTAAAGACTACGAAGTTACTAAATACTAACCAGCAATAAAAAGTGGGTTTTGATGATTACAGCAATAAAATATTTGACAGTTCATAAAAATCTTTTGAAACATTAAATTAACTATCATCAAACCAAACAAACTATACGTGTGATCAAAGTACTAATAGTTAATAAACATGTCACTCCATGTGCTTTATATTAAATCAACAATTAATTCTCTCTTAATAACTCTCAAGCATAAAGAAAAGTTATGCAATTTGTCACCAATAATAAAAAGTACATAGTTTGGCCAGAGAACCAACCGACCATAGAACCGTTAACCATTAAACTTATTAACTAATGAGGATGAGGTAACTTAATTATCTCATCTCGATGGTTTGACCCGATGGTTAAAGATGGGTTGTTATGCCGGATACGTCAAAGAATGTCCGTGAACAAAACAACATCGGTTAGGGTTTTGTTTAGCATGAACATATATTTATAAAGACCAAAATATTTTATTCTTCCATGAATATGAAAGTCAATTAAATACTCAGATCTAACTATCATGAAAGTAAATAGAACAAAGAGGTTTGCTTTATTTATCTTGTTAATCAGTTATTTCAAAGCACTTAATTCTATGTCACGTACAGAAGTTTTAGCTTTAAATAATATACTACGCTTAAACAAAATAAAGATCAGTTTATAAGTATAAACTGCTTGATATCATAACTCAACAACATATCAGTCAACAAACTATAACGCAGATCCAAACATAGATGTCAGTTTGTGATGATCAAATATATATATATATATATATATATATAGAGAAAAAGACAAAAATAGCACTAAATCAAGTTTTTGTTCCCAAACTAGCACTCAAGGTCAAAAGTCACAAAAATAGCACTTAATGTTTTATCAAAAGTCACAAATTTAGGGTTTAGAGTTAAAGGGTGGGGTTTAGAATTTACGGTTTAGGGTTTAGGGTTTAGAGTTTAGGGTTTAGGGTTTAGGGTTTAGAGTTTAGGGTTTAGGGTTTAGGGTTTAGAGTTTAGGGTTTAGGGTTTTATATATATATTTTTTTTTTTTTTTTACTTTTACAGAAACTGATTAATAGTAAACAAACTATGGATACACCAAAATCAATCTGTAATGCCGTCCCCAAATCATACTCTTGTGCCCTAACTTGAACAATAAGAAACACTTGCATACACTGAAAAGGAAAGAGGGAAAAGAGCGAATAACACACAGTCATTCAGTGATAATGGTCATTTCTGCTCATATGACTCCTAACATTATTAACCAACTTACATGCAAAAATATTAGTCCTAGAACATTCATCACCCAACATATTAAGCAATTAACAAACATAACACATCATTTATTTCAATACACATTCATTAATCGCATTAACATGTGTCATCTCATAACCATTTCCAATATTAATAATAACATGACAACTTAGGTTGGTCGTCACCTCGAAAGGTCGTACGCCACCTTGGGCTCGTCAGCCGGTTTACGGGCATTGACGGGATCGCCATGTCCACGTCCTCAGTCCGACTTTACACATTTAATATTTACCTAACAACTTCATCACTTATCACTTTAACATTTATCAACTAACAGATCGTCATCAACATTATCATCACAAATTATCATCAAACAATCAAACATACCAAATTCCTAGACCTAGCATTTAAGAATACAACTTGACTAATAATAATAAAAGTCCACAGATCGCACCTTCACCTTTGCCTTAAGGTTGAAAGTGGGTTCTGAAACTAGCGGGTTGACACTCTGTTCTAGTGATCTGAAACTGCATTTGCGTTCGAAGTGAATTAGAGTTTCTGGTTTTGACAGAACAAGATGATTTTTGTTCAGGAAGAAACGCGAATAAGTATTTGTTCTTACCTCTAAACAAGATAACGTCAACAGAAATAGATTCCTTACAGCTAGATCTTTCCAGCGACACCTTACTCGCGTCCTAACTCTCTCTGGTTCACCGGGAAAACTTCTCAGAAAACCCCTATGTAAAACTGGAAAAACAGGTTTCGGACTTGAAATTTCTGGATTCAGAAAACATGATTTTTCTCCAAATTGAAGATAAAATAACTTCCAGAGTTTACCTAGTAATGAAGCGTTCTTAGTGGATATAGAAAGATGGTAACGTCAGCTTTCTAACAACATCACGAACGTCACCTAACTCCTTTTGTATCAACCAGAAATCTCTTCCCAATATGGCTCTGCGAAACAGAAAAACCAGATCTGAACCGATTTCAGAAACATAATAGTTTTTTCTCAACTTGTAGATTGAGTAACTAACTGAGATTACTTCGTAATTGAGATCCGAAAGTTGTTGTGTCTTCCTTGCAACGAGATCTATCAATCCAACTTTAGTTCTTTGCCTAACACTTTCGTATCTGGTCGCAAACTTCTCTCCAAAATCTCAACTTGGCACTGATATCTCAGAGTAACTGCAAGCTGGTTGTCGGTTATTTTGGTAGAGCTTCGCCGTAAAAATTGTCTCTTCCTCTTCTTTCTAGGTCGCGCCCTCAATATATATATGTAGAAGAGTTTAGGGTTCAGATCATTCAAAATTACTAAAATACCATTTTTTAGAGTTTTGGCTTGAAACATGGGCTTTACGTTTAAGGTTTTAAAATTTGTTGGGTTTGGGCTGTGACATTATTGCTGTTAGTTATATTTTTTAGATGTGTTATACATAATTTCTTGAATTCTTTTTCCCGCATGCAGTACGGGCCAAAAACTAGTTTAAACTAAACCATAACCATAAAGACGGATTTGTGTGTTGGCCGGACCTTAATAAAACGTGACTTTAATTTCCTGATGTCTAAATTTTAAACAATACTATATAGGCAGTGTGTTATAACTTATAAGATATCAGATATTTCATATTTGTCGGAATTTTATTTCGGAATTCGATTTTCAATGGAGTCTTCACATGGGTTATCAAGTTTTATATGCCTTTCTACAATCAATTTTGACTAAACCGGGGACATACATGGCGAATTTCAACTCGGTTACTTCCGGTTTAGCATTCATCAGAGATAAGATAAGTAAGCGTTATAACCCCCGTCACACTTGACACATGTATCATTCCCCTACTTTCTCGGGTCCTTTACGCGCGTGAGTATTCGCCATCCTCGCGACGCAGAGGCTCACAATAGCTTCCTAGGGTTTCGTTTGTTGGCAATCACGATCCTAACCTAACCCCTTTCTGATTACCTCACCAATCTTCGATTCCTTGCTTCGAATCTCCAAGATCGCCAACGCGCGTGATAAACCCTAAAGAAACCCTAATTTTCCCAATCACAAAACCCATCAACGAGGCAATGGCGTCTGGTGCTATAGTCCCGAAGGCGAAGCATAAACGGAGGGAAATTGGCAACAAAAGATTGAAACCCACGACCGCGGCGGTGAGACCGATTCCGCTCGTGATGTCTAAACTCAACCTCAAAGCTTGAAGTTCGCAACTTGAAGCGGAAACTAACAGCTGAGCTTGAGAAAGTCAGGACCTTGATCAACCGCCTCGAACCTGTCCCCGACAAGACAAGCGAACAATGGTAATAAGGGAGGCTCCGACAAAGGCAAAGCTCAGATTTTGATTATCACACTATAGTGAAGAAGCCTATGGATTTAGGGACAGTGAAGTCTAGGTTGAGTAAGAGTTGGTATGAGTCGCCTTCGGAGTTTGCTCAGGATGTGAGGCTTACTTTCAACCCCGTGGGGCATGATGTGCATCGTATGGCTCAGTTTTCGTTGAACATGTTTGAAGAGAAGTGGGCCCCGCTTGAAACACAGTATGAGTCTCTTAATAGTAGGCAACAACCGTCTCCTCTTCCTCCTATATTGGTTGAGACTAGGACTTTGGAGACAGCAGAGTCTATGACAAACGCAGTGGAGCCTTTAGCTCTAGCTGTTTCCCTTGAGAAGCGTGAGGAAGAGGAGGTATCTGGGAATAGAGACTAAGTGAAGACCTTCAGGATTTGCCTTTTGATAAGCTAGAGTAAAGTTGTTGAGATTATAAAGAAGACTAATCCGGACCTCGCTCAACAAGACGATGAGATTGAGTTGGATATTGATAGTCTTGACCTCCAAACGCTTTGGGAGCTTTACAGATTCGTGACAGGGTATAAGGAGGGCTTGAGTAAGAAAAAGGAAGAACAAGGATTGAGCTCTGAAAGAGAAGCTGAGTCTGTTCACAACGGTGTCCAAGAACCGGTGAGAGCAAATAACTAATTGCCTTTTATCGTATTAACTGGTATCTAGACTCTAATGGTATCATGTTTCTTCTTTGGTGTTCACAGAACACTCTAGTAACTGGATCTGAATCGACAAAAGTTACAGAACTAGGTGAGATTTTAGTTTATAAGTACTATATTAGTCTTTTTAGCCTCACTGCAATAAACTCTTTACTTTTATTTTGTTTTTAACATTTTAGGCCATGTAAATGCTGTATCAAGTAGTTCTAGTAGTGGATCAGGCTCTTCTAGTGGTAATGTTGAAACTTGTTTATCCTTCTTCTCCATTATCACCAGTTTACTTACATTCCTCTTTCCCTATGCAGATTCTGACAGTGATAGCTCAGGGCATGGATCTTGATACTGTTAACTAACCAAGACTCTCAAAGGACTAGCATAGGAGAGAGCCATGGTGTTGTCAGTTACATACTCTTCCAGTAGCAAAGCTAGGCTACCTTTTTTCCGAAGTAAAAGAGAGATGACTGAATGAGAAAAACATAAGGAAAACAAGGATATGGTTTTAATGAAATTAGACTTTTTTAAAAGTTAGAAGATCAATATATAGACCAATACTTCTGATTTCGTTACCAGATCCACTAAAACTTGCAAGTATGTGTATTGCGTAAATGAAAGAGTTGAATCTGATTTTTTTTGTAACACAACTTCATTACTAAGCTTAATCGATTACAATGATAGAGCACAACATCTGACATACCCAGTGTGCAAGCCTCATGTCTACAAGAACACAACATCTAAAGTAGTAGAAGGATGGATACACAAGCTTTGAGAAGCTTGATAAGGTGTTAAAATGAATGTTCAAATTATCACCTTAATGGAGGACCGTTCTCTCCTGAACCCAACAAAGTGGCTTTTGATATGTCTTCACCACTATACCGGCGAACAAAGGGGGAAGCTAGACGATATTTAACTGAAAGGTAAAAGCATATGTCCTCCAAAGCCTTCCAATCCCAACACTACCGTGTTGGAGCCAGAAAGCATAACCGGTTGTAATGATAGGTCCCAGTTATAGCGAAATCAATGTTGATCAAAACAAGAACACTTTGGCTCTTAAAGACAAGTTTACTGCAATTTTGTCTTCCCTTTTTATTTAACTCCAACTCATGCTTAAATACAAAATTATTAAAAGAATTAAACTAATTACTAAGTGAGTGGGTAAGTAACACACATCCTCAAATTAAGGTAATATTGAAACTAAAGCTTCTGAACAATTGATTTGGTCTTCATGGAGATGGCCACGTTTAACTTCTTGCTCAAGTTATATCTCATCATGCCAGGAAAAAAAAACTGAAGGCCTTGGAATCTTTCATCTTTGCAAAACTCATAGTGGGGTCAGGGATGTAATGGGGCCCGAATCTCCAACTTCCAAGGTTGTCGGGATGTTTACTACAACCTCCGTCACATCTGCTGAATGCCCATCAGAACAAGTTAGATTGCCGGAACTTGGTTCGTTAGTTTGGAACAGGCGTACTCTCGTCCTGCAGATAGGGCAAGTGGCGTGCGACTCAAGCCAAGGGTCGATGCAATGGGCGTGAAACCAGTGTTTACAGCTCGGTAAGAGCTTGGCTTTGTCTCCTTCGTCGAGCTCAGAGAGACAAACCACACACTCGACGCCGCCGTCCTCAAAGTTCCGAGGGTTAAAATCAACGACGGGGATTGATCGGATGAGGATGGAGGGGCTAACGCTGGCCAACTCCGTGATGTTGATGATAACATGGTCATCGCTGGTATTGTTGGCATCATCATCATCATCAACAAAGTAAAGTTTATAAGCGCCGGCACACAGTAGTACAAGGAAGCCAAGCGAATCCAGAACGATAGTAGCAACCAAAACAACTCTTTGGGCATTCTTGTCACCACGATGAGAAAGCGGATACAGCCAACCAATAATAAACATAGAGACAGCACAAATAAGTATCATATTCTGGCTCATCTTCGAACACGTGTGTTTTTTTTTCAGAATAACTGAAACTTGAGTAAGAATTAGTCGTATTGATTTTGATTTGTTTTCATGAACATGTAATTTATAGGTTAAGTGATCTTACCATTGCTCTTTAAAAGGAAAACTTACTAAACTTGAATAAATCAAAACAGGTAAAGGTAAGTAATTTCCTTTTTCAATGGAGTTTTCACATGGGTTAGCAACTTTTATATGCCTTTTCTACGATCAATTTCGACTAAACCGGGGACACACGTATCGAATTTTGACTCGGTTAGTTCCGGTTCAGCATTTATCAGAGAGACACGTGAGCGTTTACTCCCCTATCTTCCCGGGCTCTTTACGCGCGTGTGGGAGAAAAAGCGCGTGCATGTTTTCCACCCTCGCGACCGCAGAGCGGCTCACAATCGCTTTCTAGGGTTTCGTTTGTTGGCAATCACGATTGACGATCCTAACCCAACCCCTTTCTGATTACCTCACCAATCTTCGATTCGAATCTCCAATATCGCCACTTCCCGTGATAAACCCTAGAAAGAACCCTAATTTTCCCAATCAGAGGCAATGGCGTCTGGTGCTATAGCCGGCGGTGGAGTTTCGAAGACGAAGCATAAACGGAGCAGCAAAAGATTGAAACCCACGACGGCGGCGAGGCTGGTGTCTCCGTCGAATTCACTTGGGTCTGACGTCAATCGTCAGATGATGAAGATAAGTCTGAACTCAATCTCAAAGCTTGAAGTTCGCAACTTGAAGCGGAAACTAACATCCGATCTTGAAAAAGTTCGGAACTTGATCAACCGCCTCGAACCTGTCCACCCCCAGCAAGAAGCTCAAAACAGCAAACAGTGCTCAGATTTTTAAGAACTTGCTTACCAAGTTAATGAAGCATAAGTTTGGGTCGATTTTCAACACGCCGGTTGATGCGGTTAAGTCCGGTTTACATGATTATCACACTATAGTTAAGAAGCCTATGGATTTGGGTACAGTGAAGACTAGGTTGAGTAAGAGTTGGTATGAGTCTCCCTTGGAGTTTGCTGAGGATGTGAGGCTTACTTTTAACAACGCTTTGCTGTATAATCCCGTGGGGCATGATGTCCATCGTATGGCTGAGTTGTTGTTGAGCATGTTTGAAGACCAGTATGAGTCTCTTAATAGTAGGCAACAAGAACCATTACCATTACGAGCTCCTACACCGTCTCTGTCTCCTTCTATAGTGGTTGAAGATAAGACTTTGGAGAGAGCAGATTCTATGACAAAGCCAGTGGAGCCTTTAGCTCTAACCGTTTCCCCTGAGAAGCGTGAAGAAGAAGAAGAGGAGGCGTCTGGGAATAGGGACTTGGCGTTTGAGGAGAAGCCGAGGCTTAGTGAAGACCTTCAGGATTTGCCTTTCGACAAGCTAGAGGAAGTTGTTGAGATTATAAAGAAGACTAAGCCGGAGCTCGCTCAACAAGACGACGAGATTGAGTTACACATTGATAGTCTTGACCTCGAAACGCTTTGGGAGCTTTACAGATTCGTGACAGGATATAAGGAGAGCTTGGGTAACAAAAAAGAAGAACAGGGTTTGAGCTCTGAAAGAGAAGCTGAGTCTGTTCACAACGGTGTCCAAGAACCGGTGAGAGCAAATAACTAACTGTCTTTTATCGTATTAACTGGTATCTAGACTCTAATGGTATCCTGTTTCTTCTTTCTTGTTCACAGAACACTCTAGTAACTGGACCTGAATCGACAAAAGTTACAGAACTAGGTGAGATTTTAGTTTATAAGTACTATATTAGTCTTTTTAGCCTCACTGCAATAAACTCTTTACTTTTATTTTGTTTTTAACATTTTAGGCCATGTAAATGCTGTATCAAGTAGTTCTAGTAGTGGATCAGGCTCTTCTAGTGGTAATGTTGAAACTTGTTTATCCTTCTTCTCCATTATCACCAGTTTACTTACATTCCTCTTTCCCTATGCAGATTCTGACAGTGATAGCTCAGGGCATGGATCTTGATACTGTTAACTAACCAAGACTCTCAAAGGACTAGCATAGGAGAGAGCCATGGTGTTGTCAGTTACATACTCTTTCAGTAGCAAAGCTAGGTTACCTTTTTGTTCCAACGTTTTCTACATCAGATTGTTTCTGTATTAGAGTTAATTGTTAACTGTACATAAAAGTGAACAACACTTGTCATCAATCGAACAGGCTTGTTCTATACTTAATTGTTTTTATTGTCTTTAATCATATCACTATTTTAAACCGAGAGACCAAAAAAAAAAAAGACAAGCTACCTAATGCAGAAAGTTCACCAACCGGTTGTTAAATGGAACAAAGTCGATGCTTGTATGTGAAGTTATTCACTTCTTTGAAATCATGAACTCAACAGCAAGAAGTTCATTTGAGTCTGTTTTCAAATGTCGAAACAAACATCTGCAGACTCGCGGATTATTCAATCCATTTTCCAGCTTGTCCTTTTTAGTCTTCTAGTCATAGGATCCGCGAGATGGATCCTTGATGAACTCAAGAGCAACAAGAGCCGGATATTACAACTCTATGGTTTCAGACAGAAACCAGCAGTGTTCGTTACCAAAGAGGATCAGTTTAACGAGAGCTGCAACGTCTTTGAAGGACAATGGGTTTGGGACAATGTCTCGTACCCTCTTTACACGGAGAAGAGCTGTCCTTATTTGGTCAAACAAACAACATGTCAAAGAAACGGACGGCCTGATTCTTCTTACCAGAACTGGCGATGGCAACCAAGCTCATGTGACTTGCCCAGGTATTATGAAAAGAAAAGAAGCATGTGTTGATTCATGGTCTCAGATCCAAGTGACTTAAGTAATCTTTGTGATGTTTCAGGTTCGATGCTCTGAAACTGTTGGACGTGTTGAGAAACAAAAGACTGATGTTCATAGGAGACTCAGTGCAGAGAAGCACGTTCGAGTCAATGATCTGTATGGTACAATCAGTAATACCTGACAACAAGAAGTCTTTTCACAGGAGAGCTCCTATGAAGATCTTCAAAGCTGAGGTACATAAAAAAAACACAATACTCCTACTCAAAAAAAGGCAAAGATGGTTTCTTATATTAATTGTATGATCAGGAATACAATGTGTCTATCGAGTATTACTGGGCACCTTTCATCGTGGAATCGATTTCAGATCATGCAACTAATCATACAGTACACAAAAGGTTGGTTAACCTAGACGCTATTGAAAAACATAGCAAGAGCTGGGAAGGTGTCGATGTTCTAGTCTTTGAGAGCTATGTATGGTGGATGCATCAACCTAAGATCAATGCAACGTAAGCTGTATAACCCACAAGCTAAACCGAGCGCCTACAAGGAAAATTTATATCTATATATGCATATGCAGGTGTGGTGATACTAGTAAAGTTCAAGAGTATAATGTAACGACTGCTTATAGAATAGCGTTGGAAACATGGGCTAAGTGGTTAGAGACGAAGATCAATCCCTTGAAGCAAAGAGTTTTCTTCACAAGCATGTCTCCAACTCATCTATGGTATGTTTTAGACCTGCTGTTTCGTTTTTTTCGGTTAGTTCGGTTCGACCATAATCCCATTGAAGTAAACCGATATGGTTCGGTTTTCGGTTAATGTTGATTTTATTTCTTTCCGAAAATAACCTATTTTTGAATTTCAGTCAAATTTTGGTATAATTTTTTTAAAACTAAGATATTTTCGGCTAAATTAAGTTATTTCAATTAATTTTAGATAATTCATTTTTTCAAAAAACCAAACTAACCAAACCGAACCTAAAAAAACCGAAATAGTTTCAAAAGCTTTCCAAACTAAACAGATCACAAAACCGAAACTGGACCAAACTAAAAAATTTCCAAACAATTGAGAGTGAGTTTGGGGTGTGATCTTGGCAGGAGCTGGGAGTGGAATCCAGGGAGCGATGGAACCTGTTATAATGAGTTATATCCAATAGACAAACCATCCTACTGGGGCACAGGATCGAACCAAGACATCATGAAGATAGTTGGTGATGTTCTAAGCAGAGTTGGAGACAAAGTAACGTTACTGAACATTACACAACTGTCAGAATATAGGAAAGACGGACACACGACTGTGTATGGAGAACGGAGAGGGAAGCTCTTGACAAAGGAGCAGAGAGCTGATCCTAGAAACTATGGAGACTGCATCCACTGGTGCTTGCCTGGAGTTCCTGATACATGGAACGAGATTCTCTATGCATATTTGTTACGCAGTCATCGAAATAACTTCTGACCCCTTTCTCAGGGGTGTGCAGAGCTCAGGAACATCAATTGTTTTTAGATGAAAGCAAGTAAAGATATAGGATAAACTTTTGGTTATTCATTGTCAAAAAAAACAGTTTGCATCTCAGAGCAGATTAGCTCGTTTATGTTTTTAATAAAGCAATAGGAGTCTCACTATACAAAGGTACTAAAATGATGTAAGCATGACTCTCACAATAGCTCCCATTGGGAATCGGCTGATTCATGTACCTGCGAGCTTTTGAAGTCTATGGCTTCAGAGTCACCACTGACCAGATCAGAACCCATATCTGCATCTCCGAACCAAATTGCAAGCTGCTCATACTCCTTCTCTCTTATTCTTTTCGTCGTTAAAGCATCCAAGATCTTTCTCTGATGTTGATTAAAAAAGGTGAAAACTAGGGAATGAGAGATAAGTAATGCTAAGTTTTTTCCAAGAAAAATGATGGAAGCCAAATTTAAAGGTTTATCACAACAGACATATTATATAAAGAGAAAAGCAAAGGAACCTTTACTGATCTGAGCTTCTTGGTCCTAAAATGGAGAGCATAGAGTTCATTGTCGTCAACACACCCGGGGTGGTCTTCTTGAAATGTTATGCCGGACAATGCTTTGGTATCCAATGGAGCATCAGGCTTACCATTAATCACATCATCTATAGAAATTAAAAAAAAAAAAAGATATTTAAGGGTCCAAAACTTGTAGCAAAACAAGAAATGAGTTGAAGCACCAACCCTCATTAGAGGATCTCATGTTATCTTCAGCAGGTGCATCTGGAAACTTTGTGTCGGTTGGATTTACATTTGAGATCTCAAGCGTAGCTGTGGAAACATAATCTCTGAATGATTCAACCCTAACTTCTTCTACACTCTCCTCTCTTGGAAAAACCGAAGCTTCTCCAGGAGACTCCTCATTGCCATGTGAAGTGGGTGATGTCAGATTACCAACACAGTACTCTTGAATCAATGAAACTCTAGAGAGTGTTTCTTCATCAGAAGACGAGGAGGAGGAGACTGATAAATCCTCCTTCATGATATCCTCTTCAACTTGTTCCTCAACACTAACATTTCCTAAAACGTCAAAGTTCTGATGTGATGGTGGATCAGAAGGACTTCTTTCACAGCTCGGTGAAGTAAGCCTATCATCTGGTTCACCTCTTACAGATTCCCATCCTGAAGGATCACTTGAATTCAAACACAGAGTGCTCTGTCCAAAACATAACGAACAATCACCCAGTTTCAGTCTATCTACTCTCTAACATCATTTCAATCAACAGTGGAATCAGAGAGAAGAGTACCTGTGAAGTGAAAGTGTCCACCTCCACAAGTATTGTTTCAAGCTTGTTGTAAATTTTACCAAACCATGCTGGACCCATTGTTTTACACTACAAAAAACTATGCAGTAAACAGCAACAAAAAGGTACAAACTTTGGTTAGGAAACAAAGTCATCTCAATAAGGAAAGACGATGAATTCAAACGAGTATGAAAATGTTAAAACAACAACAACAAAAGGACAAGTCCCAACTTAGAAACAACTCAAAAACCCCCCCTGAAACTGAGTAACTTAGATATGTTCTCGGACGGAGCAAGAAGAGTAGTTAACTAAAACACTATACACAAAAGTCTCCCGAGTTTGTGATCGGATCGCTGATAAAAGAGAAACTCATAGACGCATCGAGTTACATAAAAAGAACGAGACTTTCAGATGAACAAAGCAGAAAGAGACAAACCCTCAATTTGAAAGTAAACATAAGACTGAAAGACGAAAGGAAAGAGATGAAGGATTACCTGAGAAAGTAACAAGGAGGAGGAGGAGGAGACTACAACATAACTTATGATCAAACGAGACAAAACCTGAACATGAACAGAATCATCATTATCATCACACAACAATATCTTCTAAAAGCTTTTATTATTATTATATATATAAATATACTTAAGATCTTTTAAGGGTGGGTTTAAGATTTTTCTCTCTTTTTATAATTTGTTATTAACCAAGTGGATATCTATTCGGGTCATATATGGGCTTTTTTTCTAAAAGGGTCCGTTGAGTATTTTTAATGCCCATCATGACTTAAAAAGTGCGTGTGCGCTGGGTGAGTTTGGGTTTTCATGTCGGTTAGCTCCGTTCGGTCTAAATCTCAACGAATTGAACCAGAAATTTTTTTGGTTCGGTTTAAAATATATTTTGCAGAAGTCTTCAAATTCGGTTAAATTGATTATAAATTGAATAATTGTGGCCAAGTTCGGTTAATTTGGTTTATCGAGTTCCAAATTTTGGTTAATATCGATATAGTTTTGTAAATTAAGAAAAAAAAAACGAATTAACTATGAATCAATGCAAAAACCATTTTTTTCTTGAATTGCCGATCAAACCAAGTCTCTAAATCAAACTGAACTGAAAACCAAATATTTTGGTTTGGTTCGATTCAGTTAATAACCGGAGACCTATGTCTATGTTTAGAGGAAGGATCCAAAATTATAGGACGTCGATGATGATGTCACGTGGAGGAGATGACCAAAGAGAGGCATGGGTCTGGCCATAATCTTTACATTGGAAGATGTGAGTGTGGATTCTCTCCCACTCCAATATTATTTTATTTTTTTGTATGTTAAATTCCATTCACATTTGATGATTGATGCGTGTATATAAATGGAGTAATGCAACTCTCACAAGTCATAATACACTCACACACACTATATTGTATATTTGTATCTATTAACACATTATTGTAAGAGATCATATATAGAGATTGACATGGCAACTTCCGCCTTCTCGTCTCGTGGTGCACAAACGATGAACACCATGCTCGTCAAGTAAGTTTACACCTACTTGCATGTCATATTGATAATGCATGATCACATGCAAGATCGTAAATGACTAACTTATAGTTTACACATGAAATTACATGTACAGACCGATGCTTAGGAAATCTATCCACAAGAACACTGCATCGCACGACATAGTAAGGGAGGCGATGAAGACTGATGGCGCCAGCGTCGGAGAGGCTGAGATCAAGACGATGAGAGGTTTCAACGTCGCCAGAGAGACGACATCGTTTTCAGAGAGTAGTTGGGTCCCACATGAAGCCACGGGAATATACTATCCAAAGGGACAAGAGAAGGTCATGCAAGATGTGCCTCCTCCTCCAGCTGGTAGCCATGTGTACGATCTCGTTAACTGGTTCTCTTGATCCACACTCTCCTTTCATCTCGATCTCATCATGATCACAATATTGTTCTCTATATCTAAGTTCAATATTGTTGTAAGGGGAACTAACTTTACTGTTCTGTGCTGTATCATACATATCTGTGTGTAATTATAAGTGGATATGTATGTATATGCTCATATAATCAATGATAATGAATAATGATGATGGTATGAATTAATTTAGTACCAATGCATGCAGCAAGTAACCGCTGCTTTATGCATGCTTTCATTAATTTGTTTGCTGATCACCTTTTAAAGATTAACTAAGTAACGCTTTGTTAAGTGTCAAGCCTTATCCGAATGAAATTAGTTTTCTGCATTATTGGAACTACAAGTAGTTAACAAAGAGAATTAGATTGAAGTCAGTGACAAAAAAAAAAGATTGAAGTTGAACGTTGGACCAAAACTAGTCATTGTCTGAGATAACCACAGGATTAGCTACTACATCAGACAAGAAACAAGAATATTGTTTCTTTCCTTCTTTCGAAAATACATGACTTCAGAAAAAAAAAAGAAAAAAAAGACATGACTTTATATAAGACCCGTGCATGTTGGCTTTGAGCAAATGGCTATTATTCTTTAACACTAACTTGGGTTGAAAAGAAGGTCAGAAAAAGTCTGACTCTTTTTTGAAAGGTACGTACAACTTTAACTGTGTTGAGATTTGGGGAGTTTAATGGCGCTTGCAAGCATATCTTTACCCCACTACAGTATTCTTTCTTCCTCTCCGCATTCACTCACTTTAACCTCCCTTAAAAAACCATCTTCCATCTCTTTCTCCAAGATAACGAATGACTGTTGCTACTCTGTTAAGAGCCAGTGATTAATATCAGCCCACCATCTCTTTAACATTGTGGGTAAAGGACAAGGCAAAACGTTTCAGACGGAACTTATGTTCAAAACCATGGGAGTGGAACCGGTTATAATGTCTGAGGGAGAGCTGGTGTTAAGTTCATTACTTCGTTATTCCCTCTGGACTCATTTCACTCTTTCTAATCTCACGAAATGGTACTCGTTATGAAAAGCAAAATACCGATCTTACTGATTATCCATAAGCGAAGTTCAACGAATAGCTCAAAGAAACCCTATATATGATCTCATGACGATCAAGGGAGGAAAGTCTGATGATAATTCCACAAACAACTTTAAGCGTAAGGAAACAGTGCATACAAACGATCGTTTATAAATGAAGCAAAGACATTTTTTTAACATAACAAACTATCTCATGGCTAGTTCTAATAAACCGTTCTTAAGGTAATGGATGCTAAACATATCCTTAGAATTCCACTTGTCTACAAACGTGACCCATATTGTATTTATTAAATTGAATTTTGGTTTATTCATGTTCAGACCAGCCTTGAATTGTAGTATAATCCAACATGTGTTGGACAGTAGTATCGTTTTATAATTTCTTGGACTCTCTTCTCGTTGATTAAGATATGAAGACCCTTCTTTTATAATTCGAGTTATCTACCAAAAGAAGTAGCTAAACAACATAGCTGTTGTCAAGTTGTGAAAAGAAGCTGCTGGTAGAAGCCACAAGAATTACATCTCCAATAAGATGGTACGTGTGTTAAGACATTATTCGAGAGATCCAAATGTACCATACTGAGAAACACTAACAGCTTTCAAAATCTAATCTCTTTATCATATTCTTTTCAGTAATTATCGAAACACCACGTAGACGTAGTATTTGTTTAATCCGGGCAACTTTCAACCCTATGAATTATAAATCAATTGGGAAACTATCGGACATAGCTAGCTCATCGTAATTTTCGGAATCTCAAAATTATAGAAAGAAAAGTGTAAACTAAAAACAAATGTAAGAAAAGAAAAGGAAAGGATCAAAAAGATGTAAAAGTCTAAATATAATAGAAACTTGCCTCCTAATCAAGCGGGTAAAAGATTACAGAAATTTAAAGCCCAACAAGGATTAGGGTTTAGGAATTGTGCTATATATATAGATAGATCATAGATGCAGTTAAATATTACCCTAGATAGAGTCAAAAACTAAGTAGAGATCGATCATCGATGGTATCGCTTAGGAAAAGAAAGAGAGCAAGAAAAGTCATCAAGGGCAAAATCAATGATGATGATGTAAGAAGAAGAAAAAGAAACATGATTGATGAGTTACCTGAGAGCTTATTGTTGGTCGAGATCTTCATGAGGCTACGTAATCCCAGATATATCATGGCCTGCAAAAGCGTAAGCAAGAGATGGAACTCTTTGATCTCTTCTTTCTTCGATGATCACAGATGGAGCAGCTTGGCTTTGATCGTCAACACAGATCCTCTGTGTACTACGAACGAGTTATCTTTAGAGGGATGGAAAGGTTTCCAGTTAAGCAACTATATGGATCCCGAGATTAAGTCTCCGGTTTGTGTACTAGCCTCGTACAGAGATGTCTTGCTATGCAAGAAATTTAAGGAATCACGATTCTACATTGTGAATCCCGTGACAATGCAATGGACCCGACTTCCTCAAACGTGCGGCAGATTATCTCCTATTGGGTTAACAGGGAATGGGTCAAAGGGCAGGTACTATGTTGTTAACCTGGTGAGGTCTGAACCTTGTGTGCTTTGCCTCAGTGTTTTGGACACTAAGCGCGGTAAATGGAGAATACGTCTTATAGAGCATCCGCGTTGGTCAGAATTTGGATGGTGCCCAACGCAGTGCCATGCCGTGAACTTTGAGGGAGCTCTACATTGGCTAGGCCAAAACGGACCTATTGTAGCTTATAATCCAAAGTATAGGCATGCGTGCATAGTCATCCATCGTTTCCCAGAGATGCGTCATGAATCATATGGTGAGAAAGCGGTGGTCACGGAGACCTTAACAATCTCAATGGGCTATCTACGCGTCATTCAGCTCGTTTGCTATCCCTGTAAGAGTGAAAAAGATCACCATCTTGTTATTTGGACACTGGTGGATTACAAAAAATCGATATGGAAACAAGAAGAGCATGGGCCAATATACTTCAGTGACATGGTTTCTGATCTTTCATGGATACAAGACTACATGCAGCGTTATAATCTGACGACAAGTAAAGAAAACTGCATGGCCCTTATTAAGGAAGTTTTTTTGCTTCCTCGAGAAACCAGAAGACAGCAGATCATTTGGCCACAGCCTTTGCATTGCCATCCAGACAACCCTCTTCTCGTTTACTTGTACTTACCAGAAAGCATCGTCTTACTTGATATCACAACAAAAAAGCTGAGGTTAATAACTAAAGTCGCCACCAGAACTAGACGGATGGGCTACCACTTTTACTGGACCCGATATGACAAGGTAATACCACTCACACTTCACTTAGATCCATCCTTGATCCCCGACACCATCGGAAGATGAGTGAGCTTTGCCCAAAGATTGGAAGAATATATATTAATTACGTCAACCTTGCTTGATCTTGTTTCCCTTTTTGATCTCATTTTGACATTTTGCCCCAAAAAAACGAAGCCTTCATTTTTTTTATATAGCTTTTTTTTTCTTTTATATAATTTATGTGTTGGAATTTTCAAATTAAGATAAACCTACAAGCCATTAATTCAACAATGCGAACTTTAATCCATGTCAGCCCAATACTAAAATTCATGAAAACATACACTAAAAATGCCGTGCTTACCATTTTACAAAACAAGGCAAGAGCCTCAGTCAGGCCCCAGCATGTTTATTGGGGGAACCCATTTAGGGGTTCTTAGTAATTTTTAAAGTATTAAAGTGAAGTTAAAATTTTTGGTTAAGAGACCTTTAATTTTAGTGCTTTATTGGTAGGTTCTTAATTAAAAAAAAAATTATTACAAGTTATAGATTGCAACCTCACCAGCAACAACAGAGATCAAAAGACACTCACAGCTCAAATCCCAACAGAGATCTGATCATTACAAGTTAAAAACTTCAGACCAAAACAAGAAAGAAAAGCTTGCACTTCAGATTATATTACAATCTCAGACCAAAAGAGAAGCAAAAAGCTAGCAACTCAGATCATTACAACAAGGAAAGCTATCTTAACACTCGGACACGACCCTAAAAAAAACTTGCAACTGAGACCAAAAGAAGAGAACATAAGGGCTACAGAGGAAACATATTATAATGTTTGTATTCATCAGTTCGTACCATATTACACACACAACAAGTAACTGGTTCCACATTATAATGTGTGATGATATCACTATGTGAAGCTATCAGGTTTCTAACATGGTTTTACAGATACACTGCATCTATTTTTATGAAATGTACATACCTGCAAACAGCAAGTCCACCGAGGAGCTTGTAACGGAGAGACTCAGCCTGAGCAATGGCACAGAGACCTCTGTTGGCAACCTTCTCAACGTAAAGCTCAACACTGTCTTGAGGAAACCTGAATCTCTTCTCCACAAGAGATGTCAACTCCCTGATTCTCCTTCCCTTCTCACCTACAACATCCAATGAAACAAATTTAACAAAAAGCCCCAAGCTTTTTATTCTAAAGGAAGTTTAGATTTTATAGAGAGTTGTTGCTCAGTGGAGACATGGCCAAACCAATCTGGCCCATACCGTGGCTTCAAACAGAGGATCACAATCTGGTCCATACCGTGGTTAAAAACCAATCAGATCATTTTTCTTCTACAAATTAACTGAACCAACAAGATCACATGCCTACGGTTTTAGGACCACATCCTTTGGAGATAAGCTTCAACCTTTCAGCTTCTGTCACGGATGGTCGACTCACATCCAGCAATAATCATAAAAAAAAAGAATTTCGAAATCATCATCTCTCATAGTTTATAAGAATCTCAGTGAAAGATTCAAACACATAATCAAAGGATTCAAACACAAAAACAAAACAATAAAGCTTTACCTTTCGATTCAGCATGCGATTTTCTTCGTCCGGGAGCACCCGAGAGAGGGAGATAGAGAAACCAAAGGGTCTCGACTTTTCTTTCTTCGTAGGGAACGTTTTTTCGTTTCCTTCTCAAAATCTCTGGCCAATACAATTAGAACAGGTGTTTCTAAGACACGGTTGTTCTAGCCCTTATTTAAGCAACGTCCCTTCTCTTAATTACTATTTTTCTTTTTTTTCTAAATCCTAATTTTACTAAGAGCATCTTCAACCTTCCCATATTTTTACCTCTATAATAGCATTTAAAGACAAAATCACTCTAATCCACTTCTATTTTTACCTCTAAAATAGAGATTGTTATTTTCTCCTCTATTTATAGAGGAAGAAATAGCATTCCTCTATATTTTGCTCTGTATTTTGAAATCTCTATTTTAGAGAAATACATTGGAGCAAAACATATCTCTATTATAGAGTTCATCTATTTTAGAGGTAAAAATAAAGAAATACATTGGAGATGATTAAGAGCTCCCTATAAACATGCTCTTACCTTTTTTTATCAATACTGGGCCCCATGTATACAAAACAAAGTAGTAGTTCGTGGTGTATACGGAGTGCATACATATGTTTATATAAGGAGCTTGATTGTCCATATAGTTTGTTCTCTACATTTTCATTTGGTCTCTTTTTGATAGTTTTTTGTCTTAGAGATATTTAGTGTATCTACAATTTCAAGTGTTTACAAAAAAAAGAAGAATCATGTTTTAAATAAAATTTTAGCCTCAGGCCACCAAAAGGGTTCACACGGCGCTAACTAAATTCGATCCTATATATAATTGATCATCGATATCATAGGATGATTTGAGTTACAAAAAAAAGATATCATAGGATGATAAGCACTACAATTATACAAGAAAAATATGGCATAATATGAGATTCTGCAAAATATATATATATATATATATATATATATATGGGAATACTTAATTATATATAATCTCTTAGAAAATGTGAACTAATTATTAATATTATATAAATTATATGATAAATAGAAAAGGTGAACTTATAGCCCAAAATGTCGATCGAGAGAGAGAGAGAGCAAGAAGATGGTGAAAAAGTGAACTTGGTATGACTCGAGGAACTCAGATTATAAAGTGATTCTCCACTGTGATTCTGGTGTTGGATCGAGAATTCGACATTTTTAAGTGTTTGGTGCTGAATAGCCGGAAGATGAAAAGATGTGGTAAGGTGTAGATTGATAGATGGTTGTGGATGTGATAAGCGTTGAAGGAAAGCAATCATTTTTCTTAACCGGTTGAGAAAATCAAGTTTTTTGGGAAATATTACTTGTAAAGAATGCAAGTTATCCTTATAGGGACATGGATTTCATATAATTTTACAATAGTTACCAACCTAAAGGATACTCTCATTGACATGATATATATATATATATATATATAGATATAATTTTTTTTTAATGACATACTGTTTACAAATAGCAAATCTTAAATACTTTTAAATTTTTTTTTACTTTAACCAGAATTAATTTACACACATGCCGAACTCAGAATAACTATTCATTATACTAATTTAAGCATCAACATGATTAAAGCAAATGGCTTTGAAGTTCCATTAACCCCATGCCAATACTCAAACTGATGAAAATATACAATAAGATCGATCATATGTTTAACAATCAGGGAAGCGAAGATAAATTTTGTCTCCAGCTCTTGCAATCTGATAGCTAATCTAATTGCAGTTAGCGTTACAAGAGATCAAAGGTTGCAGTCGTATGTCGCTAGGAATGGTCCTGCTTGGCTCTCATCTCAGATTTGTCAGGAAGCATCAACATGAATTATTCACTCTACAGTGGACACCGGTTTGCTCCCGGCCCTATTATCATTTCTTATTTTTCTTTGAATCTCCTATTGGAGCTTGTTATGGTTTTGTTTTCAGTACTTTGGTTGTTTCATCCCCTTTGTCTTTTGACAAGGATACATTTTCATTATTTCTAATGACAAAAAAAAAAAAAACAATCAGACGATAATATGAGATTTTTTAAAAACAAACAAAAACATAGTTAGGGGAATTTAAGCAAAACAAAAACATAATTAGGGGAACTTGATTAAAATAAAAGATACATTAGAAAGGAAAAAAAAAACAAAGCACACACGAAAACTTCCGTATTCAGACAAGGAAATAAGAAATCAAAAAAAGAATAAACAAAACGAAAGCCGTTAATTAATACTGTATGTTTTTGGTTCATTTTATTGGGATTAACAAAAAGACCGAAAGATGATTATAGAGTGAATAAGGAGATTAGTGGCTCGGTGGCTTTATTTTTAAGGGTTTGGATTTATTTATCTTTGCAAATTTGATTATTTGTTAAACCCTTCCCATCAGTAACATCTTTTTTTCTCCCGTAAATCGTGGACTGTAGTGTAAAAAGAAAAGGTAGTCATGAAAACCATTTACTAATAAGTCATAGCAGAAGAGATCAGGATAACCTAGGTTTTAGTTTATTGGCACATTTTACTTGATAGCAAACTTTTTTTGTAACTTAAATAAATATATATATATACAACTGTAAAAAAGTAAAATATATTGTGTGTAGGAAATTTCTCAGAAAATATATAAATTTATATTAGTGTTTTATTTAATTTAGAAACAAACATATTTAAACTTTTATGTTGATATATAAAAATATAAAGGGAAGGTAGAGAGCATTTTGAATGAATTCATCAAGTTCGACATATTCACCTGAGACGAGCATAATAAAACAAAAATGATTAAATGAAGTATTCGTTAGGTTAAATCATTAACGATCTGTTATTTGTCGATTATTTCTTGCCCCGCCATCCTAATTGTCTCCTCTTTCGCGCGTTTTCCAAAGTTACCAAACTCCAAGGACAAAAACGTCCAAAATCCAAATCTCTATGAAATTTAAAAAATTCCAATTCGCATTTAAAAAAGAAGAAGTTGACGGATGCTCGTCAACTGGCAAATCAACGCAAAAACTCACTAATACAGGATTAAAATCGGAAATACCAAAATTCAAAAATTAAAATTAAAATAAAGCATCATCCATCAGGTTGCAGAGGGACAAACAACCGCTTCCTGCAAATATAGCAGTAGCTAGTACTAGTAGTATAGAGTGACACGTGTGACTCTGTGAGAGGGAGAGAGTGAGAATCAAAATCAATTTCGTAACAGAATTGCACGGACGCCAAAACACCAATATAATTTACAAATAGAAAATGTTTGGGTTCCACTAGCTATTTAAGAATGAAGATGCAAGTAGATTTTTATGCAGGAAGGCTCAACGTCACCATTGCGAGGAGTGATAGACGGATCGGACGTTGGATTGACCGGAATGTCCCCGCCGGTGATAACTGTTCACTTGGAGCCACCGTACAGTGGCCACAGCCGAGGAACAGTCCCGCCGCTGTTCTCGCTCTATGCTACGACCGGAGATGCATCCTAATCCAGCTTTGTTACCTTTCTCGACTCCCCAAGCGTCTCCTCCGTCTCCTTCGCTCTCCATCCGTCACACTCGCCGGGATCTGGAACGGACACGATGGAGCTAAGCTTCTGCAGCAGAACTCCGATCTCCAGGTGCGTTCACTGATAGACCTCCGCAACGGTGCGGGAGAAGAAGATGACGGTGTTGCTCTCCGCAATCTCTCTAGCACCGAGATCATTGTTAGGAGTGAACCTAATCACCCCTCTGATACCTTAGAACACAAGTTGCTTTGAAAGCTAAGAGAGTTTGTGAAAACAAACTAATAAAACAAAACACAAGTTACTACAATTTTCTCTTCTTCTTCATTCTCTTCACAACTCATGCTTAAATACAAAACTAAATAAACAAAGTAACTACTATGGCAACTAATACATCCACTACACCCTTCCACTAAACAAAAGGTTAAATAAAGATAAAACATTTGAAACCATTATTACCAACCCATCAATCTTCTCCAGCTGTTTGGGCCGGG
Organism: Brassica oleracea var. oleracea; assembly: GCF_000695525.1. NCBI lineage: Eukaryota > Viridiplantae > Streptophyta > Magnoliopsida > Brassicales > Brassicaceae > Brassica > Brassica oleracea. The sequence goes on along the minus strand of NC_027749.1, from coordinate 22,044,582 downwards.
GTTCAACTTCCTGCCAGATGCCTCTATCACGAAGTCGGACTGGAGGTGCAGGAACCTCAGCCGCAATCAAGTCCGTCAAGCTTCCGTGGAGGCAGCCGCTTGCTTCCAGCTGGCGGTTCAGATCTGAGAGGTCTTTGCAGGTGTTTACGTATCTGTATTTCGATCGCCTATAACTATGATTTCGTATGTGTTTTTGTAATGTCTCGTTCAATAGTATAATATGCTATTATTTTTGTAATGTCTCGTTCAATATTATAATATGCTTCTATGATTTACAACTTAATAGAACCATATAACAGGTTATTCTGAATCAAGTTAAAAAGTTTTTTTTTTTATTTTTTCTGCTAAAAAAAATCAAGTTAAAAGGTGTTCTTAACGTTCCCAGACTAGATTGCATGAACTTATATGATGACTTGCAATGCAAGGAAAGACGAGTGTTCTAAATTTCTCATGGTCAATGATCAAGTCCTATAAGCTATGTTGCAACTCCTCTGCTTTTATACCGCAAAGATAAAGCTTCTTATACAAGTTAACACGAAACAGTTTTGCCATCTAAAATTCAAAAAAAAAAGCCTCCGTAAAATTCAATTTTACTGTTTGACCATAAGAATGTCTGAGCATAATCTTTGAGGAACTTGCTGCACTTCTTTACCTTCTTGCCATGCCTGCCCTACGCATACACCTGGACCTATATGCCGTATGTATATAACAACACTGTCGTTGAACGGATACGGATGCTTGGCTGCAACATTAAGTGAACCAAAGCATAAATATATGAACCTATGAGTTGAGATACAATGTGTGTGCAAGAAAAAAAAAGCTAATCTAAGCAATGAATCTTTACCTGGTCGAGGGAACCCTTGTGGGTAATCTTCAATGGCAAGAAGCCCATCACCAAATCTGCAGGCTATGTCGCAGGGTTCTTCTGTGGCCATAACTTCCATAGCTTCTGTGACCTCAAAGTAAAGCGGGCTGAAAGCATTCGCAAGGGTTGAGACTATCGGTCCACCTGCATAATGGCATTTCTAGAGATATTACTTAAAACATATATAGCAATGGTGACATGCAATTAAAACAGTCATAAAGATACAAACAAATTTGTAAATCTCAGAAAACAAATTTAAAAATCTCAGAGAATAAGATTGAAGTTGAACGTGTGACCAAAACTAGTCATTGTCTTAGAGAACCACAGAGGATTAATTAGCTACTAGCCTACTACTATCAGACAAGAAACAAGAATGTTATTTCTTTCTTTCAAAAAGACATGACTTCAGAAAATAACAGAAAAGGACATGACTTTAGACAAGACCCATGCAGCTGGCTTTGAGCAAATGGCTCTTCTTCTCTAACATCCTAACTTGGGTTGAAATGAAAGTCAAAAAAGCCAGATTCTTTTTCAAAGGTAACTTTAACTGTGTTGAGATTTGGAGAGTTTAATGGCGCTTGCAAGCATATCTTTATGTTGAACATGACTTGCATGGATTGAACTTTCAAATTCACATCACCTCTTATTAACAATCAAAAGTTATGTGTAATTAGTAGTCAAAAAAAAAAAAGTTATGTGTAATTAATAAAAAACATATTAAATTAAAAGAAAAAATCAAAATAACTGGAAAAAAGAATGACATCACAAAATCTTAAACTTTAAACCCTTGACACTAAATTTTAAACCTAAATCCTACCATCGGCATTAACGTCAGCGTGGTTCCTTTTCAGCTATTTTGCCTTTTTTTAAAAATTAATATTTTTATTAATTTTACATGGCATTTTGATTTGTGATAAAATGTGAGGTGAATTTGGAAATTCAACACATGGAGTGAACACAAATATTTTTCCTTAGAGAAGCCCTAGCTTCTCATGACTATCAAGGGAGGAAAGTCTCATGACGAACAAACAACATTAAGCATAAGGAAACAGTGTATAACCAGTGTCGGAGCCATCTTGGAGATAGGGCGGTCAATTGAACCCCTATGATATAAAATTAAAGCTTCAGTGACAAAAAGAAAAAAAGAGGCATATACTGCATGTTTTTGCGTTGGTAAACTGGTTAGAATTTCTCTTTTGACCCCATGTCTTGAGACTCCTTGTTCAAAGCCTCCTTGTGCATCCGAGTCTTTGCTATCTTCCTCCATTTTTCTTTATTTGACAAAGACTCTTTGACTCAAAGTCTTTGCTATCCATTTCCCATCACTAGTCAACCCACCACTTTGACTTCACTTGTGTTGCAGTCTTTGTGGCCTTCTTCTTCCTTTTCTGGGTTTGACCTATCTTTACTAAGGTGGAGGTATTCAATTTAAAAATTCAACTAAAATTGAAAGAATTGAAGTGTCCATTAAATTCTTTGTTATTCAATCATTAATTCTACTAAAATACTTTAAATTTTTTAAAAGTTTTAGTGTTATTCAGGTCAATAATTTTCTAATTCTGTTAAATATTTATGTTATTCAGTATTAGTAGATTTCATGATAACTGTATTTGAAAATAATTTAATAAAAATTTTATTATAAAATGTAAAGAACCAATTCTTAAGACCTAAGCTAGGAATTGAAGGGAATTCTTTATATAATTTATTTATCAGATATGTACATCAAAATAATTAATACAATAAATTTGGAAATGTAATGTTCGTTATCAATTTAAAATATATATTATCATTTTGATGAAATGACAAATATATATCATTTGTTGTAATTCATATTACAATGAAAGAACAATTTTTTTTTATTCCGATATAGTCTTATCTCCACATATTTATATTGTGATATATAAATAATTGGCTATTTATTATTTTTTGTTAGAAGAGTTTTTATTCCACTTTTTAAAGTGACTTTCTATATCTATGTGATATAGAAATGATTATGGTTTTATTGTTTTTATCAGTAAAATTTGTGTACTTTCTTTGTGCATTTTATTATTTATGTTTTCAATTCAGTTCTTTCAAATCAATTAAATTCTTGAATACAATCCCACCTCCTAAAAATCTAAAACGTATGTATGTAGTAATGTAGTTTTCGAGTCCTTTGGGTTTTATTAAATATTCCTCAGGTTAATACCGTTAACGAGCCAAAAAAAACAATGCAGACGCTAGAAAAGAGAGAGAGAGAGTTAATTTCCAAATATAATGTTTGGATTCCTCTCTCGTAGCTATTTGAACACAAATGAATCAATCAATTCCCAATAGAAAAAAAATTGAAAAACAAAAAAAAACAGCTTCGATTACTCTCTCTCTCTCTCTCTCCCTACAACTGGAGATCTCGCCGTCAGGGTTACTCGCAAATGATGGATCGACCGACATGTCCCCGCCACTACCGGTGCTGACTTTCCACTTGGAACCACCATCCACTAGTCATAGCCTTGGAACAATGTGGTTGATGCTCTCGACAACCAGGGATGCATCGTAATCCAACTAAGTTACCTCTCTCGCCTCTCAAGCGTCTCCTCCGCCTGCTGCGTTCTCCTTCCGTTACCTTGGTTGGGATTTGGAACCGCCACCATGAGTCTAAGCTTCTGCAGCACAACTTGGATCTTCGTGTTCGATCCATGATCGACCTCCCCAGCCGTGTAGGAGAAGATGTTGATGGCATCACTCTACGTAATCTCTCTTCCATGGATATCTTCTCCCACCGGTCTGGTTCGAGCCAGATGCGTCAATCACCGCAGAAACTTCAAATGCCGTCAAGTTCGACATGCTTCCGTCAAAGCATCGGCTTGTCCAGCTGACACTTGAGGTATGAGTTATGAGTTATTTTGTCATTTGCATCATTGCATGTGTTTCATATGTGTTTTCTTCTACATATGATTCTCTTCGTATATTGTGACCAATCAATAATATAAACATATTTATGATTGATTAACTATACCTAATTATATATCAAATGCTAGCATTTAAAAAAAAAATTGTGCATTCAACTAAAACTACATATGTATTACAATAGAGAGAGTATTATTTTTGTAATGTTTTTTTAAGTCAATATTATAATATATGCTTTTGTGATTTACAAACTTAAAAGAACCTTTAGTATTCCAATGGTTTAAAATGTATGCTTCTAAAGAGTGTTACTCGATTCCTAGTTTATACATATAAAGTTCAATATATGATGGAGGTTGAGAGTGTAAATGTCTAACACCCACAGCAGAATTTTCCAATCTCCACTGGTTACAAGAACCAATTTTTCTGAAACAAACATTTATTCCCATCATTTCAGTCCTTGGTCCAACCACTGACTAGGAACTAACTGAAACAAGCAAACTGTGCGAAACATCTAAGTCCTTGTGCGTAGCATTCCCAGTGTACTTTCCCTGCTTGAGCTACTTTTGTTCTCATCATTCCCAGACTATTTATCTATACCGAATTGGCATGAACTTTGATTATGACTTGCAATGCAAGGATAAGATGACTGTCCTGTTCTCATGATCAATGATATAGATACTGGTACAAGTCCATTCCAGATAAACTATAAGCTATGTTATAACTCCTCGGCTTTTATACCGCAAATATAAAGCTTTTTATACAAGTTAACAAAAAAAAAGGCTCTCCAAGCCAACTTGAAACATTCTCCAATCTAAAACTGACAAAAGCCCTTCTTAATTTAAATTGTATTGTTTGACCATAAGAATGTCGGAGCACAATCTTTGAGGAACTTGTTGCAGTTCTTTGCCTTCTTGCCATGCCTGCCCTACGCATACACCAGGACCTATATGTCGTATGTATATGACAACACTGTCGTTGAACGGATACGGATGCTTGGCTGCAACATCAATTGAAAGAAAAAAAATTAACATATGAAGCCATGAGTTTAGAGACACTCTTGTCTATGCTATTCTCAAACATAAAGTCATATATGATTACTGATAACGGGTAGTGTAATGCAAGTGAAGATTGAAACGGATAATATAAGGAATGAATCTTACCTGGTCGAGGGAACCCTTGTGGGTAATCTTCAGTGGCAAGAAGCCCATCACCAAATCTGCAGGCTATGTCGCAGGGTTCTTCTGTGGCCATAACTTCCATAGCTTCTGTGACATCAAAGTATAGTGGGCTGAAAGCATTGGCAAGGGTTGAGACTATCGGTCCACCTGCATAATGGCATTTCTAGAGATATTACTTAAACATATATAACAACAAGTCATTTAAGTATGAAGCTCCTAGTTATCGCATAGCGATCTCTTGAACATTAGGAATATAAACACTAATTGGATTAAGGACACACCACAAACACGCCCATAGATTTGTCCATTGTTGGAGGAAAACACAGCCTACAAAGAACATATAAACTATGTCAAGAAAGATAACAAAGGATAGATATTACTGAATGGAACAGGTATGGAAGTGATATAAGTCCAACTTACCATCTTGAAAGATCTTATCCAAGATATGATTAGTGGACCTAAACAATAAGCGAAGAATATATTAGAAGAACATACAAAACCATTTTTTATTTGTGGAGAATCAGACCTAAAATGGATTATTACCATTACTTGTTCGGCAGTTAAAGTATTCAAGTGAAATTTCCGTATCTCCTCCAGTAGAGAACAACTTTGATGCAGTCATTTTAGCTAGCTTTGGATTTTCATAACGAGCGCCTGCTATTTCCCACGCTCTTGATATAAGCCTGCATACACATAGCTCTCATGAAAAAAATACATTACGTGTTCATTCATTCCATGCAATCTTTTCAAAGAGACGTATGACAAACCACATGACTCAAAAAAGCTATATATAGAGATCAGATTCCAGCAAGAATAACAACCTTGGCTCTATAAATTGCAGCAAGCGGGGGCGCCTCTCTTCAGGGATGTCTTCAATCTTTTTCCTGTACATCAGTATCAACTCTATCAAATAGTTATCTTATTGTTTCACAAGATGCCAAATGAAATCCAGATATTTAATCCTCTTGCGTTGAAATATAAAACATCATATATCCTTATTCATTAGCTATCCAGATATTAACTAAAACAATCCATGGCAGCCAAGTGTGGAGATCAGTAAACTGAAGCTGCAGCATACATCTAATCAAATCCCATTCTATGTAATATAGCTATCAGTTGTGTAGTGTAGTGACTACTTTAGATATGCAAAGCCTTCAGCTTAGACTAAATCAACCACAAGCAGACTAACCAGAGATAAGCAGCTGAGTTATATGAAGTAGGGTCCAATGGAATCAACTCCTTGGGAGGATCAAGAAACGTTACAACATCAGATTCGTCAACGTAAACCTTTTTCCCAGTGGGAAGAGTTTCATAAGGTTTTTCATCCCATGGAGACTCATATCCTCTCCCTCCTTGAACCTCCATTACCACACTACGAGACATCCCTGCAAAAAATATCCAAATCCTTCCTGTCAGAAAAATTTCTCTTCTAGAAACCCAACACGAAGAAACCCACTAGGAAAATGTAAAGATTTACAAGAAAAAAACTGAGCTTTTTCTTCTACAATCAACTACTAAACTGACAAAAGTTAAAAAAAACTTCATAAATGAAAAGTGAAGAGCTTAGCTCACTCTTCGAGAGAGGAAACCCGAGCTGCTGCGGCTTTTCATTCCGGCGAATTAAGCCGCGAACCGCCGGAGGAGTTACCGGAGTTCGCACAACCCAACACTCCCGAACCGCCCCTATCTTCATCTCCGACAAGACTCAAAAAACTCCCAACAGTTTTATTAAACAACGGGTCGATTTCGGACGAAAATACGGCTTCAAGTAACAGGCGTTAGGTAGGCCCATATTAAAACTATGGGCCGAGTTGCGTTGCTTTTAGTTAGCAGTGAGTCAATAACATCCCTAAGCGTAGCCGTTATTATCTACTGCGGTTGTGTTCATGATAAGTTCTCTTTCTAACCGTTGATCTCTTCTTGATCTAATTATCATCGATGTCTTCCTTTTATATCGTAGATACCGATGAGTTCGAGAGCTGAGAAATACTCAGTAAAAAGCACTTTTATACCGGATTAAACCGGAATCTGATTAGCAGTCATCCAACTAGAAGATAAAATGGCCACGTTTTAAAAGCATGAAACTAGGCTCGAGTGTTCGGGTCTTCGGATCTTCGGAACGGTTCTTTTCGGGTCCGGGTCTTTCGGATACTAAATATTTAGATCTAATAGGTACTTAAAAAATTTCGGGTCGAATTCGGGTCGGTTCTTCCCGGGTCCGGGTCGGTCCGAGTCTATGATTAAAATATCCATAAAATACCCGTAATTTTGCGGATCCGGATCGAGTCCCGGTATTTAGAATCTGAAAAGGACATTGCATACCCAACTCCATAAAATTTAGTCGATATTTGTCATATATATCTAAATTTTTTAAAAATAACTTAAATGAAACTATTACTAATTAAAATAAAACATTTTTAAAACTCTAAATTTTACATTTTAAAGCTTCATATTACTTAAAAAATGTTACAAAATAATAACAAATGCTGTTAACAAAAGATAGTTTAACTAAATCATAAAATAATATATAAAATATAGCACAAAAAAATCATAGTTTTAGATATACTTATTTTTAAGTCGGGTACAAATCGGTTCTTATCAGGTTGGGTCTATTCGGATCGGTTTTTTTCAGATCTGAGTCTATTCGGGTAAAAAAAATTTAAACCCAAAAAATACTTGTAAATTTTTGGTTCGGTTCCGGTCGGGTATTTTTTAGTCGGTTCCGGTTCGAGTTTTCGTATCTAGGTTAAAATGTCCTGCCTACATGAAACTGTTGCCAACGGTGGCATTTAAATGATTAAATCTATGGAAAGTTCCAGTGCGGTTGGGTTCATGATTACTCCTCTTGATAACCGTTGATCTCCACTCGATCTAATTATCCTCGATGTAAGTTATTTTATATTGTAGATACACCGAAGAGTTCGTGAGCCGAGAAAGACTTAATAATAAGCACTCATAACTACGAGTCTTCTTTTATAACTTGTAACTGACAAAAATTCTCTCTTTCCCGGGAAAGTTCAATTTTCTTTCTCCTCTGAGAAGAACTGAAGAGCGAGAAATGAGTAAGCTGATGGACTATTATCTTCTCTACACGGTGCTTCTTCTTCTTCTTCGTGGATCAGTTTCTCTGTCTAACGCAAGGCCACGCGCTAATCGACGTAAGTTTCCCCAGAATTTTCCGGGAAAATCTTTGCTTTTGCTCGACGTAGGTTCTTGTAGATAGCGATGATCAATAGTTTGCATCTTACGTTTTCAGATCCCAATTTCATGCGATTCGTGACGAACGCAACCGATTTCGCGTCGGAGGAATACTACGACTACATAATCGTCGGCGGAGGAACGGCGGGATGTCCACTCGCCGCCACGCTCTCCCAATCCTTCCGCGTCCTTCTCCTCGAGCGCGGCGGCGTTCCGTACACCAGACCTAACGTGATGACACACGACGGTTTCTTGACGACTCTCACGGACGTCAACAGCTTCGACTCTCCCGCTCAGTCCTTCATCTCCGAGGAAGGAGTACCCAACGCAAGAGGCCGTGTTCTTGGCGGAAGCAGCGCGATCAACGCTGGGTTCTACAGCCGAGCTGATAGACAGTTCTTTGAGAACTCAGGTCTTGATTGGGATCTGATGACTGTGAATCAGTCTTACGAATGGGTGGAGAGAGCTATTGTGTTTAGACCTCAGCTTAGAACTTGGCAGTCTGCGATTAGAGACGCGTTGCTTGAGGTTGGTGTGCATCCCTTTAACGGCTTCACGTTGGAGCATAAAGTGGGGACTAAGATCGGAGGGTCCACGTTTGATCGTTACGGGAGAAGACACAGCTCTGCAGATCTTCTTAGATATGCGAGAAACTCCAACATTAGAGTAGCTGTTTACGCTACCGTGGAGAGAGTCTTGCTAAGTGATTCTGGTTCTAATGTCTCTGCTATTGGAGTTGTGTACCGTGATCAGCTGGGGCGTTACCATCACGCTATGATACGGGACAGAGGAGAGGTGATACTATCAGCTGGCTCACTCGGTACTCCCCAGTTGATGCTGCTTAGTGGGATTGGTCCAAGGAGCTACCTTTCGACTTGGGGGATCCCAGTGGCTATTGACCAGCCTCATGTGGGAGGGTTTGTGTATGATAACCCGAGGAACGGTATCTCCATTGTTCCTCCGGTTCCAATGGAGAACTCGCTGATACAAGTGGTGGGCGTTACTGAGGACGGTGCTTTTCTGGAGGCTGCTTCTAATGTGATCCCGTTTGCGTCTCCTCTGCAATCTGTTTTCATCAGAGCTCCAGCTTCTCCTTTGTACGTCCCTGTGACAACTATAATGGAGAAGATCCTTGGTCCGGTGTCTGTTGGTTCGCTAAGGTTGGCTTCAACGGATGTGAGGATAAACCCAGTTGTTAGGTTCAACTACTTTAGTGATCCACAGGATCTGGAGAGATGTGTGAATGGGACTAGGAAGATTGGTGAAATACTCAGGAGCCGAGCTATGCAGGACTTTATGTTCAGGGAATGGTTTGGGAGCCATAGGTTCAGGTTCGTTGGAGTTCCATTACCATTAGACCAAACAAATGATCTGGTGATGGCAGACTTCTGTAGACGAACTGTTAGCACGATATGGCATTACCATGGTGGCTGCGTTGTGGGGAAAGTAGTGGACTATGATCTCAAAGTCAAGGGTGTTGATTCTCTAAGAATCGTGGATGGATCAACCTTCAATATCTCTCCAGGGACTAATCCACAAGCTACCTTGATGATGCTTGGAAGGTAAAAAAAAAACTGTCAAAAGTGTATACTCTTTGATACATTACCAATGCGTTTTGGTCAAGATTTGGTCAAGAGTAAAAACAATTCTCCATATGACTATAATTTCAGGTACATGGGTCTAAAGAGGCTGAAAGAGAGAATGGGATACTGATCTTTCAGATGAGTTTGATGGCATTTTCTGGAATCCTTTGCTGATTCTTTTGTTGTATGTTCAACTCTAGCTCTCTATTAGGTGCTTTTACAGTTTGTATATTCTTTTGTTCATTGTTTTCATTGGACTCCTCTCGTTGATTGATGTAATAGTCAGCAGGACTGAGATGTAATGACCAATAGCGGATTTTGCTCAGAGTAGCTATGTTTCTCTTAAATGAACATACTAGAGCAAATTTAAAACATGGTAATGTGAAAACAAGAGGCAATATTCTTCTCGTCTTCTTTTGGCACTATGATGAACACTTTTGGAATATGTTCCTTAAATGTTTCTTCTTGAAGTTTTCTGGAATCGTTCCAGTTCCTTCGGTAAAGGATGATAGGACAATCAGACATAAAGCTATCACCCTCACATGGTGCTGTCTTGGAATCCAATACCTTTCCGTGAAGCTTCCCAGTCTCTTCATCGTTTGCCCTCTTTATATGTGTTGTTGCAAAAACCAAAAACTCAACACTTGTTATGTATCAATCTGCAACCTGTTTGAATTCCAAAACGCTTCTGCTGCAGCAAAGAAGAAGATTGTAAAAGTAAGCTGTCAATTGAACAGCAGGACGGACACATGGATCAACAACAGCAGGGTGATAAGAATCTAAGAGTGTTCGTTGGACCCTGGGGAGGAAATGGAGGAACCGCTTGGGACGACGGGATCTATCATGGTGTCCGTGAGATCAAGCTTGTATATGATCACTGCATTGACTCCATCTCTCTGGTCTACGATAAGAATGGTAAAGCTGTGAGATCAGAGAAGCATGGAGGCCAGGGAGGCAACAAAACAACACAGGTAATGTTCCTCTCTCAGTTTATGTACATTTCTCTCTTAGATTTTGGTTTCTTTTACATGAACCGTATTTATATGCAGATAAAGCTGCAATACCCAGAAGAGTATCTGATCGGCGTGAGTGGTTACTACTGTCCAGTAGTGCACAGTGGCACTCCTGTGATCAGATCAATGACCTTCAAGAGCAATAAACAAGTGTATGGACCTTATGGAGTTGAACAAGGAACACCTTTCAGTTTCTCAGTAAACGGAGGTCGTATTGTTGGCATGAACGGTAGAAGCAGCTGGTACCTTGATTCCATCGGCTTCCATCTCTCACGCCCTAAATCAACCAAGGTGATCCATAAGCTTCGAAAGAAGATTCACTGGTTCACAAGAATGGTTGCATGACAAGGCCTTCTACATAGAATAGAATATTTATGCATAGATGTAACACTGAACTCTGCGAATAAGGATGTTACTTTTTTGTTGCACAAACTCATATCGAAATCATATCATTGAAATGGTAAAAAGAAAGCACACACGAAGGTTTTATATAAAGTTAGTAAACAAAGCATGTCTCAAAGTGAGCAATATAAACAAATGCGTCAATGTTCGCAGATAATAGCTGTAATATTTCGATAAGGATCTGTGTCCTAAGTGGCAGATGGTCCAAGCATATGGTTCAACCTCTGGCCTTGAGCTCTGCAAGCCTCCTTGACAAATCATCCTCATCAACTTTCTCCTCTGTCGAAGTAGGGATGGCATGACCAGCAGCCTGCGGTAATCCAACAGAGACTTCAAGACCGTAATCATCTGCTACCTGCTGCATCAGGTTGTTGACGTCGCCTTCTGGAGTAGACAATGATGTAGAACCAGCCATGGCGTTCTCCATGAACTCAGCTTGAACCTCCATGTTCACAAACTGCTTCTCAAATGAATCCATAGTCTCTGACATCTTCTGTAGATTGCCTGGTAAAAGAAACAATAAAACAGATAAGAACCCAAAGTTCTGACATCTACAGTTCATGTGCTAGTGTCCTCTTATGAGAAGAAGTATGCAACCGAGACTAAAGGATGCACCTTTCTTGTGTGTTTCCATAAAAACAAAACCTTTCTCTCTACCAATAAGCATAAACTCCAAATTAACTTAACTGATTAGAACTACATCAACATACAAAAGTTCCTATTGAACGATGGAATGAATATACCTGTGGCAAGGGAAGACTCGAGGGATTTAACGATGTTAGTCATGGATTTGGTGATGGTTGCCATCTTGGCCTGAGTGTCTAAGCGAGCAACAACGGCGTCGAGGCGAGAAGCGAGGCGGAGGTAGTTCATCTGCTCGCTGCGTTTGCGAATGGCGTTCTCGGCGTAGATCCGAGCACCATCCATGTTCCCCTTCTCGATCGCCTTCTTCACCTTGAGTTTCTCCGCCTTCTCTTCCTTCTCGCACTTCCTTGACTGCCTCTGCAGAGACTTCGACGTGAACTTCAGGTCGAATATCTGATTCATCAGCTTGTCTGTGTTACCCATGTTGAAATCGATTCAGATCGAATTCCCAAAACAGAGGATTGGGGTTTTATTTGAATTTGGGGAAAAGATCACGACGCGTTTGTTTTACGATTGTTCTTTCGTAGAAGAAGAGAGATGATGACGATGAAGAAAGAAGAAGAAGAAGAAAGAATCTAATATTTAAGTGGGTCCCTGAAAAAAGTCAATTATAATGTTGGAGCCAACTTTGGTTTTCCTAAATTCAGATCGGACTTGGCTGGTTCAATCTAGTGATTGTTGGTAGTACCCGGTTTAACATTTGATCCTCATGATGTAGCTTGCAATTGCATAGGCCTCCCCTCAGCTGAAAAAAACTGAAATGTAAATTGTATTAAGCTGGCCTTGCAGTTTGGAACAGGTTTGGGCGTTTGAGTCATTCGGTTGGTTCGGGTTGTTTTTATTAGATATGGATCTTTCAGATAGAAGAGTTTTGAAGACGTAACAGTGTTTCAATTCCGTTTCTGGTTGGTTTATATCGGTTTTGGTTTGGGTTAAGTTTTGATTAACATGTCGTATAATACCCCGATATATTTTGATATGGTTTAGTTCTGAACTACTTGAATGTATTATTCTAATACCTAAATATATACTTGAAGACTCAAAATATATTCGAATATCCGAGAAAAATAAATAAAAAAATAATTGTACATCTGAAATCTAAAATAATATCAAAATCTCACAACTTAAAAATATCCAAAATGCTACAAATATATTTGAATTATCCCGAAATAACATATATATATAAATTGAGTTATCGGTATCCTATCGAATCTCAGTAGGAAACCCAAACCAAGACTCAGAGGTCTAAACGAATATTATCGAACATGAAAAAAATGTACATATCCCAACCGGGAAGAACCAGATTTTCTTAGGTTGATTTCAGTTCAGGTATAGTGGCTTAACTAGTTTGGAATGATCATGATGTTTGCTTCTGCCTTCGCTCTTCCTTTTGCCCTTCATGCACAGTAGCGTGCTTAGGTCGCCTAAGGCAAATTTCAAAAGGAAATTATTCATGAAAAAAGAAAGAGTCGAAATTGGGGCCCTTGGTCACATAAACATATTGGCTAACCTGTAGACTACCACAAATATTATGCTAATGGGCCCCAAAATAAGTATATTTAGAGAGGGTTCCGAGGCAAAAGCCTTTTTGAATACACAGTGAAAATTAGACTAGACCGGGCGGTCGGACCGGTCCAACCGCGAATCGTTAAGTAAACCGGGTCCGGGTTGAGTTAAAACCAGGATTTGAATTATACCGTCAAAACCGGTTAAAACCGGCTAAACCGACGACTCGGGTCAGTGAAAAAAACCGGTTCAACAAAAGACAACGTAATTTCATTAGTTTTGAAATAGAAATGGTAACTTCTTATTTGATTCAAGATTCTTAGCGTTTTGTTTGAAAACCATCATAATTTCTTTCCCTTTTCAAGATTCGTTGTACATTTGTTTCCGTCTTTTCGTTATACACATATAATATAAGTTATTATTCATTGATGGTCCATCATTTTATTATAAGTTATATATATACCACTATAAACAATAGTGATCACGCCTAAAAACAAAAGTGATTACAAACATTTTTATTTAATAGTTATTTAATTATTATTTTATTTATAATACTAAGGGTTTCTAAATTTATGTATATGTATATATAAATGTTAAATATATATAATTCTGAAAACCTGATTGAACCGGTTAAACCGATCCGACCAGTCGTCCAGTGATAATACCGAATCAGTGACCTGTCCGGTTTTCAAAACATTGGTTGAATGCCATGTTCCTGCGGTGGTAACTAGCCTAGTGGTAACAGTTAACATTTTGTCATTTTCATTTCCATCTTTAGCTTTTTCTATTTTTGTTTCTTGCAAACATGAATATATGTCGTGCACAGAGCAATATAATGGAAATAAAACCAATTGCTTTAAGCTATTGGTCACACTGGAAACAATTGGAGCTTCGTTAAACGTATGGCAAGTGACATGGATAGCACAAAAAATAAGCTTTATATGATACTAGGAAAGGGATCATGTACCGTTGTTTTATCTCGCTTCACTCATTGATTTCTTTCTTGTCAGCTGCCCCTATACGTTATGTAAGAAGGGGGCACGTTATGTAAAAAGGTGGCAGCTGCCCCCAGTAAAATCTACAAAGAAATGTATGTGCACGGAAAATGTTATACTTTCGACAGCTTAATTGGTTCCAAATCTTACTTTGTCCCCTCCCTAGACCACGTTTCAATCTTCCGCCTGTCCCTATTTAGTCTTTACTTAATTTTCTATAGTTCATCTTCCGTTTATTTTTCTTATTTTTTTTGTCTACATATATTGCATTTCTTTTCTCACGTACTTTAGTCTCCTTAGTTTTTTTATTCTTTTTTTCATTCAAAACCAATTTTGTATTTAATTTTTTTGTTTCATTTATAACAAAGAGATAGTTGGTTTCATTTTATTTTCTTCCTTATATTATATAAAAACCTTTACTCTAAACAATTTCATTAGTTTTTTTATATAGCATTATCAAATATAGAGTAATATATATTTATTAATTAAATATTATTTATTTTTATTTGCCCCCACTCAAAATATTTTCTAGAACCGTCACTCTTGTATTCTTTTTTTTTTGAAACACTCTTTCTTATGTTCAACTTCTAGTAGTAGCGTGTAGAATGCATAAACTCAAAGCTCTTGGTATGCCTATACGATCAAGAAGGAAAATGGAAGATCGAAGTAGACCTAGCTGCAATTCTCATCATTGAACATATATATACTCTTGCTTCTGAAATTTGGACTCTCACATCTTGTCTCTGAAGAGCATGTGTGAAGAATGTGACACTAGTACAAGACATGTACTGAAAACAGCAACAACAACAACCATGGGCGGATCTACGTTCTCTAAGAAGGGAGCAGCTGCCCCCAGTAAAATCTACAAAAAAAATTATGTGCACGGGTATACTTTCAACAGCTTAATTGGTTCCAAATCTTACTCTGTCCCCCTCCCCAGACCACGTTTCAATCTTCCGCATGTCCCCATTTACTCAATTTTCTATAGCTCATCTTCCGTTTATTTTTCTTATTCTTTTTGTCTACATGTATTGCATTTCTTTCCTCACGTACTTTACTCTCCTTAGTCTTTTTATTCTCTTTTTATTCAAAACCAATTTTGTATTTAATATTTTGTTTCATTTATAACAAAGAGATAGTTGGTTTCATTTTATTTTCTTCCTTATATTATATAAAAACCTTTACTTTAAACAATTTCATTAGTTTTTTATATAGCATTATCAAATATAGAGTAATATATATTTATCAATTAAATATTATTTATTTTTATTTGTCCCCACTCAAAATATTTTCTAGATCTGCCACTCTCGTGTATTCTTTTTTTTTTAAACACTCTTTCTTGTGTTCAACTTCTAGTAGTAGCGTGTATAATGCATAAACTCAAAGCTCTTGGTATGCCTATACGATCAAGAAGGAAAATGGAAGATCGAACTAGACCTAGCTGCAATTCTCATCATGGAACATATATACTCTTGCTTCTGAAATTCGGACTCTCACATCTTGTCCCTGAAGAGCATGTGTGAAGAATTTGACACTAGTACAAGACATGTACTGAAAACAACAACAACAACAACAAGTGATGGGCGGATCTACGTTCTGTAAGAAGGGGGCAGCTGCCCCCAGTAAAATCTACAAAGAAATTTATGTGCACGGGAAATACTATACTTTCAACAGCTTAATTGGTTCCAAATCTATGTCCCCTCCCCATACCACGTTTCAATCTTCCGCATGTCCCCATTTACTCAATTTTCTATAGCTTATCTTCGGTTTATTATTTTTTTTTTTGTCTACATGTATTGCCTTTCTTTACTCACGTACTTTAGGGGGTGGTATTGAATTCAAGAATTTAAAAGAATTCACATGTAATAACTTTTGCAGTATTTTAAATGATTTTATGAGATTTTAATGCAATTGTCTAATTCTTATGTTTACTTTTTGCCATAGAATTTAAGTGAATGTAAATTAATTTGATGGAATTCAAATGGTAATACTAACGCTATGAATGATAACGAAAAAATACACAACTAGTAGTTAACTCTTAGATATTTTTTTACCAAAATAAAACACTTGGGAAAATTTTACTTTTTGTAGATAGATTTTTTTTACTAAAGGAATCTTTTTGGGTGAACTAGCCATGGGCATTCGGGTTGAGTGAAACTGATGACATTTTATTTTATATCAAAGTGTTGAAACTTGTTTTTTCGGATATTCGGGTACCGTTCGGTTCTCGGTTCGGTTCCGTTTCCGATTCGGTTATTCAGATATAGAAATATAGAAACCATTCAGGTATTTGAGGCGGTCCGGTTTTGGTTTCGAATAATTTGGTTTGGTTCTAGTTCAGTTTTTCGGTTCCGGTTTTGGAAGAGGAGAGACATGGAATTGGGCTGGTGTAGGTGATATGTCTTCTAAAGACGTAGTGGGTTACCGTGGGGTCAAATTGGTTCTAAAAATAACAAATCCCTTCATAAAAGCAAGGAATTGATCCTTTGCATTTTACATTACATTTTCCATTAAATTCCTTTCAAATAACATTCCTATTAAATCTAGCAAATATTGAATAACACTAGAATTTAAATGAATTGGTAAAATACGTAATTGAATAACACAAGAATTTAAAAGAATTGATAAAATACACAATTGAATAACACTAGAATTTAATGGAAACCATAATTCCTTCAAATTCTATCAAATTTCTAAATCCAATACCCCCAAGTCTCCTTAGTCTTTTTATTCTTTTTTTTATTCAAAACCAAATTTGTATTTAATATTTTGTTTCATTTATAACAAAGAGATAGTTGGTTTCATTTTATCTTCTTCCTTATATTATATAAAAAACTTTACTCTAAACAATTTCAGTAGTTTTTTATATAGCATTATCAAATATAGAATAATATATATTTATTAATTTAATATTATTTATTTTTATTTGTCTCCACTCAAAATAGTTTCTAAATCTGCCACAGAGTCAACAACAAGACGGGGAGCAATCTTGACGTGAAGAAAATAGATTCAAAGAATACCAAAAGGCTTTTTGTGTGTGTGTGCGCGACAGTTAGATCTTTTGTCGCGTCCTATGTGATAAGGTTAATTATAATCATGGGTCTCCTAGCATTTTTAATGTCTGGGTGTGACCGGTAACCATCGTAAAAACAATAAGAATGATAAGAAAATAATAAGTGGGAATAAAATTTTAGGAATGATGAAGAATTCTGGTTTTTTATCAAAATTAATAAGAAATTGATTTGTTCTATAATTCTCTACAAACAAATGAATGAAGATAAATGAAAAGAAAAACATATTACTTATGAATGGTAAAAAGTTTAACGAATGTTAAAAAACATAATATTTATCCTCATTTCTTTGGTCACCGGTTACACACAGGAGGACATAGTGTTCCTCATTATGAATGGTAAAAAGTTTCACAATTCACATCATCAGCAACAACTTGGAACATCTCTTATACTGTGTATAACAGTTTGTGTACTCGATGAATGGTTGCAAGGTCGTATTATTGATTAGTAAACTTTTCTCATTTATGATCAAAAGTCTTGTAAAAGATGGAATTTTAGAACAATAATTTTCTTTTTTGGGTCAAAGATATGGTTTTTTCTTTTCATTTAAAGATGATTTGTCAATTTCTCCTTTTTGGATTAGTGGAAAATTCTTTTTCGAATGGTAAGGTTTACAGTTATTTTCCTCACCTAATCAGACTATCAAATTACCAAATGTGTTTATGCCCCTGATTGCAGTTTCAACGGTTTTATTTATGACGCTATATATTAAACACGTATATGCTTCCTCTACAATATACAAAATGTCAAAGATAGAGAATCAAGCTGCTAATATGCTGTCAAGAAAGTCTTATGATGAAGAATCAATATTTTTTTTTCTTTGTATGTATTCCATTACATCTCTAGAATATGGGAAGTTAGAAAAAAACATATATATATATATAGCCAGGACAAGTCTCAAAATATCACATGATTTGATTTGTATAATTGCCATCAAAATTCAAAAAGGCCACATAAATTAAGTTTACTGAAGGTTGAATTTGTATAGGAAACGTCATTATTTACTAAATTTATGGTAACTAACTAACTATCTATCTATACTAATAAAGTTGGATTTAGTCTCTCTTTATGCTGCCACATCATCAATATGCATAGGAAATTTTTACCACGTGTCACTTCATTAAATCTTCAAAGAAATCGATTTTTTTCCATTCTGAAAAACATCTCGAAACCCATTATGGGCTCTACAACACGAAGACTTCTGTTCGGGCCTATATCATGTTGTTTTCCTAGGCCCAGGTTTTGTGTATGAGCTTACGATCCCTTTTCCGCTTCCTGTAATCCAACATTAGGGTTTCTGTAATCCAAGAGCTTACCATCCCTCTTCCACTTCCTCGGCCAAGTAACGCTCGGGACTTATGTCATTCAATGAGGAAAACCTAAAAATCCCATGAACTCGTCTTCATTGCTGCCTTTATTTGTTGTTCAGCAGATCTCTTCACCATCAATATATACTTTCGACGTAGCCTCCCTGTTTCCCATAGTTTCCACCTATTACTTCTGGACTGAATCTCTCAGACAAGATCTTCAAAAATGGCAACTTTCAGCTACACCTTTCTGAGTTGAAGACACACCAGTGAAAAGATATTGTTCAGACGAGACTTCTCCGTTTTTGGGCGTCTCAGAATGTGAAGAAAGGAGGTTAATTGATGAGCGTGGATATGCTACTGCTTGATGCCAAGGTATTTTTTTTAACTGAGATCTTTTTTAATTAACTACATTATTATCGAAGTTGTGTTCAAGATGTTGTCTAGGTAACTTGCTTTCTTCTCTGGTGACAGTGGTTCAGGGCTTCAGGCATCGATAAATGTATATCGGTTGAACATCTTCTAACACTTATTGACTGAAGGGTCTGTTTATGAGCTGGGTGCTTTTGATGTAACAAGAAGCAACCGGGACGTCTTTATGGAGATATCCGAAACAGTTCAAACCAATCCCGATGGAGCACTTCAGATTTATCAGGTTAAATTTAAATTCACACTTTTAATACTTCTCAATATATTATTTTGATATAAGACTTACTAGCTTTGCGTATGTTTCTACCACATATATTGTTGGGCAAGTAAAGGGGACTAGAACTTCATACAATAAAAGAGACTCAGAGTACAATGCATCATGATTACCATAAGCATCAAAAGGTATAAACTCATACATTTTTTTTTCTATTAAAGTTTAGCCAACTTTCTTTATCATGCAACTAGCTCCAATTCTTAAATATATAGTATGCTCATCTATACTGAAAAGTAATATTCTAGCTGTCTTCACTATTTCGTGATTTGGTATTACTATATACAAACTGCTTTTGGACCAAAGCAAATCAACATCATATCATATGTATGTTTTATGGATAAACGTGGGACCATCTCTAAATAAAACTCTCAGTCTTACGAATGCAGGTTCCAAATAATTAATGAGCATTATCTCTGTAGAACCTATACATTTGTATAGATTATACGTTCCTTTCTTAATAAATAATTTGAGCTGTCATCCTAAATTATAATTTGATCTTATCTTCTCCAATGCTTCAAGCAAATTTAGAAAGCAACTAGGTCCATGCATTGGCATGTATAAAAAAATTTGTAACTGTCGTTCCAGGAACTCAAATGTATGCGTAAGTGCGTTTGAAGGATTGGTAAAAGCCCTTGATGAAATGAGAATTTCTGAGTAGGAGTATTGAACCGAAGGTGGTGGTTGCCACAAACTTCAACCTCAATTGGGAGTAAAAAATTAACCACCATTTCTTAAGCATGATATAGCTGGTCTTAAAATGTTAATTGACTCAAGCTCTTTTTCAGGTCGGCTCTTCCTGAATGCAACCTCTGCAATCCATTTCTATTTTAATAATGAGAGTGGTGCAGGTAAAAGTTATCTTGAGAGGTAATGACTTTCACCACTATTTTCTACATAAGGAGAATACCTTAATAGTCCAAACCCACTGACTGAAAGCAGTTCTTATTTAGGACATGTGGCATTGGCAAAGGCTCGACCTCCGGCCCTACAAAATATGGGGGTGTTAAGAAGATTGAGTTAATAACGGTAGCATAGCTTAATGACCGTCATGAAATCTCCACCGCAGGTTTGCCGTTGAATCAAACATAATTTATCTTACTGCAACATATCTGACCCGTGTGTGCCTCTAATAAATCAAAATAAATTCAATCAGAAGAATTCATTTGCACTGGCGTTGTAAGTTGAATCAACACATCAAATGGATGGCGCTACATTTCTTGTTCCAAGTGCTACCGAAAATTGCAGTGTGAGTTTACATCAGTCACATGGGCTTCCTGTAATGAGGTGAATGCTGTTGGAGTCATAAGGTAAGCCATCCTTAACGAGACCACCAATTAAAGTTCCATTTTTCAGTTCTCATCCCTTATATGTTTCAAAGTAAGACACCATTATGGGAAACTATGCTAGGTACCATGTGCAAATGACTGTTTGGTGCAACCGACACTAACACATTTGCAGCTTTTGACACTGAAATAACTAAACTGACCAATATCCGGCCTGCAGACGTCTCCCACCAGTAGGTTCTTATTTCTGCTGACTAGCACTTTCAGGTTCTTATTTTTTTAAGAAACGGCTACTAATATTTTCGCATTCTTTCGCTTATGAAGGCTACAGGTCCACAAGACCCACATGATTGGACCTTCCACAATGCTTACAGGAGATTGTTGGGCGAACTTTAACCTTCTATTTAAACCTATCTCACTTCAACTTCACTGCAAAATAACAAAATTTCACTCTTGCATTCTTGACAACAAGTCAACAACCAATGTCCTCCCTAGCATAATTTTGAGGTCCAGTTGGTCAATATAACCAGTACCAAATTATTAACAATTTAAAATAGTTGGTTTAATTTTCTTAGTCATTTGTACATTTAATGTTAAACTTAGATCAGTACATAAATTAATTAAAATTTTCCATAAAAAATTTCTTCACACTGAAGATATAATAATCTGCATATAAAAAACAAGAAAAAAATAAATGAGATGAATTCATATAGATCGTTTTGAATACTGATGCAAGGTCACGAATATATGTTCTCCCTCGGCCTTCGTATATTCATCATTCGAAATTAAATCAAATCAGTTAACTCATAATCTCAAAAAGTTCTACAATCAGGTGAACCCAAAACGAACAGTTGAATATATAACACATTTTTTCCAGTAAGAACGATCGACCTATTATTATTCTTCACCACACCTCGGGCACCGAGGTTTCAAAGAAACAACTTGAGCACATTAGAGATTCTCAACACTTTCTCTTTCACAACTAACATATTGCAGTTCCTCTCCGTTAAATATTATCAGCCACTTTTGCTGTGTAGGAACACCAGCGATTCCTTGGCAAATGGCAACTTGCTAAGAAGAAACCATCACAAACTGATGAACGTAACACAGAGTCTCTGGTGGGCTCAAATCGAGAGTTAGAAAACGCTCTTCGAGTAACAATAACCCAGGTTTACAATCCACTGATAACAGAATAAAGTGACCAATATAGAGCTATATTGCTACACATGCAATCTCTATCACAGCTTAATTGATTTTCCTTAACACAAGTTCCATGAATAAAAAATTCCAAAAACTTCTTCAAAATTTAAAACATCGGCCACCATAGTAAAGAACACAGACTTACTCAAACATGTATGAATTACAAAAAAAAAAACTTTTACAAAAAGAAAACCAACAAACCATTAAAATAATTTCATATATAATATGTTTTCAAAAAAAAGAAGAAAGATTTCATATATAAGAACAACAAGATACCACAGACACAAACCAGATAACAAACACTAACAATTCTCAAAACACGAAATTTTAACTTCATAACAAATTAGCATCGCACCAACATAGATCGCAAAAACATGACCTCCCCTTCGAATAACACAGCAAATCAACAACAGAATTTACAAGTTTGAATATCACAAAAGTCAACAACGCGCGGGAACTAGTAAACATATAAAAAAATTATGGTTACAAATATTGCTCGTTCAAAACTCGAAACTTTCTTATAGATTAGAAGAGCCCGTTATTATCAAAGAACTAATATCCACAGGATTGCTTAGAAATCCGTTGTTGAAAAGAGAGATTATCAGTTTAGTTTAGTTTTTGTCTTTCAGTTCAATTGGTTTTGATTTTTTTTGGTTTGGGACTCTTGTTTATTCCACAATTGTTGGTTATGTCAGATTTTATTCAATGAACAAAAAAATGAAAAGAAAATTCTATTTAAAGCAAAAAAGATTAAAAAAGATTTTGTTATTTCATATTCGATATCTTTTAGAAAATGATACAAAATATTGTCAAATTATATTATGTTTTTAAAATAAAAAGTAAAAAAATAAATAAAAAATAGTAGTAGTTACAAAAAAAATACTTTTAAAAAATATTTTTAACATCGTCGGCAAAACACTAAACCATAAATCATAATCCCTAAATCCTAAACCGTTGGATAAACCCTAAACTCTTGGATAAATCTTAAACTCTAAATCAAAAAGACTAAAACGCTCAAAGATTTTTTTTTTCTTTTTTTTTGTCGGCTCCCATCTTCTAAGATCAAGTGGTAGTCGAGTCTAAGTCGTTCCGAAGAGACGCTATGTCCGACTGGGTCTGATCTATATGAGAAAAAAGAGTACCGCTAATTATAGACTCCTTAGCGAGAGAGTCTGCACACAAGTTCCTAGTCCTGGGTATGCGGAATACGCTGAAGTCCGAGAAACCGTCCTTGAGAAGACGGAAATATACTAGCTCGGAAGCAAAAGCCGGCCAGTCAGCAGGGTTATCTAACATTTCCACCAAGTCGGAACAGTCCGTTTCCATGTGAATTGCGGTGCAATGGAACCCGTAAGCATAACATCACCCAAATAAGTACTTCCATCTCGGCATGGAGGGTTGATAGGCTCTTTCGACATCCTTGTAACCCAAATTTCTCGACTCCCATTTGATCCTTATAGAACCACCCTAAACCACTGACCGTGCCATTATCGATCCATGAGGCATCAATTTGACAGGTCGGGCGTTGGGGGTTCATATGGGGAGTGGAGCTAACCGGCGGGGCAGATAGGTTCTCCTCTTCCTCTTCGTCCTCAGGTAAATTTGATTTTCTCCATCATTCCGCTTCAACGGGAGCTAGCTGAAGGGTGTCCAAAGGTGATATCTCCTTTCCATTGAAAAGTTTGTCGTTTCGTGCCTTCCAGATGTACCATAAGATCCATGAGAATGACTCGATAAGTGGATCCATAATGGCCATGTTTTCCTTCTTCCGATAAAGCCCACACCGGGGGGACAGTTCCTATCAGTGCCCAGGTGTCTATAGGCGAGTCTTTCGGCTGTCGCACTACATCATGTCAACGCTTGCCACAGAAAGTGTCTCATCTTCCCAGGGTCAGGGATACTTCACACATGGCTCTGTAAACCAGTGATACTCGGTTGTACAATATGAGCTTCAGAGTCACTCACTTTAGTCGACTGTAACCGGTTATATCCTGATTTTACCGAGTACACTCCCGATTTAGTATAATTCCACGCATACCCATCCATAGACCATGTATTGCTTGGTCGCAGTTTAAGGATTAGCGGGATATCCTCAGGGTGAAAATACTCTAATAAAAGAATAGTATCTCAATCTCTTGTATCACGCCTAATGAAGGAGTGGACAAGGAGCTTTGGGTGTCTATAAGTAACGCGATCGATCCGATGATTTTGGTCGGCGCGCATGAGTATCTGGAATCCATGGTTTGGTCCAAACACAAGTGTTAAGGCCGGCTCCTATAGTCTTTCGTATCCCTGATTTTAGTAGCGGTTTAACACTAAATTTTAAACCCTAAATCCTAAATCCTAAACTCTTGAGTATTTTAGTGTTTAGTGTTTTTGATTTAGATTTTAGGATTTATCCAAGAGTTTAGAGTTTATCCAATAGTTTAGGATTTACCCAAGGGTTTAGAGATTAGAATTTAGGGTTTAGTGTTTTGTTAACGACGTTAAAAATATTTTTTTTAATTATTTTTTTGTAACTACTATTTTTTTTATTTTATTTTTATCTTTTCGTTTTAAAAATATAATATAACTTAACAATATATATATATTTTTAAAGATATCGAATTTGAAATAATAAAATCATATTGGTTGAATTCTCGTCGTGTTATGCATCCACTACAAGAAAACATATTTTTACGAAGGCAATATTCGTTGTAAATTTGTCGTAAACTGGGTTTTACGACGAATTAACCTCGAAATACGTTTCGTTGTAAAACGTCCGTCGTAACGGAGATTTCGTTGTAAACGACTTGTTATGTTTACGACGAAAATAATTCTTCGTAAAGCGCAGGGCAAGGTTTCGTCGTAAACGAGACGTAACTTTTCGTAGTAAACTCCACGTAACTCTTTCGATGTAAAGCAGACGTAAGTATTTTCGTTGTAAAGAACACGTAAACCTTTCGATGTAAAACCCTCGTAAATCTTTCGACGTTAATCACTCGTAAAAATTTACATGAAGTTTACATCGATTCTTATTATTAATATATATATTGAATTTATTTAATATTCAGATTTTAAAATAATTTAAATTTAAAACAAAATATGAAAATGAAAATCATATTTTAAAAAAAGCATTTAAAAGTCATACAATAATATTTAAATTCATAATACAAATAGAAATATAAAAAAAACTACATATTCTCGAAGTAGTCGGTGGGGTTGCTCGGCTGTTAACGGGTTGGATCGGACTCTTGGGGATCTCGTACTGGCAACCCAAAAGCGGCTCGTCTCTCACTCAACATTCTCTGCATAACCGGGTTTCCCACGGCCATCACGTCTAGCAAATCCTCAAGAGAGTCTAAACGAACCTGCTGTCTATCCATTCGAGCTTTCATCTGAGCAGTCTCTTCATCCCATCTCGAAGTGTATGACGAAGTTGCCCTTGCAAC
>NC_027749.1:22016347-22019294 GCF_000695525.1 Brassica oleracea var. oleracea | reverse complement strand
TCCCTTCTTTTTAGGAGCCACCTATAAAATCAAAACATATATTTATATAGTTAATTATGTTAAAATATTAAAACTAATGTAAACAAAAAATTTAAGTTGTACCTCTTCGAAGATTCTGTCGGCCTCTTCGGTGGACAATGTGACTGGTAATCCATCGGGAGACTCCTGGGTTAGTTGCGTCTCTCGTTCTTCAATCCGACCAGCCACTGTTCGGAAGAGTTTCTCAGATGCATGATCCACAAACTCCGTCAGATGTGGCGTGAGTCATCTTGAATAGGTCAGACAGAGATGGTAAGAATCTCGTCTTCTCGAACTACAAAAAACAAATTAAATTAAATATTAAAAATTATATTAATTGAATATTTTAAAATATATAGTTAAAACAAAACTTACAGCTTCTAGACGGACTCCTGCATGAGGTTTTTGTCCGGTTCTGTGCACCATGGGCAAATGACCATCTTTATCCTTCGTCCTTCGAGAAGCCGAGCACGAATTGGCCTTTTTGATCTAAGAGGGGTGCTCCCAATAGGCGATGAGGCCATCGCACACATCCGTCGTGAGTCAGTGGGCTTTCCCTCATACCCGTAGATCTCCCCCTTGTCCTTCCAATCAAAGACTTGCCTTCACCCTCTCGGTGATTACCAAAGACCAATGCCACTTTTGCTGAAACACAAAAATTTTGAAAAAATTACAATTAATAATAAATATTAAAAATATATATATATATATATATCCCCAAACCTGAAAAAAACAATTTAACCGTTAGAAAATAAAAATAATTTAAATTTTAATGTAATAAAATTAATAACTTACCAATAAGTTCCTCGGGGTCTATCGGGGTCTAGAACATCCAAACCCTCCCGTCCAGGCTGGGCAAGCAAATCCTCCACCGTATATCTTGCGAATGGAGCATATGAAGGCACACGCAAATTCGGATGAACTGCACCTTCTGGGACAGGCTGAGGTGCAGCCGCTGGAGGAGGGGGTGGAGGCATCTGCGGTGGAAGAGAAGGACTCGAAAAAACTCTTTGAGAAGTCTGAGAGTCTGGAACTGCATCGGAAGACGATGGACCGGAAGAAGATGTACCGGAACCATCGCCAAACAACTGGGCATAAGTAGGTGCTGCTGGTTTCCTTATAGGAGCCATCTAAAAAAAATTAAAATAAATTTAATCAATTACGACGACATAATTAAAAAATTATTCCGTTACCTAACTAATCACCTAAACTATAGTATTCCGTCATCTAACTAATTACCTAAACTAACTACCTAACTAATCACCTAAACTAATTACCTAACTAATTAATCACCTAAACTAACTTTAAAAAAAATAGAAGAGGAAAGAGAGTGTACCTTAGAGGGAGAGCAAAGGAGTTTGGGAGGAATGAACGAGGCAGCCTCGTTCTCGGCGTCTCAATATATAGAAAATGTTTCGTCGTAAATGCGACGTAATATTACGACAAAGTTACCAGGCCCGCGTTTTTT
Organism: Brassica oleracea var. oleracea; assembly: GCF_000695525.1. Lineage (NCBI taxonomy): Eukaryota > Viridiplantae > Streptophyta > Magnoliopsida > Brassicales > Brassicaceae > Brassica > Brassica oleracea. The sequence continues at coordinate 22,017,808 of NC_027749.1, read as the reverse complement.
CATTTATGACGAAGTTACCAGGCCCGCTTTTTTCCATTTACGACGAAGTTACCAGGCCTGCGTTTTTCGGTTTAAGACGAAATTACGTCAAAATGATTTACCAGGCTTTCCGTTTACTACAAAGTTACCAGACCCGCATTTTTTCATTTACGACAAAGTTACCAGGCCCGTGTTTTTCCATTTACGACGAAATTACGTGGAATAGATTTAACCATTTACGACGTTTTTACAACGCTTAACCCTAAACATAGAGAATGAAATCCCTAAACCCCAAAGTCACATATCATCTAACATCATATCTTTTTCTCTAAAACCCTAAAACTCCAAATAAATTTTTAAAAACAAAAGAAATACATTATATACAACAACATTTATTACACATACATTAAGATGGTAAAAAAACAATATTTCTTTAAACATACGTTACAATAGAGAAATACAACATTTGTTACATATATTACATCACTTTAAATCATTTTCGTTCTCATCAATATTACATCACTCTAAATCGTTTTCGTTCTCATCACTATCATCACTGCATCCTCGCAGTTGAGCAGAATATAAGTGTGGGCACTATGTTTATCCTCTTTACATGACCACCATACTTCTTTCGTTTTACCACCAAACCGTCCAATTTCACAGAAAATGTCAGGAACACTATCAATTGGATATGGTGTCGGTACTCCACCATCATCATATCTTCTAGGAACTCTTTTTCTCGTACGAACAGTTGGAGCAAAGTAGTATGATGTGAAGTTAGATGTTTCGGCTGTCAAACTCCCCGCAACTATTGAACCTTCCACCTTTGCAAGATTTCTTGCTTTCCCCTTCAAATGTTTCATATGTCGCTCATACGGATACATCCATCCGTTGTAAACAGGTCCACAAAGCAATGCTTCATACGGTAGGTGGACAATTAGATGCTCCATGACGTCAAAAAATGAAGGAGGAAATATCTTCTCCAGGTTGCACAATATGATCGGAATGTTCTGATGAAGTTGTTCGATGACTTCTTCCTTGAACGTATGTGTGCTAAAATCTCTGAAAAATACTCTGATGGCTGTATATTGCAAAAGTAATCAAATTAATAACATTTCATAACATATGTATATATATTATAAAATTATAATTACCTGCAAGTGCTTCATGGACATTTGCTGGAAGGAGCTCGGCAAAAGCAAATGGAAGTAGTCGTTGCATAAACACATGACAATCATGACTCTTCATTCCGGAGAACTTTTGACCTCGTTCAACACATCTTGACAGATTTGTAACATAACCATCATGAAACTTAACTTCTAATGCAACCCAGTCAAACAAGGTTGTTTTGGGTTCTGATGACAACCGGAAGATGGGAACATGAACGTTTCCATTGCTCTTAATATGTAACTCACTTCTTGAGCAAATATCAGGTAAGTCCATCCTTGAATTTTTGTTATCTTTTGTCTTCCCAGGGACATT
>NC_027749.1:22007944-22016273 GCF_000695525.1 Brassica oleracea var. oleracea | reverse complement strand
AGGGTAGCTCCCAAAATATACTCTTCTTATGCCAATTGTGAGAGACACCATACCCATCAGACATATTTCCAGGAACATCCCAATTACCTCCAACCTTAATTGTTTCCTGAGCTCTGTAATAATCAATGCCTGCTTCGATCTGCTGGCCGGTGAGATATGGAGGAGGACCGTCTCTGACAATTTTTTTGTGCCGAAAAAATGTCTTATTTCTTCTGTACGGATGGGCAAGTGGAAGAAAGCGACGATGACAATACCTATGATGGTTGCCGTATACATAGCATTTATGAATTCGCTATCAAACATCTAATATAACATATTTTCAGCGCTAACAATGTACATATTTCTTGTAGTGCTGGCCACAAAGAATATTGTCTACCAGACATTCCATATGGACTAAATCCATCGGTGCATAACCCAAGATAGACATTCCGAATATTTGTAGCAAAATCTGCGTGTACCTTGTTGAAATGTTTCCACGCTCTTGCGTCTGATGGATGTGCAACCTCACCATCTCTCTGGACATGTTCCGCATGCCACCTCATCGATGCAGCAGTCTTCTCAGATTGATATAATCTTTTCAATCTGTCTGTAATTGGTAGGTACCACATCCTTTGGTACGGTACCCTATTCCTCCCACGGCCTTGCGGTTTGAATCGTGGTTTTTTGCAGAATCGACACTCTTCTAACTTGTCATCTTCTTTCCAGTAGATCATGCAGTTGTCGATGCAAACATCAATCATCTCCGAAGGCAACCCAAGACTATAAACCAATTTCTGAATCTCATAATAAGATTCAGCAGACACGTTGTCTTCTGGCAAATACTCTTTAAACAACTCCGCCCATGCATCCATGCAATTCTCAGGTAAATTATGATCCGTTTTAATATTCATCATCCTAGCTGCTAGAGACAATTTAGAGAGACCTTCTCTACAACCAGTGTAGATTGGTTGATTTGCAGCATCTAGCATTTCATAAAACCTTTTTGCATCCAAATTAGGTTCTTCTACATTTCCAGTTTCATCAGCTATTGTTGTAGTTGTTTCTTAAAATGCATCACTAATCATATCTTGAACCATATCATGATCTACCATCTGCTCCTGATCTTGATGATAATTATATTCATCATGCAAATGATTTGGTTCTTCACTATGATGAGCATCCTCAAAATTATTATTATTACTACTAGCTTCATTTCCCCCATAACCCTCTCCATGTTGATACCAAATGTAGTACTGTGGTGTAAATCATCTGTTTACTAAATGCTTCCATACAGTTTCACTACGTGCAAATTTTGAATTCTTGCATTTCCGACAGGGGCAGAACATCTTACCACTTTCCTGCGTGATCGGTGTATAGCCCGCCTGGTGCATGAATGTCTCTAGCCCGCTCAGAAATGCGTTCGTCACCCTCCCGTTGGAATCTTTGTGCAAATACATCCAACTCCGTAACTCGTAAATACTACCGCCACCGGCCATTTTTTCCTTAGATTTTTTTCTGATTTTTTTTTCCGTTTGTGTGTTGTGAGGAAGAGAGTTGTGGGAAATGACATATATATAGAGAAATTTTCGAGTTGGGTAGTTGAAATATAACAACGATTTTACAGGGAATGTTTTACATGGATTTTACATGGTTTTAACATAATATTTACAACGACTTTACGACGAAATTAGGTAAGTTAAAGCACATTGAATACACGTTTTCACCTAAATATAACGGTAACATGTTTCGTTGTTATGTCGATGTAACGATTACGACGTATTTCTCATTCCACGTACTTTCGTCGTAAATTTACATGGCGTTTAAGACGAAATTTAGTCTCTTCGTAACTGCGTTGTAAACACCATGTAAATTTACGACAAAATATTTTCGTCGTAAATCTTTGTTGTTATGGAAACGTTTTGTTGTAGTGATCAAAGACAACGTCGTGGCCTCTACATTCATTCACGACCAATTAATAAAGCATATGACAACATTCTTTATATACCAAAAATATTTATTCCATTTGTTTTAGAGAAATTCTTGGGTTCACCTCCAAGGATGAACCTCTAGATTTACCAACCAATAGTGTTTGAGTATTTGATATTTGATATCTTTAAAAAAAGGAAACAAAATTGAATTTCCAAATAAGATTATATTTTTAAAATAAAACCATAAAAATACATAAAATAGTTACAAAAATAAATAAATAAATATGGTTAAACCGTTAGCAAAATACTAAATCCTATACCCTAAATCCTAAACTCAAAACCCTAAATTATAAACCTTAAATCTTGGATAAACCATAAACCATTGAAAAATTTTAAACCCTAAATCATACATTAAAAACTAAATCTTAATAACACTAAACCCTATAGACATTTCAGTTTTATTTCTGTTTTTTAAACTTTTTGATTAGTGATATCATATAAAATAGCAGTCTACTTACTCTAGTACAAAGACATTAAAATCGAAAGAAATTGAACTTGTATCAGATTTATACAGTATCAAATGTCGTTTTAATATTTTTTTACTATGTATTGTCATTTCTGGTTTTTACTGCATTTTTTCTATACACATTTCAGTTTTATTTCTGTTCTTTAAAATTTTTGATTAGTGATATCATATAAAATAGCAGTCTGCTTATTCTAGTACAAAGACATTAAAAACGAAAGAAATTGAACTTGTGACCTAATTTTAAATATGTGTGTGTGAGAAAACTTTAAACAGTAAAAAAAACTTTAAACAGTAAAAAAGCAAAGGGAGTATGAACTTTAGCGTTTAGCAGCGGGTCCAATAACAAAATATCAACGGCTTAGCGTTTTGTCTTGTCGGTATATGTCTTTCATCTAGACACTCAGAGTTCTCCACAGCCCACACACCTCGAATACCGTGTACGTAAAATGTAACTATTATATTAAATCATTACATTACGATTAGACCTTGCACGATACTTGGGAACTTTAGCAGCTTTGTTAAGTGGGATTCAGGTTTTTAATGGGACACGCATGACATGTCACACAAACAGAAAAGGACGAATCTTATTCATACTTTAACGGTTTGATTACTGGACAACAAATAGTTGTTAATTAATATTAGTCTTTTAATATATAGTAATATAGATTTCGTTGAAGTTTAAAATTCACAAATCTGCCGGGACCGCTTTATTCATACGAACCACCGCACATGATACTAATCGCATTAAAATGAGAACATCTATCAAACTTCAGATTTTTCATATTATTTCTATTTTATGATTCTCATGAACTTACGGGATTTCACGAGCTTGTATTGATGCTGATTCCTGAATGAAATTAGTGCTGTTAGGTTACGGAATAAGTGTGTATTTGAAGATACTGCTCTCATGTGAAATGCAAAAGAAACACATCAACGTGGAAATCATCGCAAGGCATACTTCCCGAATATCAAGCCAAACAGAGTATAGAATATACTCTTTTTTGCATCTATATATCGTATTGAGTATTCATGCTAAAACAGTAAAACACCTTTAGCTTTTATCAAATTAGGTGAATAAGCATATGTTTTTCTCTTATTTTTTTTTCTCAAAATGCGTTTAGTAACGTTGCCACTGGTGACACATGTGGTTTTCAGAAGAAAAAAGGGGTACTATTCTGTTCATATGATTTGAAAAAATTATAAAGGAAAATTGTATGCAATTTAGTCATGTCGTCATAATATTATAATATATACCACATGATTTGATAAAATAGCATGAATATGCGAAATACAAAGGATTGTATGGGGAAAACGTTAAAATATATGAACTCTTTAACTAGGGTTAAATAAAAATGAATAATCATATTAATTTCTCTTAAAGAATATAAAATCGTGTTAGTTTACTTTTTATACGATCTGTGTTGATGCGAATGGTGGGTTCAATGGCGGATCTAGAAAACTTTTTGGTCGGAGGCACATTATTATAAATGTAGTATATAATTTAAATATTAATTTAATGTTAAATTTTAAATATAATGATATATATTAGTCAAATAATAATCAAAATTTTATTTTAAAATATTATATTATATTTTTGTCAATCATCTTTTTTGTCCATTAGAAACTACTTAGATTGTTTATAAAAAAATCTAATACACACTAGTATAAAATTAAATAAAGTTATGAAAAAGTTTCAAAAACAAGAGAAAAGAAAAAAAAAAGTGTTTTATAAGATGCATAGAAAAAATAGGTTACATATAAAAGGTGTTTCTAATACCATAAGCTAGCCATAGTCTACGATTAGCGAAACATAAAATGGTCCAAAATAAATGTTATATGTAGCTAAAAATGGTAGAAATAAAAAAACGAGCTTGGAGAAGCGAACCCGTCACTCTTTCATTAGCCGTGCACAATGAATACCACTGGCCTAGTAGAAGAACTTATAGTACTCGTACACACGAACTTTATATAATCAGTCGGGGGCACGTGACCCCGTACCCACCAACGTGGGTCCGCCCCTGGGTGTGTTGGTTAAGTTCCAAACGCGGACGGGTCTTGTGAATCACACATTGCTATTACAAGGCAACGTGTTTCTAAGAGCAGCTGCAACGGGGAGCTTTAGTGAGTCCTTAGCGCGAAATTATAGGGTAATGACATTAAAAATAAATGAAAAAAGGAAAATAAGCGAAGGATCAGTCCGTGTAGAAGGAACTTAAGGACTTAATCCTTACAACAGCTGGCACGCTTTGATTGGGTCGGGGTTGTGTTTGTGTTTCGTTTAGACGGAAAAAAAAATCATTCGACTCAAGCATCGAAAAAAACCTCTCGAGGAAACAAAAGGCGATTTTCGATCCATCTGCTTCCATCTTCTTCCCTCGAGTTCCAAGCTAAATCGATATACTATCTGTAGATTTATGGTAGTAGATTAGGATCCCTGTAGTTTTCCTGTCAATTTAAGGTTCGTTTTGATTTTTTCAATTGATTTGGGGATTTTTGTTTCAAGTTAGGGTTTCAAATGATTTGGGTTTTCAATCGATTTGGGGAAGTTTTGGTTAGTAGTTACGGTTTCAATACTGAAATAGGTTTGATTACGATTTTCTTTTCTGCTTTTAATCAATGATCCATTTGCTTTTGTCTGCTTTCAATCGATTAGTCAATCGATGAAGGGATCTTCCATGATACTCGATCCCTCCGTCTGCTTTTTTGCTTTTACTCAAGGTTTTCTTTTCTTGTGAAGCTTAAAACTCGATCCTTCGGATTTCTTTTCAGGGGATCTTCCGTGTGTTTGCTTTTCTGCTTTAGTCTTGTTTTACTTTTCTTGTTGTATGTTTTGCTTGATGTATAATAACTCGATCCCTTGGTTTAGTTTCTGTTTGGTTAGTCGTCTGATGAGGAATGCTCTGTGACTGTTGTTGTTTCACTTTTGTTGTTGTATTTTTTGCTTACATATTTTAAAATTTCAGGTTAAAGAAACATGGGACAAGACTATAGCTACACCCAGCCTTCCTCATCAGACGAGTATGACTTGACCTCACTTCTTGAAGCTGAAGCTGCTTTGTACGCCGAAGAAGCTGAGAGTAGCTACAACATTGGTGAGCCTATTCAGTGCCCACCTCAGCAGTTTCAGTACTTATGCGGTGGACATACAAATGCGGAGGAGATGCGTGCCTTTGAGACACAACTTAGTCTTCTTAAGGATCAAGTTCGTGAGAGTGACCAGAAGCTGGCTAAGCTCGAGAAGACCGTGTGTGATGAGTTATGCAAGAAGACATCATGGGTTACAATTCTTGGAGTTTGTCTTCTGCTGAGCCTTTTACTTTTAATAGCGGTGATAATTCTTGGAGGTTAGTTTCAATCCTTGTGTTTTTTGAATGTTTATCTGCGAACTTTTAAAACTTTTTTTTGATGTTTTTCAGGAACAGTTTCGAAGGATAGTACAAGAGTATCTGACATGGAGACTGTCTTTAAGGTTAGAAACATATAAACTGAAGCTCTTTATCTGTTTTTTGCTTAGAGTATTAGATGTTATTCTCTGTGAAAAAAACAAAACATTTAAACTGAAACTCTTTTTCTTAAATGCTTACCTTCCTAACTCAGATTTGATAGGATATTAAACGTTATCACACTGGTACTTGTTTACTTTCTGTGTTACTAGTAGAGAACTTATTAGATTTGATTGGTGATAAATGCTAGTTTAGAGCTTTCTATCTGCCTAACTACTTAGTTTTTATTGGCTTTAAATTTTCTTTCTTCTAGCTGACTTATTTAAGAGATGTGTTGCTAATAGAGTAACACAGACCATTAGATAAAATGAATAACAGCAGTGGTTTCCGTAACCTACTGTATAGTGAATCTCCTATTGACCTTGATTCACCCGAACGAGTTTGGTTCGGTAGCCAACCACCTGAGCCTGTTGGGTTCGGTAGCCAAGCTCCTGTTGGCGAGTCTGGTGAGACTGTTGTCGAGTCTGTTATCAAAGAGAGGAGGAAATGGTCCCCGCAAGAGGATTTAATACTGATTGGTGCTTGGCTCAACACCAGTAAAGATGCAGTAAAAAATACTGAGCAGAAAGCTGGTGCGTTCTGGAAGAGGATCATCGACTACTACAATGCAAGCCCTCTTCTAGTTGGGACAATACCGAGAGAGCTTACTCCAGCCAAGCAGCGGTGGGCTAGGATTAACGCAGATGTCTCCAAGTTCGTTGGTTGCTATGACCAGGCAATGAGTGAGTAGAAAAGTGGTGAAAACGATGATGATCTGATGAAAGCCGCATTAGACTACTATTTCAAAGATCAAGGCCACAAGTTCAGCATGGAACACGCCTGGAGGGAGCTGAGGCGTGACCAGAAATGGTGCTCAGCATGTAAAGACGGTGGGAAGGATAAGCGCAAACATGTCTTGGAGGTTGATATAGACGAGGAAGAGGGCAGACCGGTCGGGGTCAAGGCAGCGAAAGCAACTTCTAAGAAGAATAAGAGTGGGAAAGAAGAGAAGTTGTCTCGTTTACAAGCCATCATGGAGATTAAACAGAAACTCTCTAACCAGAAACTTCTCGATCGTTTATTAGCCAAAAAAGTGCCATTAACTGAGATGGAAACATCACTTAAGCTCAAGCTTATGTCTGACATGTTATGATGTTATTCTCTTTAAGGTAGATACTTGTCTTTGTGTTGCTTTGCGTAAATACTTGTCTTTGTGTTGCTAAGTCACATGTCTTTGTGTTGATTTGTTAAGTCACCTGTCTTTTTTGTTGATTTGCTAAGTCATTCACGGGTCTTCTATGTTTCAGGTTTAGCAGTAAAAGTGAAGCAAGTCACAGGTGCCTTTGGAGTGGTGAAAGTGTTTTCTTCTGTAGCTCATGTGAAGCAAGTCACGGGGAGTCCTTTTTGTGCTATAAGTTTGTGTCATTAGCTAGTTGTCTCGTTTTCTATCTTGCCATCACTTCTTCCTTCTTTTTTTTCCCGATTCTACTCTGGTCGCGAAGAAGTTGTTTTAGATTGTTGGTACTAAAAGTTGTTGTAACATTTGGATACTACTCCAAGTTGTAAGATATTGCGTATGTTTTAGTAAGGTAACTTAATCCCTTTTGTTGATTATATAAGTTGTACGATATTGCGTATGCATTTTGCTTCTGTTTTTGCTTTATATAACGCTTTAGTAATGTTTTAGTTGATTATATTAAGGCTTTAGGTTGATCAATTTTGTTGATTATATAACACTTTATGTTTATTATACATCAATTTTCTTAATCATCTACACCTTAAAGTTATATTATGTATATCATCACCAATTCAACTATATGTTTATGTAGAACCAAAAAAAAAATTTTATTTTTTAAAAACCGTAATAAAAATGTGAGATTAACTTATAGATAATTTTATTATTTTCTAGATATGTCATCATCTTCATCCGATGAAGTCGATGAAAGATTGGACGAAATTTGCGAGGAATACGTGGAAGAAATATACAACGACATAGTGGAGGCCCAAACCATACCACAAAGGACACGTGCGTATGTAGAACGACACCGCGAAGGAGGACAAGACCAATTATGGAATGACTACTTCATCGAAGATTCGACATTCTCGACTCAATTATTCAGACGCCGTTTCCGCATGAATAAGGAATTATTCTTGTGTCTTGTTCATGGCCTAGAAGTGTGCTTTCCATTCTTTCAGCAAAGAAGAGATGCAACTGGGAGGTGGAGTCTTACTGCACTACAAAAATGTACTGCAGCTATTCGTCTGCTTGCTTATGGTACTGCGGCTGACACCGTTGACGAATATCTCCGACTTGGTGAGACCACTGCACTTTCGTGTTTACATAATTTTACTGACGGAATAATACAGTTACTCGGAGATGAGTATCTACGACGACCCACACCGGAGGATCTTCA
>NC_027749.1:21997731-22001226 GCF_000695525.1 Brassica oleracea var. oleracea | reverse complement strand
TACCTTAAACGATATTAATGTCCTCGATCGGTCTCCTGTTTTTGATGACATTTTACAAGGACGAGCTCCGAGGGTAAAGTACGTGGTCAACGGACACACGTATAAGTTGGCGTACTACCTCACAGACGGTATATATCCAAAATGGTCAACATTTATCCAATCTATCACACTCCCTCAAACTCCTCAACAAGAGTTATTTGCTAAAATTCAAGAAGCAACCCGAAAAGATGTGGAGCGGGCTTTTGGAGTATTGCAATCTCGATTTGCAATTGTGAGAAATCCGGTCAAAACATTGAACAAAGAAAAGATAGGGAAGATTATGCGAACATGTATCATACTCCACAATATGATAGTAGAAGATGAACAGGATGGATACTCTCGTATTGATATATCTGAATTTGAAGAGGGAGACGTCCCCAGATGTTCAGAGGTGGAATCCGAGTGGCCAACAAATCTGAATAATATCTTTCCCAGTCGAAACGATCTTCGTGATAGGCAAACGTATGAACGATTGAAAAATGATTTAATTCAAAATATTTGGAATAAATTTGGTGATGAAGATTAGAAATTATTATATCTTTATGTAAAATTATTGTTTTTATCTTTAATTGTTGTATTTTTATGTTTAATTAATGTATTTTATGTTTAATTATTGTATTTTATGTTTATTTATTGTATTTTATCGTCCAATATATAAAAATTATATTTCACTAAACAAAACAAAAAATACATTTTTTATTCCTAAAGATTCCAACTTCGGGATCACCATTGTACACACATTTTTCACAAGAATTCTTAACTATTCAAAAAAAAAATAATAATAATACTAATCTAAATCCTAAGGACTCACAATATGTATCACCATCTGCGTTTGTCATGACTCATGACTGTAGTAGTGTCACTGTCACGGATCCCACTCCCTTTATCTGTTTGTTTGATCACTATTTTTCCTGCAAATTGACACACCGATTTGCTTTTAAATATATATTTTGCCCTCTTCGTTAATATATGTTCTGGAATATTTAGGCAGTTTTTACTTTCTTTCTTCTGGAAAACACCTAAAGGTAAAAGGTTATTTCTGAAGACGCGTAATCAAGTATTCAAACACGTTCCAAATGCTTTATTCTCAATCTTAACCAATTTTTGTGTTTATAAGTTCAGTCAAATGATTGCAGCTATATGTAACTCAAGTCTTAAATTGTGGACCGCGGTCTGATTTTGTTAAAGTTTACTCGTCTGGTTTCGTAAAGTACGATTAATTAGAAAAATGATTGTTGATAACGAAGAAAATGCAAGTAGATGAATACAAATCGCTGTAGCCAACCGAATACGGCTGCTTAATTACTTAGGTTGATTGTTTGTGGTTTTTGTTTTAGTTTTTGGTTTTTGCTTTTGTAGAAACTATTTTTCATCTAATCAAGTTTTTGGTTTTAGTTTTTGTTTTTATAAAAACCATTTGAGTTACCAATCAAGATTTTCAATAAATAGATTCCCTAAAATTTAGGGAAACTAGTTTTTGAAAAGTTTAACCAATTTATAAAGAAAAACCAAAAACCAACTTTTGTGAGCTTTAATGAAGAAAAACGAATTTTGATTTTTTTTTTTTGTAGAAACTACTACATTATAATTAATTAATAATTAATAAATAATATTTTCATAAAAATTAAAATTATTAAAAATATAATAATTAAAATATGTTATTGTATTTTATTTTAAAATAATAATCACAGTATTTTGATAAATTTCAATTGTAAAATCTAAATATTTATTTCTATTTTATTATATTATTTTTAAGTAATGTATTAGTTAATTTTTGAAAATTAAAAAAAAATACAGCAAATCCAAAAACCAAAATCTAAATCTGAAAACCAAAAACCAAAAATCAAAAGCTGAAAACCAAAAACCAAAATCTAAAAACCAAAAGCTAAAATCTAAAAACCAAAAGTTAAAATCTAAAAACCAAAAACTGAAACTAAAAACTACTGAAACAATCATCACCTTAATATCAGTGACGGACTTAGAAATTCTTTTAATTGGGGACACAATATTATAAATATATTATATAATTTAATATTAAGGTTTTAGATAATATTATTTCCGTTTCAAAAAAAAATTGTTTCACAAAAATAGAAGTTTTATGTTTTCTATAAAAAAATTGTAAGCTTTAATAAAATTAATTGACTTTATTGAATTACTATTGGTTAAAAGTTATTGAAACTTGAAAATTACAGAAAACGATATATTTAATATAGTGATTTAATATGTTTTCTTAATATATGTGAAAACACTAGAAAATATATTTTTGTGAAACCGATGGAGTATTATATATTAGCCAAATAGTAATTAAATATTTATTTTTAAGTATAATTCTTTTTTATTTTTTGTGAATCATCTTTTTGTTCATAAAAAAATACTTAGGTTGTTTTAAAAATTTATTCTCTATCGATTCTACTATAAAAATAATTGAATAAAAGTATGAAATAGTTTCAAAAAGCAAGAAGCAAAAAAAATCATGCAAAACAAATTAAACACACAGAGAGAATAGATTACGTTTCATTTAATGAGACCGCAAAAAACTAATATAACATGAAATAAAATGTTATATTAAAAGCTTCTGGCGAGGAAAATCGAACCTTTTACGCAAGCTAGAAATGGGGCACAGTTAAACAACCGAGATATTTGACCAAAGAGCACGTGACCCCGTACCCATCAACGTACGTCCGCCCCTGCTTAATATGATTATCCGTTTTTGTTAATCTTCGTCCCTCGCGATTCATCTCTTTCTAAACTATTTGCTAGTGGCTGTAGCTATATCACCATATCACATAAATAATACTAAGAATTGATTTTAGAGTTATCTTTTTCTTTAACGTTTTAAAATATGTTTCTCAAAAAAAAAATTAAAAATATGAGCCGATTAGTTAGAAAAATATCATTTAAATATTATACTATATTTAAATGATAAATTAACATTCTCTTCAAAATCATAAAGCTAAATAATATAAAATCAAATATGAGATCACAAAAATAAATTAACTGTGAATTTTATCAGAGCTTCATAAAAACAGTTATTGCATAATCTAGAATTTCATATGATGTATCTTTTTTTTCATTTTGGACAAATCATATCATGTGTCAAATTGTCAATTGCCCGGTATATTTTCTTCAACATGTGTTACAAGTTTTATCTTATAAAATCATACTAGGATAAGATCCGCGCCTTGCGCGGGATTAAGTTATTATTTTTATTATATTTTGGAGAATGAAACAATAGTTTGGCTTCATTTGGATTACGGGTGTTCAACCCGGATATCGGGTTAGTTTCGGTTCGGTTCGGTTTTTTTCGGTATTTGGTTAGTAAAATATAACTACTATTCTAAATCAATATTTACTTTGACTTTAGTCTTTCACATACTTTTGAAAGATTTCAACTGGACGACTAAATTGATCAGCCAATCTTGTTGCTTTAAATCATTAGTGTTTATATATATATAT
>NC_027749.1:21985808-21996374 GCF_000695525.1 Brassica oleracea var. oleracea | reverse complement strand
TTTTATAGCTAATTTGATTGTTTAATTTATTTTAATAATATAAAATTAAACAAAAAATGATGGAGGAGATATAAATTGTTATCAAATCTTTATTATTAAAATCATTAATTGTCATATATATATTAGTCATTTATGATAATTCCGTAGGTTTTATTTAAGGAAAGAAAATATCATATCATATCATTATATCATATAGTTTGACCAACTTATGTATCTAACAACATATAAAAATCGAATGTGGACCTACTTATTTTTCAATTGAATGTAATTGACTACCTAATTGAGTGACACCTATGCATTAGGGCCTCTTTTAATTAATACAAAATTGAGGTTACATCTTTTCAAATGTTCATCAATTAATATATAAGGGATATTCCAACTTACCTTTAGTTTTAGTTATTTATTTCCCTTCATGTGAAGGATATATATTGTACCAAAAAAAAGAATATATATTTGATGATCGAATATTCTCCTCTTATTCCCGCGTTACCTCCTCGTCTTTATGAAACCCACCCAGAAACATCTAAAAAGGCAAAATCAAAAACAAAAGCTCTCATAACCGTTGGATCACTCTACAAGACCCATGTTTGACCATAAACGTCATCCAATCCAACGGTTCACAAACAAAAAGAAAATACGATTCTAATTTTGTGTTCTTCCTCCTTTTATTTTCACCCTTGAGGTAATATTCCAATGGCATCTCCTAGAAAATCCTTCATTGTTTTGTATAAATACCAAACCACATTTCTCTTCTCCTCCATCCACAAACCAACGAACTCAAAACATCAAATCAAATCTAAAACTCAGATTATCTCGAGAAATATTCTTGAGACATGGCTTACAATAGCAATAAGAAGAACAACATTGTCGTTGTGTTCGACTTCGACAAGACAATCATCGACGTTGATAGCGACAATTGGGTGGTCGATGGACTTGGCTTCACTGATTTGTTCAATCAACTCCTCCCTACCATGCCTTGGAACACACTCATGGTTTGTTCTTGCCTTCTCTTCTCTGTTTTTGATTTAATTTATTAAAAGAAAACTATTTAATTTTGTGATTTTGCAGTTTTGTTCATATATCATTCTTGAATTTTGCACGGAACCTTAAATTATATTAATGTATTTTTTGTTGTTGTTTAACAGGACCGTATGATGAAGGATATTCATGATCAAGGCAAAACCATTGAAGAGATCAAAGAAGTTCTCAAAACAATCCCTATCCACCCACGAGTCGTCCCTGCCATCAAATCTGCACATGCTTTAGGGTAATTCACATTTTTATACTCATTTTTTTGTGGTAAATAATCATTTTATTCAAATTATTATCTTTTGTAAGCATTAATATGTCTAGCGACAAAACCCACCGTTTCTAATCCGATATTCACGGTCCGGTTTCCAGGTGTGAGCTTAGGATAGTGAGCGACGCCAACATGTTCTTCATCGAAACCATCGTTGAGCATCTCGGGATTAGTGAATACTTCTCTGAGATCAACTCGAACCCAGGGTTCGTCGATGAGCATGACACGTTGAGAATTTCTCCTTACCATGATTTCACCAACTCGTCCCATGGTTGCTCGCATCGCACGTGCCCTCCTAACATGTGCAAGGTACTTTTAACATTTATTTTATTTTGTTTTGGTCAGATATTGACCACATAGGTCGTTTCTGAATATTAAACCATAGTTTTAATCATTATGTTTTTACATTTATTTAGGGCTTGATCATTGAGAGGATTCAAGAATCTCTAGCTAAAGAAGGGAAGAAGAAGATGATCTATTTAGGAGATGGAGCTGGTGATTACTGTCCAAGTTTAAAACTAAAAGCTGAAGATTACGCGATGCCCCGTAAGAATTTCCCGGTTTGGGATCTGATTAGTCAAAATCCTATGCTGGTTAAAGCAGCGATCAAAGAATGGACTGATGGTGAAAGCTTGGAGAGGATATTGCTGGGAACCATTGAGGAGATTCTATTGGAGGAAGAGAACGAGAAGAAGTTGACTAGTGCGGAGAATAACTGCAAGATGCAGACCATATCTGTCGGGATTAATGTTCATCATGAGCCAATAATGCCCCGTGCTCTTCGAGTTTCGCAGTCTGGTTAATTAATTAGGTGGTTTGATATAACTGATGAAGAAGAACATTATATGTGGTGACTTTATAATTATAAACGATATATATGACGGATGAAGTTGTATGATTGTGATTTTGTTTTTAACAAGTATTTCGAAGAAAACGAATAACCATGGAATGAATTTCGCCTGAATTTTTGCTGTTTTGTCATAATTTTATCACATGTATTTTTGTCTTGTCTTAAAATAGTACATTATGATTATTTTTATCATACAATTAATTTTTCTTGAGATTCCAAATGTGTAGTAGACTCCACATGAGCCATCGGTCCCAAGTTTCCAAATACAGAATCGTACTTCAAATCCTTTGATACGAATATTCTTCATTATGTGCCATAATTAATGTTACGTCTAATTTTTTTCTCCATTGTTTCAAGAAATCTTTTCCAAATGCCAAAATCAATATACTTCCACCATTTTTAATAGATGACGCTAAATATATAGATTTTTTAAAAAGCATTTTCTAAACAAAAACATAGTATCTAACTAACAAATGACAGGGTTCTTTTGGAATGTTCGTGGGTTCAACAAGCAGTCGAAACATCGAGTTGTTGATAAGTGGATTCAAGATAAAGGCTTACTGTTTGGGGGTCTCCTGGAAACAAGAGTTAAGGAGAGTAAATCCGAAAAAATCATTTCTTCAGTGTTTAAAGGGTGGTCAGCTGTAAATAATTACGAGTTTAACAGGAAGGGAAGAATCTGGGTGGTTTGGAGTCCTCGGGTTAGAATGACACCGGTGTTTAAGTCAGATCAAATAATAACAATGTCCGTTCTGTTAGAGGAAGCAGAGGAGGAATTTTTCTGCTCTTTTGTATATGCTGAAAATACTGCAGAAAAAAGAAAAGAGTTATGGAAAGATATCAAGGATCATCATGATTCAAGGAGGTTCAGAAATAGAGAATGGATCATAATGGGTGACTTTAATGAGGTGCTGGACGGGGAAGAACATTCAAGTCATCAGGATGGAGATATAATGACTGCGGGAATGAGAGATTTTGAGAATGTAATTCAGCATTGCAGACTTCTGGATATGGGATTTCAGGGTCCGAAGTTCACTTGGAGTAATAAAAGAGATGAAGGTACAATCAGTAAGAAGCTTGATCGAATATTAGTGAATGAAACGTGGCTTCATAAACGTACGCAGGCCTTTGGAGTTTTTGAAGCTGGAGGAGTATCAGATCATTTGCGGGGAAGGTTTCAGTTGGAGGTGGAAGTAGTAAGTAAAAGGAAGCCATTTAAATTCACCAATGTGATAGCTGAGACACCAGAATTTAAGGAGATAATTGCGAGCTATTGGAGGGAGAATCAACCTCTGTTTCAGTCAACTTCGGCTCTCTTCAGATTCTCGAAATACCTCAAAGGATTGAAGCCTCACATTCGATCTCTAAGTAAAAATAAATTGGGAGCACTTACTAAGAAGGTGAAAGAGGCATTTAGTGACCTATGTAAGAAGCAGGAAAATCTGATTGAGGCTCCTACACCGGAAAATGTTTACGCAGAGCATGAAGCAGCAGTAAGATGGCAGAGAATTTCGGATATTGAAGAGAAGGTGTTGAAACAGAGGTCGAAATTACATTGGTTGCAGGTTGGAGATAAAAATAACAAAGCTTTTCACAATGCAGTGAAGATAAGAGAAACAAGGAACGCGATCCGAGAGATAATATGCCCTGATGGAAGAACGGTCTCTAATCAAGAAGAGGTAAAGAAAGAAGCAGAAAGATTCTTTAAAGAATTCCTTACATATGAGCCGATGGACATAGAGGAAAAGTCTGTACAAGATCTTCAGAGTATTATCTCTTTCAGATGTAGCGAAGAAGAAAGAGAAAGGCTTATAAGAATTTTTACATAGGAGGAGATAAGAGAAGTTGTATTCAGGATGCCAAGCAGTAAATCTCCAGGACCGGATGGGTATACAAGTGATTTTTTTAAGTCAGCATGGAGCGTAATTGGAAAAGACCTCACCATTGCAGTTCAGTCCTTCTTCAGTAAGGGATTTCTACCTAAGGGTTTAAATGCAACAATACTGGCGCTGATACCTAAGAAGGACAGAGCTCAAGAAATGCGAAATTATAGACCGATCTCATGCTGCAATGTGCTATACAAAGTGATCTCCAAAATCATCGCCAACAGACTGAAAGGTACATTACCATAGTGTATATCTTACAATCAATCTGCGTTCATAAAAGATAAGCTTTTGGTTGAAAATTTGCTGTTGGCAACGGAGATAGTCAAAGATTACTACAAAGAAGATGTTTCTCCTCGCTGCGCAATAAAGATAGATATTGCAAAAGCCTTTGATTCAGTGAATTGGCAGTTTCTATTGAATACATTGGGAGCCCTGAACATGCCTGAGGAATTCATACATTGGATCAAATTATGCGTCTGTACGGCTTCATTCTCGGTTCAGGTTAATGGAGAGCTCGCGGGGTTTTTTCAGAGTAAAAGAGGGCTCAGGCAGGGGTGTGCTTTATCACCATACTTGTTTGTCATTTGCATAAATGTGCTGTCTTGTATGCTAAACAGAGCAGTGGAAAGGAAGCAGATTGGTTATCATCCTAGATGCAAAAACATCCTCCTGTCGCATCTATGCTTTGCAGATGACCTGCTGGTATTTACTGATGGAACAAAGAGATCAATAGAAGAAGTTTTCAAGGTGTTTAAGGAGTTTGAGAGTTGCTCGGGTCTGAAAATAAGCTTGGAAAAGTCCACCTTATACACTGCAGGGATAAATGAGAGTACTAAGGCGGATATTATAGCTACCTTTCCCTTCTCATCCGGAAGCCTTCCAGTCAGATATTTAGGCCTACCCCTTCTCACCAAGCGTATGACAGTAAGTGACTATCTCCCACTGGTTGAAAAAGTGAGAAAAAGAATGAGTTCTTGGACAGGGAGACTTCTCTCACATGCAGGTCGTTTGCAGCTCATAAAATCTGTTATAACAAGTCTTGCTAACTTCTGGATGGCAGCATTCAGGCTACCAGGAAGCTGTTTAAGGGAGGTGGAAAGGTTATGCTCTGCATTTCTTTGGTCTGGCCCGGATCTCAAAACAACAAAGGCGAAGGTTAGTTGGAAGGATATCTGTTTCCCAAAAGAAGAAGGTGGTTTGGGTCTTAGGCCTTTGAAGGAGTTAAATAAAGTTTATGGTCTGAAGCTGATATGGAGACTAATGGCAGAGAAGTCGCTGTGGGTTCGCTGGGTTCAATGCTACCTGATTCGGAAAAGCTCATTCTGGTCAGTTAAAGAAAACACAAGCTCTGGATCCTGGGTCTGGAGGAAGCTACTGAAGCTTAGAGGCCTTGCAAAGCTGTTTATTCGAAAAGAAGTGAGAAACGGAGAATGCACATCTTTTTGGTATGACAGATGGTCCAGATTTGATGATCTAAAAGAAACACTTGGAGACAGAGGACCACTCGAATTAGGTGTCCCTGATTATTACTCTGTTGCAGAGGCAAAGAGAAATAGAAGAAGGAGGAATCATAGAGTAGACATTCTGAATCAGATAGAAGATGAGATAAGAAAGCTTGGTGATGATCGTGAGGAAGATATTGTATTATGGAAACATGCTGAAGGAAAATATAGAAACATGTTTTCGACAAGCAAGACATGGGATCAGATTCGAAGCAAGAAGCCTGTTTGTGTATGGCATAAGGCTGTCTGGTTTTCGCAATCTACTCCTAAATATGCTTTCATCATGTGGTTAACGCTGAAGGAGAGATTGCAGACTACTGACAGAATGCAGCAGTGGAATGGATCTATAAATACAACTTGCACTATATGTAATGAAGCGCCGGAGTCATATGCTCACCTCTTCTTTGGATGTCGATATTCTGGGATGGTTTGGAGAAAACTGGTGGAAGGATTGATGTCTGAGGATTTTACTGCGAATTGGAGTGAACTGATAGTTATGGTTTCGAAGTCATGGCTGACACCCATTAAGACTTTCATTCTTCGTTATGCTCTGCAAGCCACAATGCATACAGTTTGGTGGGAGAGGAATGCACGCAGGCATGGGGAGAAGCCGAGAGATGAGACTACATTGATAAAGATTGTGGATAAATTCATAAGACTGAAACTTCTATCACAAAAAGGAAGGGGGGATTACTTTGAGGAAGGTCTAATCACATGGTTTGGTGCACAGCCACACACATGATTTAAATAGATAGTTATATGAAATCTATTGTCTTGTAGGGAAACAAAAGTAGCACACTTGATGTAAAAAAGTTTTTTCTGAATAAAATTTAACATTTATTCAAAAAAAAAAAAAAAAAAAAAAAAAAAAAAAAAAAAAACTGAATAAAATTTAACATTTATTCAAAAAAAAAAAAAATAGACTGCATAATGCCATTAGACATATAACATAAATTTTCAATAAATTTTACATTAAAAATTTAAAACTTTATTTAATTTGAAACATTTTTTTCTAAAATATGAAGTATTGAAAACTAAAAGGGTTTTTAGTAATTAAATCCCTTAACTAAAGATGAATCGTAAAAAAAAAAACTTCAACTAAAAATCCTATGAAATAAATTCTCAACTTTATTTTCGTTAACATATGTTATCATCCGCCTAAAAAACCGTGACGGAGGGTGACATATGTTAACGGTTTATAAGTTGAGGATTTATAATGTTGAAAACTTTGTTGAGGGTTTTTAACGATTCAAAAATAGTTGAAGAGTTTTATCACTAAAAGTAATTAAATGTTATTAAATTATTTATTATCATTTATACATTGTTTTAGATTGATTTATAAGCCTTTAAAAATAATTTATAAATTTTAATACATTAATCTATTATAAAATTTATTTATACATCTTAAATTAATAATTTTCAACACTACTTACAACTTATTACAACTTCAAAATATTAAATTATTTGATATTTGGCAATAGTGATATAAAAATATTTGTGTGTTTCATTGTCAAATATCAAATAATTTAAAGTTTCTAAATTATATTAAGTCTTAAGTAGCGTCGAGGATAATTCATTCATGAAGTCAATCTTTATATTTAGAGTAGGACGCACTTTTTCTTATTTTCATTCCATCATCCGGCTCATACTTTCCTATTTTCCTATATTGTTCTTGATTTATTATATTACTTTATGTTTCAAATATATTACTGATCAAGAAAATAAAAATATACCGTATTTATTCAGAAATAAATGAGAATAAAAATAATCATGCATTATTTTGGAGGGGAGGGGAGAAGAATGAGCCGAATGACAGAAATCATGAAAATAGAAAAAAGTGTGTCATACTCTAAATAGAAAGATTGACTTCATAGATGAATTATCCTCGACACTACTTAAGATTTAATATAACTTAGAAACTTTAAATTATTTGATATTTAACAATGATGATATAAACACACAAACTTTTTTATATCACTATTGCCAAAAATCAAATAATTTAATATTTTGAAGTTATAATAAGTTGTAAGTAGTGTTGAAAATTATTAATTTAAGATGTATAAATTAATTTTATAATAGATTAATGTATTAAAATTTATAAATTAGTTCTAAAGGCTTATAAATCAATCTAAAACAATTCATAAATGATAATAAATAATTTGATAACATTTAATGACTTTTAGTGATAAAACTCCTCAACTATTTTTGAATCGTAAAAAATACACTCAACAAAGATTTCAACATTATAAACCCTCAACTTGATAACATTTAATGACTTTTAGTGATAAAACTCCTCAACTATTTTTGAATCGTAAAAAATACACTCAACAAAGTTTTCAACATTATAAACCCTCAACTTATAAACCGTTAACATATGTCACCCTCTGTCACGGTTTTTTAGACGGAGGATAACATATGTTAACGGAATTAAAGTTGAGAGTTTATTTCACAGTATTTTTAGTTGAGAGTTTATTTCACAGAATTTTTAGTTGAGAGTTTTTTTTTTACGATTCATCTTTAGTTGAGGGGTTTAATTACTAAAAAACCCAAAATAAAAGGAATATAAATCTTTATGTTAACCAAAGTAACCAACAATTGTTAATTTTTTAACCGCGCTCTTCCCGGAAAACACCAAATTAGAGACTTTTGTTGTTTCTAACCTACAAATTTTGAGGACCGGGTCTGCGTACATGCATACCGATCCTACGAGTCATAGAATTTTAGGATTGTATGATAAACACCAAAAAATTATGCATATCCAATTAAAGCTAAGAGACCAAGTCGAATGTTTCATTTCGCTAGGTCCAAATAAAACCGGACATAAATATATGCATCCGTCAAAAACTAATCATGATTGACAAACCATGTTATAAAAGCACAACAAGGAACACCCTACACGAACCATACCACCTACTCCACTTCATCTACCCACGCCGAGTATGAATCTGGTCCATGTGGAAGTAGAGAATACTCAGTGCATGTTCTCATTCAAAGACTGATGCACACACAAAACACCATCAGCACCACATTCAAAGATTGGCTCCAAAATATTACATACCTGAGAGGATATGATCCTTAGGTTACTATATCACAATCTCTTTGTCCTTATAGCTTCCTTCCGAGTTTCGAACAGCGTTTGAAACTCTTGCAAGTTTCAATTCTTAGACTCATATCACATGTGAGATCTATAAGATGGATCACATGTGATATCTATAATATGGACCACATAAAGCCAATAATCAGACCAAAAGATCTAAAGAAGAATGACTTACCATTGTTGATCGTCATATGTAGCCCTGCGACTTCGGTTTTCCGAAACCGAACCGAACCGAACCGTTGGTTTTCGGTTAACCGAATTTTTAAAAACCATTTCCGAAAGTAACCGAATTAAATTTCGGTTCGGTTCGGTTCGGTTTTCGGTTATTTTCGGTTTTCACCTAAATTTCCGAAAATAACCGATTTTTTTTTATTTTCTGTTAATTTAGGTATAGGTTTTTAAAAAAGTTCGGATTTTTCGGTTAAATTCGGTTATTTTTGATCCGGATTTTCGGTTATTTACGGTTAAATTCGGTTATTTTTGGTTTTTCCAAAAAAAAAAAAAAAAAAACCAAAAACCGATCCGAAAACTGAATTATTTTTTAAAATCGTACCGAACCAAACAAAACCGAAAACCGAAAATGTCGGTTCTGCTGGTTCGGTTCGGGGCAAAGTCGCAGGGCTAGTCATATGGATAAACTACGCAGTAAGCGTCCGAAGCTTCAACAGCTATACCACCATATCCTATAGCCCTTTCACAGTCAAAATCAAGCATCCCAAAAAGGATTCTTAATTTTTCATATAACATAAATTGTTAATAAATTTTGCATTAAAAATTAAAACACCATTTAGTTAAAACAATTTTTTCCCTAAAATATCAAATATTAAAAAATAAAAGGAAGACAACTCTTTATGGTCTACCGACCATTGTTAATTTCTTAACCGTGCTCTTTGTGGACAAACTGAACAATAGTAGACTTTGCTCAAATGAGCTTTATTAAGATAGAAAATAGATATTGAAATAGCTCATGAGTGTTGTAAAACAAACGGTTTGGAGACTGAATGTTTCTGTATTTCATTAATGAATAAGTGTTCCCTTTATATGGGAGATTACAAGATAAGTAAAAAGGAAAATATAACCAACTAGGATTAGGAAAGACTACTAATACATAATATGGAAAGATTACAAAGAAAGGAAATCTTAATCATACAAGGAAAAGGAAACACATGTATGTGGCCGCCTCTCTCTCTCCTCAATAGGCCGACTCTCTCTCCTCTCTCTCTCTCCTGCGGATGGACCGGTTTATGGACCGGGCCGGTTATGGACATCCATCAATTGATTTATAACACTCCCCGTTGGATGCCATAACCATACAGGGATTGTAATACGCTTAATATTGCCTCATTAAAACCTTATCATGAAAAACCAAGTGGGAGAAAAACATGATGAAGGAAAAAGAGTACAACACGTACTACTCCCCCTGATGAAAACCTCAGTGGAGGTCTTTCAGCCTACGCATCCCAATCTGATGCGTGAGCTTCCTGAATGTACAGGTCGGAAGTGCCTTAGTGAATAAATCGGCTGAGTTATCACTAGACCGTACTTGGATCACTTTGACCTCTACGGTCTTTTGCAAATCGTGGGTAAAGAAGAACTTAGGCAAAATATGTTTTGTCCTATTCCCTTTGATATAACCATCTTTGAGCTGAGCAATGCAAGCCGCATTGTCCTCGAAGATAATGGTCGGCTCTTTGCACTCGACCATCCCACAATCTGATCGGATATGTTGGATCATTGATCTCAACCAAACAACCTCGCGGCTGGCCTCATGAATTGCAAATATTTCCGAATGATTGGATGATGTGGCCGCGATGGTCTGTTTCATGGNCCAACATCAGCAAAGCCAACTAAACCATCCTTATTATGGTTAGTATAAAACAGACCCAAGTCTTTTGTTCCTTGCAGGTAACGAAGAACATGTTTGATCCCAT
>NC_027749.1:21984006-21985649 GCF_000695525.1 Brassica oleracea var. oleracea | reverse complement strand
TCATCGTACAACTTGGGACGGAAGGGATCAGTGTCCAGGCCGAGTGATCTCACGACCATGGGACTGGATAGAGGATGACACTCGGCCATATTAAACCTCTTGAGTACCTTTTATGTATATGTCATCTGATGCACAAGGATTCCATCATTTATGTACTCAAGTTTTAATCCCAAACAGAATTTCGTTTTTCCTAGATCTTTCATCTCGAATTCTTTCTTAATTAAGGTATTCAACCGTTTGGGAAATCTCTCCAGAGGTTCCTAGGATATTCAGATCATCAACATATACTGACTATGATTACGAACCCTTGATTTTCGAATTTCTTTATGAAAATACATGGACTGATATGGTCATTTCTATATCCCTCTTTCTCTAGGTACTCACTGAGTCTATTGTACCACATTCGTCCGGATTGTTTCAGTCCATAAAGAGATTTTTCAAACTTAATACAATGTTGGTCTCGAGAACTCTCTTTGTTTTTCAATTTAATACCCTCTGGGACTTTCATATAGATGTCATTATCCAGTGGACCATAAAGGTATGCGGTTACAACATCCATTAACCGCAAATTCAGACCCTTTCTCACGGCCAGACTTATCAAAAATCTGAAGGTCGTAGCATCTACCACAGGGGAGTATGTCTCCTCATAATCTATTCCAGGTCTCTGTGAGAATCCTTGTGCAACAAGCCGGGCTTTATACCTCACGACTTCTCCTTTCTCATTTCTCTTTCTCAAAAAAACCCATTTGTACCCCACTGGTCCCATTTGTATCCCACTGGTTTAATATCATGAGGTGTTCGAATTATTGGACCAAACACACCTCTCTTTCTCAGTGATCCTAACTCCACGTTTATGGCTTCTTTCCACTTAAGCCAATCTGATCTTTGCATGCATGCATATATAGACGTGGGTTCTTGATCCTCATTATCCATAATTTCAAGTGCTACTACATAAGCAAATAAATCATCCATGTCGACATGTTTTCTGTTTCATTGTTTTCCAGACAAGACATAGTTCATTGAAATCTCATTATTATCTGCACCATCAGTACCATGAATCTTGGCGTCCCAAGAATCATTGTTTGGTACATCAGGGCCGGCCACTTAGTGGCATCAGGTCCGACCATGTCTAAAGCTGGGTTGGTCGCGGCCACATCACGGGCTTGATCGGCCACGGCCATGTCTGGTGTCTTATGAACCTCGGTTTCACCTTTCTTTATTTTCCGAGGGTTCTTATCTTTGGAACCTATTGGTCTACCACGTTTCACACGCTGGCTAGACTCTGTAGCAACTTGATTGTGTCCCTCTTGAACATCAATTCTTATTGGTGCATTAGCAGCAGGTATGTATGACTTGGTCACACTTTTCGGGTCAGCAAAGGAATCTGGCAATTGATTAGCTAGCTTTTGTAAATGTATAATCTTTTGAACTTCAAGATCATACACTTGAGTTCGAGGATCTTGCCAAGAAATGGATGTTTGATTCCATGAAATTTCTTTTATCATTTTGCTGCTATCTCCCCCTAAGGTCGGATGTTTGGATTCATTAAAATGATAATCCGCATATCGGGCCTTAAACAAATCACTCGTAGTTGGCTCAAGATATTTTAAAATCGTGGGGGAATCAAATCCGACATATATCCC
>NC_027749.1:21983371-21983929 GCF_000695525.1 Brassica oleracea var. oleracea | reverse complement strand
TGTGTATGTACATGTGCCACGGAGTGTTCCACACTTACCCCCATCAGACATCAGTAGTCATTAAACGCTTGGGAAGTGAACTCACCAGCATTATCAAGACGTATAGTCTTTAATGGAAAATCTGGAAAGTGTGCTCGTAATCGAATTATCTGAGCAAGCAACCTGGTAAAGGCCAAGTTCCTGGTCAACAGGAGACAGACATGCGACCATCTAGTGGACGCATCTATGAGGACCATGAAATATCGAAATGTCCCCCAAGGTGGGTGAATTGGTCCACAGATGTCTCCTTGAATTCTTTCCTGAAAGTTTATAGTCTCTTTAGTGACTTTAACTGGTGATGGCCTAGAAATGAGTTTCCCTTGGGAACAAGCAACACAAGATAGGTGCTTAGGGATGACTCGTTTCTCTTTAAGGGAATGGCCGTTCGTGTTCATAATCAGTTTACGCATCATGGACGACCCGGGATGACCCAGTCGGTCGTGCCACAAAATGAAGTTATCGATTGCCTCTTTATTAAAAATGGCATTAGCTTCGATCATACTGACTTTAGTGTGATAA
>NC_027749.1:21982109-21983280 GCF_000695525.1 Brassica oleracea var. oleracea | reverse complement strand
ATATGAAATCCATTCATTCGAATGTCTTTAAAGCTTAATAGACTTCTCATAGAGTTGGGTGAATACAAGACTCTGATATCTCAAGATGTGTACCCATAGGCAACAGGATACTAGCCTGGCCGTGCCCCTCTATGAGGCTGGCAATACCTGCAATGGTTGAGATGTTGGCGTTTTTAAGAGTTAGATTTATGAAGTATCTCTTATCTTTAAGAATCGTGTGGCTTGAGCCACTGTCCACAACGAGTACATCCTTGTTCTCGTTTATTTCTAAAACAAGATTCAAAAGGATGCAACTTAGAGACTTCATATATATAATGAAAGCTTTTATTTTATTATATAAGTCTTTAAAACAAGTTTAAAATAAAAGACAACATAGAATTTAAAAACACCAAAACATAGAAATCAAATTATAATGTCGAAATCACTTCAGTCTTTAAGACAATCCGAAGTTTCATAATCCATAAGATCGTTCTTGTCATGATCGAAGTCTTTTTCATTGTCTTGATAAACCATATGGCCTTCGGGATTCTTCCCTTTCAAACTCTCTTGATAAAGCTCAACAAGATGCTTTGGAGTTCTACAAGTCTTAGCCCAATGATTGTCCATTCCACATCTATGGCACACTGATTTACTTGATTTGGTCGAGTGTTGAGGCTTAAACGAAGATCCACGTCCACGACCATGGCCTCGTCCAAATGAGCCACGATCATGTCCATGATCTCGTCCATTCTGATTACCTCGTCCGCGGCCAAAGGAACTTTGGCCACGGCCACGTCCGTATCTACTTCCTCGACCACGGCCATGATAGTCGTTTCCTTGGACATGGTGGGACTCTTTATCATCCTCAGTGTTGTGTGCTTCAGGTGGTGCTGCTGAGCCAACAGGTCTCATCTGTTTCAACTTTGAAACGATCTTAAACATGGCCGAGTTGTACTCGTCCACGGACTTATAGTCTTGGATTCTTAGATCCCTCCAATCAGACCAAGCCTTTGGTATGATCACCGTTCTCTGGTGATCATATCTCGATTTCAATTTGTTCCAAAGCTCTAGTGGATTCTCAATGGTTAGGTATTGATCTTTGAGACTCTCAGCTAGATGGTGACGAATGATCAAGATGGCTCTGTAACGATCTTTCTCATTTGAGTTGTTGTCCTCGGTGATACATTCGCCG
>NC_027749.1:21974474-21982080 GCF_000695525.1 Brassica oleracea var. oleracea | reverse complement strand
GCCCACTGAAGGTAATTGTGTACAGAGACATTTAGGGCAGCAAAATCCAAGTTATTGATTTTCGACATCTGAAATCATAGATAATATAGGTCTTTTAGAAATAAGGTTTTTAGTTTTAAAACATTCAAGTAAAGCCTAATGGCCAAAGTATATGCCTTTCGGCCAAGAAGAAGCCACACGGCTAAGTAGAAGCCACACGACCAAGAAGGAGAAGCCACACGACCAAGTAGAAGCCACAAGGCCAAGATTCAATTTAGGGTTAATGCATATAGTTTTACATGTAATTGCAATCCTAAGACGGTTGGTTTCTATCATTTCATGATTCAATCAAAACAAACAGACAAACCAATCGGCCAAGTAATAGAACAAGCCACATGGCTATTTAGTTCAATTCAATATCATCTCTAGAATTAGACCTAAGTTCAATTACAATCAATCAGTAGTGATCAGGTTCAGATATGAATGCAACAAGGCCACACGGCCACGGATGATGATCTAGAACAATTAACCTAGAATGTATTAAGGCCATACGGCCACAATCTAATTCGATTTTAAAGTGAGAAAAACTAGATCATTAGGGTTTTAACCAAGTCAAGCAATTCAGATTCAAGTTTAAACAATCCTAATCAATATTTTCTAGGTGATCAAACAAACAATTAAGTTTCAAATCAAAATTAAAAAACCGATTTTCCAATTTAGGGTTTTAGGGATTTCGAAACTTTGATCTTTGATCAAAGAGATTTTATTTGAGATTCAAAACCTTTTAAGGTTATGATTTTAATTGATCAATGGATCAATCTCGATTTAGGGTTTAGGGGATCGGACTTATTCGAGATCCGATTTACTCTTTTAGGATTTGATCTATTATCCTAGGGTTTTATCTTAGAGATTAGTTTTTAGGGTTTCAATCTTTACAAACAATCCAAATTCAATTCTCATGTTCTTAGAATTATGGTTACCTTTTGTTTACAGATTGTAGAAACCGGACCACCAAAAGACCCTCGAACGGACGCGAGCACGAGCTGGAGTTGAAGTCGCGCGAGCTGATCGCTGTCGGGTCGCGAGCTAGCTGATCGGGGAACGCGAGTTGTAGCTGTCCGGTATGCAAGCTGAGAATGGATGGAGTTGAGGCTGTGTTCGTCTAGTATCAGAAACGCCTTAGGGTTGGTGCTGATTGGATGAACACGAGCTGGAACGCTTGCAAGAACAGATTAGGGTTCGTCGGGTTAGGGTTCAAGGTCGCCGGCTAGGTTTTGGGTTTAAGGGGTTTTCGATTTGCTCAGGGAGTTTAGAGACTCGTGCTGATAATGTGTTGTTAAACAAACGGTTTGGAGACTGAATGTTTCTGTATTTCATTAATGAACAAGTGTTCCCTTTATATAGGGAATTACAAGATAAGTAAAAATGAAAGTATCCAAAACCTAAACCAACTAGGATTAAGAACGACTACTAATACATAATATGGAAAGATTACAAAG
Source organism: Brassica oleracea var. oleracea (assembly GCF_000695525.1). Classification (NCBI taxonomy): domain Eukaryota; kingdom Viridiplantae; phylum Streptophyta; class Magnoliopsida; order Brassicales; family Brassicaceae; genus Brassica; species Brassica oleracea. The sequence continues at coordinate 21,980,602 of NC_027749.1, read as the reverse complement.
AAATGAAATCCTAATCATACAAGGAAAATGAAACACATGTATGTGGCCGCCTCTCTCTCTCTCCTCAATAGGCCGACTCTCTCTCCTCTCTCTCTCTCCTGCGGATGGACGGTTTATGGACCGGACCGGTTATGGACATCCATCAATTGATTTATAACAATGAGAGCTTTATTGAATGCAACAAACTAAAGAGAGGAAAGCTTAGATTGTCACTAAGATAAGAAGGTTTAGGATTAATTCATAAAGATAAATGAGAGGCTGCTTGAAAGGCAGCCAAAGTTGCATACTAGCAAGTATTCTAACGACATATATAGTGGTTTATAAAACCCTAGTTACATAGTTACAAAAGCTTCTTAATGGATCATAAGTTGAGCTTCACTATGGGCTTCAATACTCTTCCCTAAGAACACCAAACTAGAGATTTTTGTTGTTCCTAACCTACAAATTTTGAGGACCGGGTCAGCGTACATGCATACCAGTTCTATGATTCATGGAATTTTAGGATTGAGTGATAAATAACCAGTAAATATATATTTAATTATTTTAAACACCGAAAGATTTATGCATAGCCAATTAAATTATAAGACCAAGACAAATGTTTCATTTCTCTATGTCCAAAATCGGACATGAATATATGCATCCTGTTATAAAAGTAATGGAAAAGTCTATCTTTATTCATAGCATAAAAGTTCCTTATAAAGGAAATTACACCATCATAGATAAAGGAAAGATTACAAATCATAATTTCTTGGTTATGAGCCATCCACAATCTGGTTCATAACACATCCGTCAAAAAAGAATCATTATTGCCAACACATGTTATGAAAGCACAGCAAGGGACACCCTACACGAACCATACCACCACTCCACTTCATCTACTCATGTTGAGTATAAATCTGATCCCAAATCATGGAAGTAGAGAATACTCAGTGCCTAATGCCTATACTCATTCAAATATTGGGGTACACACAAAACACCATCAGCACCACGTTCAAAGATTGGCACCGAAATATTACATACCAGAGAGGATATGTACTATTTGGCAATCTCTTTGTCCTTACAGCTTCTTTCCGAGTTTCTAACAGCTTTTGAAACTCTTGCAAGTCTCTATTCTCAGACTCCATATCACATGTGATACCGATAAGATGGACCACATGAAGCCAATAATCATACCAAAAGATGAATAACTTACCATTGTTGATACGTCATATGGATAAACTACACAGTAAGAACAACTATATATATATACACCATATCCAATAGCCCTTTCACAGTCAAATACCAAGCATCCCAAAATAACTCGTCTTAATAAATAGTGGTTCACCTGTACCACCAACAAAGATCCAGATTAGTCTTCATGTATTTGCAATAACAACAGTGCCGACATAGTATAAGGGACGGTTAGTTTAACCGCCCGGAACTCATACTAAATTTATCCGTTTGATTTTTCTTATTTAATATATATAATATTAAATTTAAATATATAGTGTTATAAAAATATGATAATGCAAAAAGTTTCAATCTTTTCAATTATAAGATTTTTACAAAATATTAATAAGGGTTATTTAGTAATTAAACCCCTCAACTAAAGATGAATCGTATAAAAAAACTTCAACTAAAAATCATGTGAAATAAACCCTCAACTTCAATTCCGTTAACATATATTACTCTCCGTCTAAAAAACCGTGACAGAGGGTGTCATACGTTAACGGTTTATAAATTGAGGGTTTATAATGTTAAAAACTTAGTTGAGGGTTTTTTTACGATTCAAAAATAGTTGAGAGTTTTTATTACTAAAAGTCATTAAATTTTTTTAAATATTTAAAATATGATAAAACCCCTCAACTATTTTTGAATCGTAAAAAAACTGCTCAACTAAGTTTTCAATATGCCAAGCCCTCAACTTATAAACTGTTACGTATGACACCTTCCGTCACGGTTTTTTAGACGAATGGTAATATATGTTAATGGAATTAAAGTTAAAAGTTTATTTTACATGATTTTTAGTTGAGGATTTTTTTTACGATTCATCTTTTAGTTGATAGGTTTAATTACTAAAAACCCAATTAATAATTGGAGGATCTAATTTGTACTAAGATTTCTAATGGTATTGAGCTGGCCATGCGTGGCCAATAAGTGTATACGATGTTGTCTTTCATGATTTAAAGTTTTCTGACAAATGCGAAAAGCAAAGGCCACCAACTGATTGGGCACTATCAAAAGATTTAGTTATGTCTCACATATTATATTTTACATTTATACCTTAGATCTTCAGCCGAAGTAACTTGATTATATTCTTTAAATGTTTATTCGCTTTCTATATACTTTTTTTTTATATATAATCTAGGGGTTCTCCACTTACGTGGATCATTCCCCTGGACCCGGTTAGTCAGCGGTCCACTTCATCCGGGAGGGCTTTACATGGGCTTGGGAGAAGGCCCAACACCCAGTACTGCATTTGATGACAGGATGGGCAGTTCCCCTCCGCCTGGCATCGAACCCGGAAGCATGACAATTGGCCCCCAAGGCTCTTACCAAACGAGCTACCACATCCCGTCACTTGGATGATTTTTTATTCAACAAAAAGCCTTGATTATATTTCTTAAATGTAATTCAACACTAAATAGAATTGACAAAAATATATCGGTTAGTACTTGACAAAAATGAAAATGTAGGAAAAAAACAGTAACCGAAGGATAATTCCAATGCACATTGACAAAAATAGTACTATAGTTTGTTGGGTCGAATCTTCTCAGAGCTCTCCTTGTGAGGGTTACTAGAGCATGTTTATTGCACTAGTTTAAATGGGTTGCTTAGGGTATTTTGTAATTAAAAAAAAAGAAAAAGAGAAAAAAAGAGAAGGAGTGTACCTTAATTAAGCACTAGAAGAGTTATTGCTTCTGTTGATTTTCATCTTTTGTTTCTATTTTTCTCTCTTTCTGTTTCTCTTTTCTTTGGCCCACTTAATTTTGTCTTCGCTATGGCCCAGGAGACCCTTAAAGGGTTTTAGCATTAAATATGCTCCAACCCATTACAGTCCATAAAATACGTATACACACCTCACCTCACCTCACCTCACATTCCACACATACACATTTAACAAACCGACCCATTTATGGCCAACTATCAATATATATACACGCGACATTTTCAACACAAAAAAAGTTTCAAGTCGGAGAAGCCATGGAAACGACGGCGAGATTCTGTAAATTGGATTTAACGACAGTATCCACAAACATCCTCGTATCTTCCTCTGTATTACCTTTTGGTATATCAACAATGTAAGACTCCAACACCACACTGTACACTCTCTTGACCTTATCCTTTTCCAAGACAACAAACTCATTAACCGACGTAACCGACCGGTAATTTCTTAACCGGTGTTCTCCTCCAAGAACACGAAAACTCAAGATTCGTTTCTCTTCATCTAGAGCTTCTAGTATCTCAACGCTTGTTGACGCTGGAAGACCAGACACGACGCTAACTTCCCTTATGGTCCCGACGCTAATCTCTTTACCGTTACCTCTGATGGTGCAGCTTTTGATAAAGTGTTTGTATTTGTTTGGATTCGCGAAGTCGCGGACGAATCTCCATATGGTACGTGCTGGTGCGTCTACGCGGTGTGCTATGAGGGATGTGCACGTGTTTGGCGATCTTGGGAGCGTGTGGTACGTTCTGATGATTGGATCTAGAGTTGAAAACTCGTCCTTCGTTAATCCATATGGTGTTGTTGTTGTTGATGATGACGATGATGGGGCGTGGCTAAGAGGAAGATTAGGGTTCATGATTTTGAGAAAAAAAAGTACGAAGCTAGGACTGATTCTTTTGACATACCATTACAATATATGTACAGATATATATAATAAGTTATTGTATTATATAAATGTATATTTAAATGGAGAAGTGAGATGTTGATATGTATTTTGACTAACGGAGTTGGGTTGCACTAAATTGCTTTCTGATATGTATGAAGTGTGAACGTGATACCAAATCTCATTTTTATATGACTCATTGGATCCTTCAGGAGCTACAAACACATCAGCTTTTTGGGGTAAAATACAAAATAGATTATACTTTTGTTAATTTGATATGTAAGGCTAGACGACGTAGAAGAAAGATCGATGCCCCTAATAGGGTTAACGTGACGTAGAAGAAAAATCGATGCCCCTAATAGGGTTAACGTGACTATATATGGAAGAAATTTTGTTTCTGATCAGTTTATAATTTGCCTTACTTTATATTTTGTGCAACGTTGTTCTTGCTATACTATTTTTGGAAGATCTATGCTAGTCGGTAGGTTCGAGACTGAATTATCTTTGGTTAATGTATAAACAAGTTTAATGCAACATGGACATTCATTATGCAAGTTGGTTATAACTTTATTATAGTTTTTCAAAAAAATCAAATTTCTTGCTGTTGGCAATAATAAAATAATAATAATCTTTTTTTTTTTCCGGCTAAAATATTTTATTAATTATTGTCAGCACAAATATTGTTGTACAAAAAAACCTGGACAAGATTGGAACAAACTCCAATCAGTCGGAGAAATAATAGATTTTTTTGCTAGCAAGTCAGCACAACCATTATGTTGACGATGAACATGCACATATGATGTTGAGAGAAATCGAGACTTCCATGCAATGACTGAGTTGACCAAGTGTTGACAACGGGAACCGTAGGCTTCCCCTTTTATGTATTTAAGGATACTGAGATTATCTCCTTCGAATATGACGTTCCTATAACCTAACGATGAGCATGCTTGCATTGACCAAATCAGTGCAGACAATTCCGACTCCATAACTGTTGATCGTCCTTCAAATTAATAAAATAATAATAATCTAATAATAAAAGTTCGTACTGTTGAATGAATAGAAAACAGAGTTTTTTTAATTGAATATCTCTATATATTTACACAAGCAGTGATAATGAAATTCTAATTTATGAAAAGCTGAAATACATCAATTTGCGCCACAAAACTAATGCATCTTATAACCAAAAAAGAAAACATTTAGTTGAACCCATGTCCAACAACAACCAAAATTGGTCTCAAGTCTTAACCCATCCTCTCATCTGACACGTAATTTATACGTTGACTAGTGGTATTCGGATTCGTATGTTTTATCTCTAATAAATTTAAAATTGTTTTTGATCGTGGTTAATGAATGGCAATAGTGTATTACTTTGTTTTGAAGTTGCTTAGCATCAAATTGTATGTTTTATCTCTAATAAATTCAAAATTGTTTTTGATTCATTTGATAGTGGTTAATGAAAATAGTGTATTACTTTGTTTTGAAGTTGTTTAGATCAAAGAAAAATATCACAAGTGGTTTTCACTGATCGATTCAATCTAAATATGATAAATAACTGATAGTTGCACTAAAGTAAATAGTTAAAATTAAAACATAAATTAAAATCGATGTCCCAAAAAAAAACATGTAAATGAATGTTTGTAGGAAAAAATGGATATATATATATATATATATATGTATTTGCAAGAGTTTATCATTTTCTATTTATTCTATAAGACTATAGATCAATAATAATGGTATTGATCTCAATTATTTAAGTAATTAATTTACAGATGCTCTGACATATTTTTTTAAAATATCTTTGGGTTATATGTTATTTTGTGCGACGAAACTGTTTGAAATTTTATAAAATTGAAGTACTATTATAATAATGTATGCTTACATTTGTCTCATATATTTTTGATATTTTTTTTTATTTTTTGTTAAATCTTGAGACTATTTAAAATCATATTTTGCGTGGGTTTCATTATATTTATGCCAATTTTAAGATAATCAACTACTATATCATTATATTTATGCCAGTTTATAGATTTTTGGTTAGTTTCCCTATGCTGATCTCTATTATATTTTGACAAAGACTAAATTTTCAAAATAACATTTTCAGAACCATAACTTTTTCCTTTTTTCTGTTTAGATGTGTGGTTTATGTGTTATAAATATTTATCAGTATTTTTTATTTTTTAATATTTTAATATTTTACATAGTATTAAATAAACAAACGGTTAAGACTAAAACTAAAGCAAAGGGAAATAGCTTTATATTTTTTAATATTTTGTGTTTTTATTTATGATTATTTAAATGTGACAATCTAATATATAT
>NC_027749.1:21972228-21973274 GCF_000695525.1 Brassica oleracea var. oleracea | reverse complement strand
TTCGATTTGAAGATGGCTTAATGTCTTATTTATAGTATTAGGAATTAGGGATTATCAAATCGCTGGTGCAGAAAGGTTATTGAATTTTACGTAGTGGGAGAGGTGGCCGGAAGAAGTTAATGTAGAAGCTTAATGATATGATTGAATTAGTGGTAACGTTGCACAGAGAAATTCCAATAGCCGCTGCAAAATAAGGTAACGGAGAAGACATACTTTCGAGGTATAAGTGGGCTTAAACTGGGCTGTTAAGATAATAACATGAGCTTGTTTTAGTGACATTTGTTTTATGGGATAAAATATGTGGATTGAGTTATCATTATTTCGTAGGTTTGAGTGACCCAAACAATATGATTTGAGCGGAATTTAAAAGCTCTTATAGGAGAGGATGCCACATGGCATGATTTGCCCCCTTTCTAAATCTTATGTGGCAGCACAAGGAGGGAGAAAAGTCTCCTTTATTGTATAAGATGTTGCCGTTAACTCTCCGGTCATCGCGACTTAAGCCTTTTCTCTACTGAGACCATTTTCAAATCAATTATTGTTATAAAAGTAATGGAAAAGTCTATCTTTATTCATAACATAGAGGTTCTTTATATAGGAGATTAGACCGTCATAGATAAATGAAAATATTACAAATCATAATCTCTTGGTTATGAGCCATCCACGATCTGGTTCATAACACTCTCCCTTGGATGCCATAACCATTTAGATCTTGTAATGTGCTTTAATGTTGTCTCATTAAAACCTTACCAGGAAAACTCAATTGAGACAAAACCATGGTGAAAGAAAAAGAGTACAACACACATTACTCCTCCTGATTTGGACATTACTGAAGGTTCCTTAGACCTCTCCAATTTTCTGCAATCCGTGGGTGATGAAGATCTTGGGCATAATATGCTTCGTCCTCGAACATGATACTTGGTTCTTCTTTACCATCGGCCATGCCACAATCTGATCGAACATATTGAGTCATCGACCTCAAATACACACACACGAAATCTTGGATGATGTTGCTGTGATATGCGTGTACCACCATGTGTAAAACA
>NC_027749.1:21970217-21971338 GCF_000695525.1 Brassica oleracea var. oleracea | reverse complement strand
TCATGATCCTCGCTTATATTCATAAATTCAAGTGCTACCTTGTATGCAAATAAATCATCTTATGTCGACATTCCTTATTGGTTTCATTATGTTCCAGACATGATATAATCGATTGAGATTCATTATTATCAGGACCTTTAATACTTTGCAGCTTGGCGTCCCAAGCTACATTGTTTGGTACATGTACCTTAGAGCCGGCCGGCCTTATCTCCATGTCTGGGATGGTTTCCTTAGTAACCTTGGATTTGGATTTTGATTATCATTCTCTGCACCTTTCTTTTGTTTCCGAGGATTCTTATCTTCTAGAACCTATTTGGTCTACCAGGTTTCATACGTTGTCTAGACTCTGTAGCAACTTGACTGTGTCTCTTCTTGGACATCAAATTCGTTGGTGCTTTACAAGCTGGTTTATATATGACTTAGTCATTCTTTTTTGGGTCAGCAAATGTGTCTGGCATTAGAATTAGCTAGCTTTGTAAATGTATAATCTTTGGACATCTATTTCACATTCTTTAGTCCGAGGATCTTGCCAAGACATTGATGGTTGATTCCATTCTATTTCTTTTACCATTCTTTTACCAGCTTTATTATTTTTCTCCTCCTGATCTTGAAATAATCCGTGTACCTGGCCTCAGATATAATCACCCATAGTTGGCTCAAGGTACTTTATTATTGTTGGAGAATCATATCCAACATATATCCTCATCCTCCTTTTGAGGTCCCATCTTAGTTCTCTGTGGTGGAATAATTAGTACATAGACAGCACATTCAAATGTCTTATGATGGGGTATGTCTGGCTCTTGACCCGTTAATAATTGTGATAGGGGATATTTATGCTCACTAAATGGTCTGATGCGTATTAACTTAGGTGCATGTAAATTTCGTGTGGCCCAAGCTGTGAATGAGAGTTTTTGATCTCATAAGTTATGGTCTATCAATCAGCTATTTGCGTTTTAAAAGATTTCGGCCAAGCCGTTCTTGGTATGGACATGTATCACAGAATTGTCCACACTTACCCCCATGGACATACCATAATCATGTAAATGCTTGGGACATGTATTCACCAGTATTATTTAGACTGATAGTCTTTATTATGAAAAAGGGGCTCGTAGCCGTTTTAC
>NC_027749.1:21968840-21970133 GCF_000695525.1 Brassica oleracea var. oleracea | reverse complement strand
CCTTTTGAATATCAATTTTCGCATCATGTTTGGACCAGGATGGCCAATCTGGTCGTGCCATAAAGTGTATATTTTTGCTGGCTTTTAGCCTCTATCATACTGATCTATTCATAGTCTAGGTCAGCAGAGAATGCAGGTATAGTCTTTAAGACTTATTATGGCCTTGGGCAATTTTATACATATATAGAGAATGCAGGTATAGTCTTTGTGAATATAAGGCATCACTGATTTCTAGATGCATACCCTTAGGCAATAATATATTAGCCTAGCCATAGTCTTCTTTCAGACTGGTGATACCTGCTTTAGTACTTATATTGGCGTTTTTCAGTGTACTCATATAGAAAAATTATTCATTCATTTAATCTAAACAGACAATGTAATAGAAATAAATTCAGGGAGATAAAAATCAGAGAAAACATACAAGTAAAGCAATCACACAAGTTTGATGTCGAAATCAGATTATCAACTTGATTCTTTTAGACAATCATAAGTTTCATATTCCATAGGATCATCTCTTTCATGATCAAAAATCATCTTTACCATCTTTATATACCAAGTGGGCTTCAAGATTCTTCCCTTTCAGACTCTGTTGATAGAGGTCACAAAGATGTTTGGGAGTCCTTCATATCTTACCCCAATGATTCCCCAATTCACCGTTTCTCATCAGTAATCCATTATTTTGCCCAGCTAGCAATAGACTCATCCACAGACTTATAGTCCTGGATTCTGGGATTCCTCCAATCAAATAGGGCCTTTGGTAATAACATCGTTCTTTGGTGATCATATCTCGATTTTTAACTCTGTCCAAAGGTCTAGAGGATTCTCTATAATCAGATACTGATCTTTGTGACTCTTAATAAGATGATGGCTAATAATTAGTATTGCGCTTTATCAATCTTTCTCATTGGCATTATTGCCTTCTATGATACATTCACCAAGTCTTTTTGACTTTAGGATAATCTTTGTATCCAATGCCCACCATAAATAATTAACTCCAGAAAGATTTAGGGCAGCAAAATCCAGGTTGATTTTCGACATCTCAAATCATATATCACTCAATATTTAGGTATAATTTTCATGCGGCCTTACTCTTAAAAACAATCAATTCGTATTTTAATCTTGTGAGAACAATGAAACTATCAATCTTAAAGGCATTTAATCAATCAATCAATTTCTAGCAAGTCTCAACAATACTATTTCTATGTGCTCATAATATTATGGTTTATCAAGACTAGAAAAAACGGATTCAATTAATCATGCAATTAGGGTTTAACAATCAATGGATTTTAGCAA
>NC_027749.1:21968516-21968804 GCF_000695525.1 Brassica oleracea var. oleracea | reverse complement strand
GCTGATTTTAGCAATACTAGAATATAGATTTCAAGCATGAATTTCAATGAATCAGTTTCAAAGCTGATTTTAACAATACTAGAATATAGATTTCAAACATGAATTTCAGTGAATCAGTTTCAAGGTTGATTGGTATTTAGCATAAACCGTGTGTAAATAATTTATCTAGTATCTGAATTTATCAAACCTCAAAAACATATAATCAGATCAATCAATTTAATCGAACTTAGCATACAATCTTAAACCTCAAGACATTAGATTTTATCATGAATCTATCAACCTAGCATA
>NC_027749.1:21966576-21968193 GCF_000695525.1 Brassica oleracea var. oleracea | reverse complement strand
AATTTAACGGTCAAACAATTCTAGCAACATAGCATCAGATTCAATCAGATTTAAAACTTCAATGATCAAAATCGAAAACAATTTTGATTTCAAAATATCGATTATAGTTTTAATATGTGATTTGATAATTATAGTATAATTAATTCTGATACTTATATTATTTAGGTTTTATAGATATAAGGTTAGGGTTTATCAGATTTTAACTTGTAAAAACCGATTTGGGGTTTTAATCGTGTAGGAACATGATTCAGGGTTTGGGGTATCGAACTTTTAGAATTTCGATTTACTCAATTAGGATTTTTGATCTATTATCCTATGGCTTTGATTCATAAAGATTAGGGTTTTAGGGTTTCATTCTTTATCAATCAATCCATGTTCGATTATGGGTTCTTGGGTTTTGAATTACCTTTTAACCTTAGATGATTGTTTAATCGGACCACCAAAGGAGTTGAGCCGCGAGCTGGACACGAACGGGACGCGAGCTGGAATGGATCGAGTCGCTTCTATCGGGTCGCGGACGTCCTTTGTTGCTTGATCGGGAACGCCTTGATCGTCGGACGCGAGCTGTCTGATGCTGTCGCGAACGAGGAAGAGGTTGCATGCTAGAGCCGCTCTTGGATCGGGAACGTCTGAGCTAGGATCAGGAATGCCTTGGGCTGAAGCTGATCGGGGACGCGAGCTGGGACATATGAGGGCAAGAGACGCGATCGGGGTTTAGGGTTCGTCGGATCGCCGGCTATGGTCAGAGTTTTAGGGTTTTTCGATTTGGGTATTAGCTTAGGGATTTAGAGTTTCGTGCTGATAACGTGTTATAAAAGTAAATGAAAAGTTTATCTTTATTCATAACATAGGAGTTTCTTAGGAGATTAGACCGTCATAAATAAATAAAAAGATTACAAATCATAATTTCTTGGTTATGAGTCATCCACAATTCATAACAATTATACATTTTTTTTAAGTAGAGAAACTCTAAAAAAAGTGAATTTTACTCTAATATATTTTTTTATTCGCTATTTCTTCCTCTTTATAAAAGAACGTTATGTGTTCTCTAAAGTATACATCATACGAAGTTTGAGCTCTACTGATTACTAAACTAGGATTAAGTTAAGAATGTTGGTGATGGAATTTCATGTCATCTACGTGAAACTAATTGCTTCTGTCGCCGATATATATATATATATATATATATATATACATGTGGTCAAAGGAACCAGCTCTGTTTGCTGGTGAGTTCTCTATCAACAGTGTAGACCACAATGCAACCTTAACGTTCCCGCACCATTCCTTAAGCCTGGCATAAATTATGTGGTATGCCAACAAGAACATTTTCGAGGTGGAATATCTCCACCTCTCGACCTTTTGCTGGATGAAGTGGATTTGGAAGACTTCACATGCGGTTCAAGTGATTCTAGTGTCAATTCAGTGATAACTTGGAGCCGTTCCCTAGTGCACTTTTTAAGTTTGGACTAAGGAAGATATCCTTAAAATGCAACCTGCTTTACTATTTTTTTAAGAGAAAATTAGAAAAATGAGACACTTTAAACTTTTATTTGTCACAATAGGACTTCTTATATTTTGGGCAATTCTGGACATATTTTACCCTTCTTTTATGGGAAA
>NC_027749.1:21949186-21966476 GCF_000695525.1 Brassica oleracea var. oleracea | reverse complement strand
AAATTGAATAATTTAAGGGTATAATGGTACTAAAATTAATCTAAATCATCTTTCCCTAAATAATGTTCTAAAGATCTTATTGGGACAAATCTAAGTTCAAAGTGTCCATTTTTTCCAATTTTCCATTTTTTTAAACTACGTTTTAATATTGTTTTTGCAATTTACCTACCAGAACCCCTAAAAGTGCAATCCGTTATTATAAATAAATAGATTTACTTATAAATAAATGATCAGATAAATCCTATTAACATTATCCAATAGTTAAATCAATCATTTAGTAAATTCATCTACAAAATCTGATAAAATCAGAATTTCTAACAGATAGCTTCTGAGTATATAATAAATAATTTAAAATTCAGAACAATATCAGGAAATAGATATTAATGGGTACTCTATTTAACTAACAAAAAACTTTCTTTTCCCTAATCAAACTCTCTCTATAAACCGTCTCCAAAATTTTCTCTATCCACAACTCAACTCTCTCCTCGATCTTCTCTTTATCCTTCTTTTTACGGAGTAAATCAAGGTAATTAACCTCTTTTCGAAACCCTAACAAATCTCCCCCAATCACGAAAACTAATGTCCTTAAGCAAATTCCACGGTGGCTCCTCCTCCTCCTCTACCACGGCTTGCGCTGCTTGTAAATACCAGAGGAAAAAGTGCACCGAACACTGTATTCTCGCTCGTTACTTCCCACAAGAAAAACAAAATCAGTTTCTAAACGCCCATAAACTGTTTGGAGTAAGCAACATCACAAAGTTCATCAAAGGAGTTGAAGAATGTCAACGGGACATAGCTATGAATAATCTTATCTTCCATGCTAATGCTCGTGCTCGAGATCCAGTTTGGGGAGTTTGCAAGATCATGCTTGATCTGAAGCACCAGATTGCTTGTACTCAGGCTGAACTTAACTTAGTTCATCATCAGAATCTTGCCATGTGTCAAACTATAGCTCTCCAGCAGCAATTTGGTTGCTATTCGTACGGAGATTTATTAGAACAAGGAGACGAATACCTTAATATTGATGGTCATGTTCATCAGAAATAGAGTCAGATGTTTATGGACATGCCTATCAAGCTTGAGAAGAAAAAGTTTCTGTGGACACAAGAATGCAATGAACCAGATAACTAGTCTTTTGGTTTTTGTACACACTATCCAAAGTTTAGGTTTAATTTGTTTTCGTGTTACCACGGCTCTTTTCTTTGCTATAGTTTCTCAGATTGTCCAAATCTATCCTCGTAATAGTAGCAGTATTTTTTACCATTTTGTTCCAAATTTAGTTTTAGTTTTCAGCTTTTTCTTCTTTAACGTCTTATAATTTTTCATAAAGTCCAAAGGTCATTCCTTCTTGTTTACTTGTTTGTTAACCGATTTAGTTTCTTTATGTTTAAATATATTACCAAAAGGATCATACATAGATTATAAATTGCTTTAGGTTGGGAAAATGCTGGAGCTAAGCTGAAAACAAAATCAGGTCAGGAATTATCTTTTGACGCAAGCAACAACTCTAATTCCCCCAAAAGGGTTACACAATTCACTAGACAACCTGATCCTATATATTACGATGAATCTATTATCAAAATAACCAGAGAGAGTACAAGTTATGCTGCTGTAAACTAAACACCTGCCTTGTTTCCAAGTCTCTCCCAAAGGATCTTGACTCCCATGTATCTGCAAAGATTTACAACTCATTCTGTTTATATACTGATGAACTTCAAAAGAGCTTTGATTAATTAATTATGTTGGTATTTGATTTCGATTTACCTTCCCATCATCATAACTGTGGCTTGCGGGTTGGTTCCTGGAGACTCGTCAAATGTGGAACCATCAATAACTCTTAGCCTGTTGACACCGAGAACTTTGCGGTTAGGGTTCACGACTTTACCCACAAGACAACCACCATGATAGTGCCAGATTGTGACAACGGTGTCTTTACAGAACTGAGCCATTGATTTGGTATCGTTCACTTGCTTTGGTCTTAGATTGATGTTTGCCTTGACACTCAAGCTAAGCATCTTGTGGACGCTTTGCTTGTCGCACTGCGTGTAGTTTAGGAACCGCTTAGACGTCACTACTTTTGAAACCAGACGGATGGCTTCAACGCAGCGTTGGAGATCCACTGGGTGTTTGAAGTAGTTGAAGGTAACTGATGGGTTGTCATCTACATTTGTGTTGAGTAAACTCAAATGCCCTCTAGAGATTGGGTAAGCTAGTTTCTCCAAAATGAAACTACCATTGAATGCTTCTTGAAGTTGGTATTTGTTTCTTGTGGTGTAAGCTTGTGTTGCTTCTGGTCTTCTGTGCTTTGCAGGTCTGGTCGAAAACAATTCATTCTGCTAAAAAAATTCAAAGACCATTCTCATTTAAACACACTAATAATAGAAGAATGCCGATTCTGAAATTTTAGGGGCTTTAAACAATTTAGTAAAAACTTTAGTATTTTTTTTAAAAAACATATGGAGGGTCTATGTTCATATATATCAACATAAAAAAAATTTAGCGACCATTGTTAATGTTGCACTTGGTTATGCCCATGACGGATTCGAAGTTATGTAGTTCAGGGTTACCTTGTCCGACATAACTCCATAGTGAGTATGAATGCTCTCAGGAGACTGTCCAAATCCAGTGCTGGCTTCAACATACACACCCATCTTTGTGATTCCAACAGTCTGGATAAGTGACTGCTCTATAGGCTGCTTTGAAGGCACCAAGATGGTGTTCATCGGATTATCAGCCATTCCTTTCCCCACATGCTCATTCTCCAGAACCAAAGGAATCTTCAGCCTCTCAAGCTCTCTCTTAGGTCCAATCCCACTTAACATCAGCATCTGTGGTGAGCCAATAGCTCCACTGGACAAGATCACTTCACTTCCCTTTCTGTTCGAGAGTAGAGCCTGGTGTTGATTACCCTTCTCGTCTTTGAATATAACTCCTGTTACTCTAGGCCTTGTTCCTGCATCCGGAACCAAGAACGTAACATTCAAAACTTGGAATACACGTAAACCTAATTAATATCATTAGTACCAGATGTGTCAAAGACTATCTTTTGCACGGTGGCGTAGATCAAGACTCTGAGCTTCTGAGGGTTAGCGTAAGCGAGAAGCTCCGCCGCAGTGTGACGACGGCCGAACCTATCGAAGATTGTGCCACCGACTTTTGTTCCGGAGACGTGGTCGTAAGTGAAGCCATTGAAAGGTCTGACTCCAACCTCTAGAAGACTGTCTCTCAGAGCCTTCTGCCATAACGTCAACTTCGGCTGATGAACGATCTCTCGCTCCACCCATGGATACGACTCATTCACTAGCTTCGCATCCCATCCTGCTCGCTTCACAAACCTACACCCAAGACCGGATCTTAGATTTAGGGTTTATAAATATTTGTTTATTTTAATAATAAAAAATTCAACACTTTGAAAACTATGTACTAGTATATTTTAAAATTTGGATGCTAAAGCAAATGTTTCATTCAGTCACCATTCGAGCTAACATTTCAATGATTTATATTTTTTTAAAAATTACGTTAATTATGAAAATATTTGTTGACGTGTGTGAGAAGTTAAAGACGTGGTCGTCAATCCTTGCCATTATTACACAACATTCCCACTCGGTGCGTTTTCAGATATGTGTAACATTTACCGTTACGACAACAAGATCTGTTTCAATGTTCACAAATCAAAATCTTGTTAATAATGGTATTAGTTACTTACGCAGCATCGGCTCTCGAGTAGAAACCGGCGTTAATACAAGAACCGCCGCCAAGAACTCTGGCACGAGCGTTATAAACACCGTCAGTGGAAACAAACGCCTGTGACGCGGAGGAAGCTGACGTGTCAGCAAGACCAATGTGGAAGTTCCTGAGGAAAGAGACGTTTGCGTTTGTAAACGGAACGCCACCTCTCTCTAAAACAAGAACGCTAAAATTCCGCGACAGCGTTGCGGCGAGTGGACAGCCTGCGGTTCCACCTCCGATTACTATGTAGTCGTAGGTGGAATCTTGACCAGTTGATGAAAAAGAAGACGATGAAGATGCTGAGAATGTGCTGGCTTTATCGATGAACGTGTATCGATAAGGATTATACTTCAACTTATGCTCTTTATCTACAAAAAGAAGATATTTATTTAGTTATTGAACTATATAATAATGGGTAGTTGGTAGAAGTAATTACACCATTAATGACATTAGCAGAACATAAGCCGAAATAACAGAACAGATTTGTGTAAACAAACACTACAAGAAATTATTGAAATAGCTAAGGAACTATTTATAGCTAGAGTAGACAATCCGTCGCGAAAATGCAATAGGCGACGGATAGCGACAGATGAAAGCGGTGGCCTCAGCACCAACGCTAAATGTAATCCGTCGCCAAATTGTAGCCACATTGCAACGGATTCGCAAGAGCACCGGCCGTAGCTGATAGCAACAGCTTAGCTACCGCACTTTCTATTGCTCATTAGCGACAGTTTTAGCAAAGAATCTTCCATGGCCAAATAGCTACAAAGTTTGGATATAAATTTATCTTTAGCAAGTTTGTAGCTAATATTTTTTATGAAAAAACGAAAATAAAACTATGAAATTTGTTTTTAGAACATTATATATATTTTATAACATTTAACAAAATATCCTAAATTTCTAAATATAAATAAAATAGAAATGTTAAATACCATACAATAGTTCAACTTACAATTGAAAGCAAAAGACAAAACAATAGTTCAAACAGAAAAACAAAAGCTTCTCTCTGTTATCTCTTCATTTTTCCAAACAAAAGTTCTAGCGAGAAATAAAGACTTGTCAACATCGTGCCTTGGGTGTTTATCAAAATGCATCATCTTTCTTCTTGGTTTGAACAAACATTCTTAGACGCACCTGAAAACTACAATGGACGAAAAAAACAGATTGAAAAGATAAACTTTAAGCACATGCTGACACCAAGGAGAGTATTTAAGAAATTTGCTCACTTCCTAAACTTACTTTGGAGTGACATGTTCATCAGGCTGACTTTCATCATCAAGAAGCCTTCCCAAATCATATTCTTTCAAGTTCACTTAAGATTCCTGATATAACATGCTTGTGCTTGGCAAAAGCAAGTTGTCTCCTTTGGATCCATGGATGGTTTCTGGAATTTTAATACTGAGTTTTATGGTTTACCTGATACACACAGTAAGTAATAATGATTAGAAAATAAAGGAATACAGCAAGAAACACATTCAAATGCCTACCAGAAGCTGAGTACAACATATGTTGAAGCTAGACAATGACAAACAGAACAACCAATATACCCATTATTCTAGCAGCATAGCTTGTCCAAACATCGACAGTCACAATTTTGTAGAAAATATGAAGAATCCATAATACATAAAGAGACTTTCTTGTTACCTTTAACAATGAATCATTTACTGTGCAAGGAGACACGGCTTTTCTGAGTTGATAGGTCTTCCCAGAGAGTCCGAGTGATGTCTTAGTACACGATAAATCCATAAATCAAACTCAGAAACACGTTTACAAGCACCCTCTTAGTACACGGCATAAATCCATAGATCTGTTCACTATTGATTAATTTCCCCAAAAACGCCGAGATTGAAATGAGCAATTAACCCTAAATCGATTTTGAATTATTAAAGAGGAAGAAGAAGAAGAATTAAAGGAAAAATTAAAGAAGAATCGTACCTTGGGACGAGTGGCTTCTCTGCAGCGAAGGATATGAAGAAGCCATGGAGAGAAGAGACTGGGTACTATGTTTCTCAGTCGCCAAGGGGGAGTGAGATATGGAGTGAGGCAGATTGAAAATGAGAAGAGGGAAAGGAAAATTTGGCAAAGAAAAAAGTTTGGAGTCGGGGGGGGGGGGGGGGGGAGAGATTAAAATAAATAAGTGATGACAACTTTCAAATAAAATCTCTATTAGTGAACTGCATTATGGTAAACCAAATATATAGCTATATTATGATTAATTATTTATATGGTTTTATCATAACTTCGCTATAATAAAACTCTAAAAAATTGCGATGATACAAATTTACATATATTCCTTAGTGACAATGTCAATATTGTTGTTACGGTGTCCCATATATACGATGGATTGGTTAGAGCATACAATTTAGGGTTTATAGCTTAGATTTTATGATCTATGATTTAAGTTTTAGAGTTTATAGTTTATAGTTTCTGGTCTAAAAAAATATGATTCATGATTTAGGATTTAAAATTTAAAATTTAGATTTTATGGTTTAAGGTTTATATTTATAGTTATAACATAATTCGTAGATACTTGTTACATATATTTTTTTTTGCAACAACTTATCTCTAGCTATCAGTAGCTATTTAGCTACAAAACATCTACAAAATCTATATGTAGCTATATAGCTACAGATTGCTACATATTTGCTACAGATTTAGCTACAAAGGTAACATTTTCTGTTTCGTTGCCATCTTTCGCCTTTTTTGTAGCTAATAATTTTGGCTAAGAAAATTTCTTAGCTAGTCCTTAGCTATTTCAATGAATTCTTCTAGTGAAAGACTGTACTGTTAGTGTCCTAATCACTCAAGATTTGGTCATAATGACTCAAGAAACCAATTGAACTACACAAAATCGCCAATGAACAAGAGAGATAAGGAGAGAGAAATACAGAGTTTACTTCAGACACAACACTAAGAACGTTGTAATGAGAAATGTGTTACGAGAAAAGTAACCTTTAGAAGCAGTGGAAGAAAGAGAAGCTGGGAGACAGAGGAAAAGAGCAAGGAGAACGAGCTTGAGAGCCATAGGAGACTACAGAAACCAAAGCAGAACTTTCTCTTTCTTGGTGTTTTTGCTTCTGCTTCAACTTCTTATGTGGCTTTTCATGAATGGTCTTGTTTTATGTGAACCTTCTCCTATAAATAACACTTAGGATCCAACATAGCAACTATATTAATTACACCCTACATGTGTCTGCTTCTTCATATTGTAAAAATAATTATTATTTTGCAGTAGTATAGTAGTATCATATAAATAAACAGTTTCAAGGTAAAAGGGAGAGTTGTACCGCTTGTCTATGTCATTAATGGCATGAAACGGTTGAAGTAGGAGCTCTTGTAGCCGTTGGATCAAGACTTCATAGATTCAAAGTGTATACATTAATCATATTCACCTAACCAAACACACAAAAACAATAATACAATAGAGCCATGTTTTTGGCAAGTAGTTTTATATAGTAGCAGATGAAAGTATCTTAATAATGATCATAACTGTGAGTAAATCTTCACGAGTCATGTTGCTGACAAGTAACAATTAATCTTTTTGATTATCTTCACCTAACCAAAACACATTACCTTCCGTTTTATTTGGTTTAGCATGTGATCTCATCATACCACGTACGGTGGTCATATATATGGATCACATGAGATTTTCTCTTCACTTTAAACCAGTCACAACTATACTACATAATCTGATGTAGCCACCACAAATAAAGTTTGATGTTGAATTTATTAATGAATGTTTCTTTGGAGGGAAAATAGTATCATATAATATACAACAAAAACACTTAATTCTTACATTTTTGTTAATACTAGCCCACAAATGCATTTGAACATTTCTTATATGGTAAACTCACTTTTAAATCTTCTGGTGATTGGAGGACCGTGAATGTTTCACAGAGTTATTGGTGGTAGATATGCAAAGAAATGATGATAATAAATACACACACCAATCCATGAGTTGGATTCTGAATATATTTACAAAACTTTACTACTCAGCAGTTAATGTAAGGATTAATTTCTCCTCTCTTTTCATGGGGTTGGCAATGTTGTCCCATGCTTTAACTTTCACGGAACTAGGTTTTGAGATCGTACATACTACATATATTTATACCCCTCCTTTCAATTTTTTGCAGTAAGAGAAAAATGATCAACCGATTCAAATCATGCCATAAAGAAAAGTTCTAGAACTAAGTAAAGGGTCCCCTAACGCCGGGTTTTGCACCATCGGTGGCCTTCAAGTCCATTACCAAGGTGCAAGGCTCTATATCGGCACATCTTGCAAGCCAGATATCTTTTGTGGTCTGAGACCTGTAGAAAATTTTCTTAACCAGGCGACAAAGTGTGAGGAAAGTTATATGGAAATACTATCAGATGAAGGCATACATTCTCTTAAATGCATCCGTCAACATAAAATTTGCTCCAAACAAACTTCAACAGTGTAGTACTCTTCCCTGTAATATCACAAAAGGTATACTAAAAGATTATGAATATTGCATATCTCCTCTCTAAAACAATGCATACCGCTAGCTGCTTTGAGGACACATGATGGAGACAACAGCTTAGGAGAGGCCACACTCTCCTAGCTTCACCTCTTTGATTAAATGATCGATGCCAGAGGCATTGTTTATACCATCTCCATCAATAACTGTACAGAACAACATCCCTCGCTCTTATCTGCATCAATGACTTCTATTTGACTCCTACTTAATCCAAGTAAAGAATGGCAGTTCTTCTATATATACACCAGCAACCCACTCCAAAAATATACAGAACATTACTATTTATAAGCCACGTCTTACTAAGTTTAGTATATGAAAAGGGAACACTGTCCCCTAACCAGATCTAACATGTAGACAACCTAACCATTCCATGGCAATATTTGTTCCCCTACATAACACCGACTCGAACGCATCAGAAATATTCCTGAAAGGCTAATTCCTGAATAGTTCTCCAACTTTCTGGACTCTCAGAAGCTATACTTTGTTAAACAAGCTTCATCCCTGTGGAAATAAACAGCTACGTGTTCTTGTGTGAGTGATGATAACTATACTCCCCGAACCAAAACAGTTGAAATCCTCTGCAAAAGTATCTAACTGTTCAAATTTATAGACATTGTCTGCCACAAGCAGTCCCAGTTGTACAGACAAATCTTTAAAGAATGGTGTATTATTTATTTCCTCATCAGAAAGAACAGATCACATACAAAGAATGGCTTAACATTAGTAAGACTAAGTTACCAAAGAACAAACAAACACATCAGTTTAATTAATATTTACTCAATCTAAAGACTATATATCATTGCTTCTAGTCTTTCCCTAAGCTGGCCTCTATCACACAACAAAGCCAATAAATATTTCAGGGTAAAAATAAAGTTAATACCGGGAAGATCCATGGGTCTATATGTAGGCTCTTCCAAACCAACATGTTCATCTCTCTGCTTGAATGCTAATGACCTAAAGAGCTGACGAACTTCAGGATCACTTCTCTGCTTGAATGCTACTGACCTGAATAGCTGACGAACTTCGTAGCATCTCAAGAGCTCAACTTCATAGACACTCGTCACACCAGATGAACTAAGAAGTTGTCTATCTTGTGTGGTTATGATGATTCTGCTCCCTGGACCAAACCAGCTAAACTCCTCCGCAAGCGCATCTAACTGTTTGATCTTGTCTACGTCGTTAGCCACAAGCAGAATCTTCTTGTTCCTGAGCCTTGCTTTGATTGCGTTAAGACACCTTGTCTTTGCGCCCAGGCCTTCTCCTTGCATCTTGGAAAGAAGCTCTTCTTGTAGATGAGATCTGCGGCAGTGTCGTGAAACCCTCCTCACGTCTTCGAGGTGACAATGAGCTTCGAAGTTATGTGAGATGTTTTCGTAGACGTGCTTAGCTAGTACTGATCTTCCGATGCTTCCTCTTCCCCATATACCAATCACTCTAACACCTTGGTTTGAGTGTAGATCCAGTAATGGATACAACTCGTCCATGTGTTGGTCGATACCAATTAGGTTGTTACCGTTGGTAGGTGTTGTTGAGAACAACATCTTTGATATCTTCTCCGTGATTCCATCGACAAGCTTTGAGTCATCATCCCTGAAAAAGAAAACAGATTAAAAGATCAAGATTCAGGAAACCTAACAGAGCAAAAGATCAAGATTCAAGAAACAATTCAACATATCACAATCTGAAACAGAGAAAAATATCAAGATTCAAGAAACCCTTCAAGAAATCGACAGAGTAAAGATCAAGATTCAAGAAATCACAACCTGAAACAGAGAAAAAGATCAATTATCAAGTTACGATTCAACAAATCACAATCTGAAACATAGTAAAAGATAAGATTCAAGAAACAATTTATCAAATCACAATATAAAACAGAGTAAAATATCAAGATTCAAGAAAAACAAATCACAATCTGAAACAGAGTAAAATAAAATATCAGGATTCAAGAAACGCTTCAACAAACCACAATCTGAAACAGGGTAACAGCTTATGGTCCGGTCCTTATGGAGATGAGATCTTACCATTTTTTGGAACATTCGCCGGAAAGATTAGCCAAATAAGCCAACGCATCCCTCCAAGACTTGACCCTCTCTTTGCTTTGTCTCTTCTCGTGTTTCTTGAACTGTTTCGCTACTTCTCCGATCTGCCACCTCAGGTGAGAAGGATCAACCTCGTAGAAAACAGGCAGCACTTTGAGCAAACCCTTTTTCTCGTACTTCAGAATCTTCACGAGCTCCTCTAGACACCAGTAGGAAGCAGGGTAAGTCGCAGAGACCACCACGATGGCGATTTTTGATCCTTTGATGGCTTGGACAAGCTCCGGTGGAATCGGACGGCCACTCTCCAGTTCCTTGTCGTCTTTGAACGTTCGAATCTCTTTAGCCTCTAGATCCTTGTACAGAAAGCTAACGAACTTCCTGCGAGTATCTGCGCCTCTGAAGCTTAGAAAGACGTCGAACCTCTTAGGAGTGAAAGAGGCAGAAGAGGAAGAAGACAGTGATGACCTGGATTCGAATAGTCGCAGTGAAGTTTTAACTTTTGTCTTAACGCACGATAGTTTTCTCAAGATTCTATTCATCTTTAAATTCTTTATAGGCTTTTGAGTTTGGGAGAATTTAGTAGTCTATAGCCAACATGAGTTAGTTTTATAGAGGAAAAGATTACACACCTAGTTAACGGTAACGGTAATATAGAGGAAAAGATTACACACTTAGTTAACGCATAACGGTAATGAAATTACCAGTTAATTTCCAAGAAATATTATACAAACCATTGTGTTTATCTATCTGTATGTATTTTTCATTAGGATATAATTATAAATTTTTTTTTCTTTCATTTGTTCGCTAGATACTCCCGTTTTTATGTGAAGCGTTCAATGAAAATGAACTGATATATCAGATGGTTAGAATAAATAATGTTTATATGTATATGTTTGAAACTGTTTTGTTTAATATTGCAGTAAAATATAACGATCTGGTGATCAAATTTTTTTGGTTAAGTAGTTCGACTTATAGGAAATCAATATCTTATTATTCTATTTAAGTAGTTCGACTTATAGGAAATCAATATCTTACGTCTTCTGATTTTCATTCTATAAAATGTTTATCAGTTTTGGTCAAGCCGCCCTCCTTAGCTAATAAGAAGTTGAATTTAGCTTTCTGTGGTGTAGACTGCTTCAAACATTTCACCGAAAATAGTTCTTCTATATTATATCTTGTTATGTTTATTTTGGTAATTATTATAAATCGAACAGACTTAAAAAAATTTATGTAACTCGTGTTTATAATCTATATTTTATTTGTTTTTTTATGCATAAATGCATTTATCTCCCTCCTAAATGAATTAAAAGAAGAAAATAAGATCATATGGTTAAGAATTGCAAGGATTGGTCTTTGACTCTTTGGAGATGTTGATGATATTTTTTTTGCAAGAATATGTCTTGCAATATGCAGAGATTTTAAAATCTAAATAGTTTTAAAACTATAGTGAACGTTTATAAAACTATAAATTTAGCATAGCCGCTCTTTTAATAAATTTATATTAAACCCAAAAGTAAAAAAAAAAAAGACCATTATACAGCCTACTATAATTTAGAAGGCATGGTCTTTAACGTACCGCTGGACTTACCGTACGCCCTTCTAGTTCTAGACACCGTGAAATGGACGCTTAAAAAAGGTAAAACCCGTGTTAATTATTCTTATAAATTGCCACATAATTGTTCTACCTTTAGAGACATGTTTTTTTTGACAAATGGTGTTCTATTAGAATGCAAGAAAATACTACAAACGATGACTTTATGGCTATACAGTTTTATAAAGAGAAAACAAAGAGAAAGGAATTAAACAAATGCAAAAAAGCTAAATGTTTATCTTATCTATTAAAACAAAAATCATGATTCCTTTCATGCATGATATTTCATTTTGGGTCATTTCTTAGAAAATCATCACATTTGATTATCTTATTATTTATTTTTATAAGAAATATAATCACAAGTATATCTTACTAATATCTTAATAAGATCAACAATATACTATTTTTAAAGAGAATCTCAAATTTTTTTACTGTTAATATGTGCTAAATTCAAAAAATTGTATTCAAGACCAATCAATTAAATATACCAACTAATTTATAAAGAATATTACTTACATATTAATCTAATAATTATAACAAGATATATAATTATTTCGTAGGCCATTAACTATTTTAAGCTCATGTCATTAACTATATTTTGTTTCTTCATATGATATGCAATCATAATATATGATTGTGTATACTATTCTTAGTATTATGTTATGCAACCATAACATATTATTATTGTTATTATTTTGATGATGTCAAAAAGTATCGCAACATGTGATTGTTCTTTCATATTATGAACAATATTTCTTAGATTAATAACATTATAAAACATATAATAGATTTTTTTTTATAATCACACAACTAAATTTGAAATATATGTAATACTATTTATTTAATAATTATAATCTATCAGACCAGACATATTTTAAACCCTGGCTTTTAAATTTATTGATTTTACCAATACTATATTTGTAAATCACAAAATTATAATTATATTATAACAAAAAGATCTTAAAATTTCTAAGAATATTCTACTTTTTAAACAAAAAAATTAAACTAACCACAAAATTACTAAATCTTAAAATCCTAAAGATCACTTATATCTCATTTTAATATAGCTTGCAAAAACTACAAATACTTGCAAAGAAATATTTTAAAAATGATTAGAAAAAGTAATGAATACCATGTCTTTCTAATCTAAGTTATTGTTAAAACTAACCAATTATCATCACAAATAATATCTAGAGTGTACAACGCATATGCTAAAACGTCGGCAAGTTCTCTTTAAAGCGTTGTTCAAACGTTAAATCTAAATTGAATTATAACGTGACATATAAAATAAATTGTTATCTATATAAAAGATACAAAAGATACATTTGTCTGTGAAACAAATGTATTTACAAATATAGATATACTAATATATATTATCAACTAAATGACACTACATTTTTTCTTACTTGACATTTAGATTTGCTTACATAAATTGAGATTTTTTTTTAATTTTGTATTTTGTCTAACCAAAAATATCATAAAATTAATAAATTTGCATTGAAAATTGAAATTTTCATCTAATTTGCAGTGAAAACATTCTTTAAAATGCCATATATTAAAAAACAAAGTGAATATGTTCTACAAACAAAAATATTCGAAATTTTTTCACTTTGTATAGAATTATCAAATTACAAGTTACTTACCTACATATCAATTTGATTGTTTCACCTTTCAAAACATAAATACGCAACCAACATAACTTACAATCCTTCATTTGAATTTGAAAAAAAACACCTGCGCAGCTGCGTGGATCAAACTCTAGTCCATTTTAAAACACAACCATAGCTGAAGGCAAGAAGCGGAAGATAAACTAAATATCTTTAACGGCAATTAATCACATATTTTGTCACTAAAATCAAGTTTTAGCAGTGTTTTGAAAGTTAGACCGGACCGTTCAGTCAGAACATGACTCACCTTTATAGCCGGTTCTAGGTCATTCTAAAAACCTGATTTGAGTTAAACTGGCAAACCCGGTAAAAAACTTGGTAAAACCGGTGATCGGTTCAATATGAAAACTTGTTTAAAAAAAAATAAAGTTCAAGTAAAAATAAAAATAAAAAACTGTAAATTTTAAAAAGACTTTATGAAAAAATCATACTTTTTAATATCTATTTAAGTAAACTAAATTTTACTAAATTTTATATATTTTGAAGTTTTCATTTTATTTTCATATAATATTTAGATTTTAACAATGATATAAACTTTTATAAAAATAATATCATAGTTATGCATATATATATATATATATATACATATATAGTTATTTTGTCTAAAATTAGATTAAAAGTTAAAATCCGATTGAACCGGTTGGACCGGTCCGATCATTAATCTAGCTACAAGCCGAGTTACTGTTCCGCCCGATTTTCAAAATATTGAGTTTTAGTTAAAATTTTAAGCACAAAAATATTAAATCAATCACATCAAAACACTGAGGAGTTTTTCGAAATTGTTTGAAAGCTTCTTTCTTTCAATATTAAATAAATTAAATTAATATTATATAGCTAAAATATTTGGTTGATAATTCTACCGGTAATGATTTTTTTTTGATAAACGGTAATGATGTTGTCAAGAGCTTTTTAGAGATACGTTTACGAGCCATCCTAAAGTTGAAAGTTGAAACACGTTATTTTTTTCACAAAAATCTTGGAATGGTATGTTGTCAATATAGAGATGTAAAGAAGCATACATTCCAAAGTAATAATATATATAGTTTATCTCAAACGTATCCAACGTCATAGATACTGGAGATCTTGATACTTTGATCGTACTTTGAAATAAATATAATACGCTTGCTAAATATAGGGCAAATCTCCAAAATAGCACATTTTTAAGTTTATATCACAAAAATAGCACTCAAAAACTAAAATGACCAAAATAGCACATTTCTAAGTTTATCTTTTGAAAATTTTAATTTTTTTATTTTTCAAAATTTGAAATCTTATCTCCAAAACCTCATTTTTCAACTCTAAACCCTAAACCCTAAACCCTAAAATCTAAACCCTAAACCCTAAACTCTAAACCCTAAACCCTAAATCCTAAACCCTACCCTTTAACTCTAAACCCTAAGTTTGTGACTTTTGATAAAACATTAAGTGTTATTTTTGTGACTTTTGACCTTGAGTGCTAGTTTGGGAACATAAACTTGATTTAGTGCTATTTTTCTCCTTTTCTCCAAAATATATGTGAAATCATCGTCGAAAATTTAATAACATATTCTTACGATCTTGTCGGTACAGCCTAATCTGGCAACGTAAGTAACGTATGCTACTATACTTTGCCGAGTCATGGATTCGTCGACAGTACGTCCGGGCTACAGTATTTTGTTTTACTAAACAAAGAAGTCAAATAGACTTCTTTATTTCTTATACGGCATAGTAGTTTGTGTTCTCAATTAATTAATGAAGTCAGAGGTATCTTAATTTTATATTTCCTCCGTTCCAAAACTATCCAAATTTTAGAAAAAAAAAATTATTTCAAAAAAATACTCTCTCTGTATCATTTTAAGAAGTGTTTAAAATTTTTACACAAATATTAAAAAAATACAAACTTTTATGTAATTGTCTTTGGTTACATAAAATAACATTAAATAAGACTAATTCAACCAATAAGAAAAATATGCAGTATTTTATAATTGGTCAAAAATTTCAAATGATATTAAATTTCATCTAGAATTGTGAGAACATCATTTATTTTGAAATAAAATCAAAATCCTTAAACACCAATTAAACTGAAACGGAGGGAGTACATATTTTGTTAACTTCCAAAAACATAATTGTGTTTATTAAAATTTTATTGGCTAAAAATTGTAAGAAATAGTTGATAACGGAAAATAATGCATTGGTAACTAAAATATGATATGTTTTTTTAATAAGCGTGAAAAACCAAAAATATTTATCTTTTTTCCAAAGGGAATAATAAGAAGAAATAGTCGTAGGCTGAACATTATTCATCTGATCGAGTTTTCCGGTTGGAAGGTCGATATAGTTGTACATTGGTTATGTGGTTTTTTCTTATTCTGATTTTGTAGATGGAATACTTTTTCAAAGCCAAAGTTATTAAAAAAAAAGAATCGTTTTATTATGAATTTATGGGCTTTGTTAAGGTTAGTAATATGTAAGTTCAGATTATATATTGCCATATTGGGCCAACTAATGAGTGGTTTAAGCCAACAATTCTCTTAGAAATGCATACATCAGAAGACGAATCAAGATCCAACGAATGAATGATAAAAACAAAAGGGCCATTCTTAATTTTAAAATTTTTGATGATTTATTTACCAAGTACAGTTTCTTTCATTTTATGTCCGTAAAGTTCTGGAAATCTATAATATAACGAGGAAGTTGCCTCGTTCCTGAGCCGATACGTCATCATTTTGGTGGGTTCCACTTTTAAAAAGTATGAAAAAGTGTCAAGCATGTTGCTCGAACCCGGGTTATTGAGATACAAACTCCAACATTTATACCACTAACTAAAGGATACTTCGTACATTGATGGCCGAAACTAATATATATTTATGAAGATCGGAAACCTTTGCTTCTTAAGTTTTCTCTGTGGGCCGAGCCTACAAGTGTATTATGAGTTTCATTTTTAAATGAGGTTCATCACGTTATATGAAAAAACAACAATTATAGTTTTTCCATATTGTAAACTGTCTTCATTTAACACGAGTTAGGGTTCTTTTCATCATTGTCTCAGATAAGTCTGAGTTACAGAGTTGCGTCGTGTGTCTGTTTGTGTAAAAATAGATGGTAACGCATGGGCTTCGAGAAAAGATTGGGCTAATTGATTTTCACTTTATTGGGCTTAGTATCTGGCCCAGTCTGTTAATACAAACATATAAGAAGATTAGGTTAATCGACATCTTCACCATCTCCTTCGTCGCTTGCGATTCCCCTTCCGGCATTTTATTATATTTTTTTCCTACTCATCGGCCTCTTCTTTCTCTACCTCTCCTCAATCCAATCGACGCTTCAGTGTATCCCTTATTTTATATTAAAGGAAGCCGATCATCCACCGTTACATCTAGCAACAACTTCTGAGATTCTAATCTCTACCGTGAGAGAATCATTTGTCAAATCATGTGACCAATTAAAACCCGATACAATATTTTAGGCAATCGATCTCGATTCTTCTCGATGTAGTTTCAGTGGTGGTCTACCCGGCACAAACGATATTTCTCTCTATTGTCGGATGTAAACTTCTGCAATTGATGAGAAAGGGGTTCACGTGGAAATTGGATCAGTCGATGAGAATTAGAATTCAAGTGTTGCTATTGGAGCCAAGCTCTCTTCTGATGATACTACGGTTCGTGGTTTAGCCAGAGATGCATTTGGCTCAAACCTAAAATAATCATGCGTTTGTCACGGCTGATGTGGTCATCCCGTTAGTGGTGAGTGAGCTAGCAGTTAGATTTCATTGTTCTAGCGATGCTT
>NC_027749.1:21946969-21948928 GCF_000695525.1 Brassica oleracea var. oleracea | reverse complement strand
TTTCGTGATTGGGCTTTGTGGTTATATCTACAAGAAGTTCATGGTCGTCGTAAGCGCATATGCAAAGGTAACGATATCTAATATCCTACTTATGTCCACTTTTGGAGTAACTTTCAGTACAAAGATGTCACTGTCAGGTGAGAGTGTATATCAAGCCAAGTAGCCAACGAGGCGGTCGGGAGCATAAGAACGCTTGCTTTATTCTGCGCAGAGGTGTAAGTGATGAAAGGAGATAAGAATAAATCTGATGGAAAAATGAATCGTTAGGGGTATCGCGGTATCGCTTTCTTAGATTCTTTCTTCATCCTCATCGCTTCTTACACCGACAGTTTATATACAGGTGCAAGGATAATGGAAAAGCAACACTCGATTATGATTTTCAAGGTAACACACCAAAACAAATTTCAGAAAATTTAAATGGTTCTTGTCTTAACCCTTCTAAAGGATAATCTGTTTTGTTTGTTTTTTAAAAAGGTTTTGTTTGCCTTCACCAAAGCAGCTGCAGCTATTTCTCATTCGATTTCATTGTCTCCTGATTCCAGCAAAGCTACCAATGCAGCTGCATCATGTACACAAGAGCACTAACATTCACACATCCGTCTTCACGGTTATAGACAAAGAATCAAAGGTTGATCCAAGTGATGCATCTGAGAGAATGCTTGATAATGTTAAATGAGATATTGAACACTGTCATACCTTGATCGTTAACACGTTTTCAAATTGTTCGAGGAAAACCAAATACTTCGGTAAGATACATTCATATTAGTTCAGATCAATTGTGTTTCAATATAAAAACGTTACTGATAAATAAAGATAGAGAGTTCAAAGCAAATCGTTGATGCACATCGTTGAGTTTATTGCCACCATTACTTTCTTCCTTCTTGTGTTAGTGTATTTCAGTTTAGCTTCTCATATCCAAACTCCTAGATTTTTCTAGCTATCTCTGGATCACACTCACCGACTCATATTTTAAAGCCAGTAATCTAATTTTAAGATTTTTTTTACTCAATTGTATATTTGTATAGCTCGGGAAAATTTTCAGCAAAGATAACAAGTGAGGAGGAACGCAAGATGTGGATCAATGGAGAACCTTCAGATCTCCGATAGTGATTCTTGAATGGTGGGGTCTCAGCGTAACGTTATCGTCATAACCAAATAAAATTTTTACGTAATACAAATGTCAACATTCAGCAAAACCTTTCGTATGTTTAATTCTTTCCTTTTGATATTAGAAATTTGGTACCGTAATTTTATGATGTCCAAAATGGTTTTGAATGAGATTTATCTATTTAAGTGAACACTGGAGATTGTTGACCAAGAAGAACGCAGACTTTAGATGCAATGTCATGCGTTGTATAAGGTACACAGAATTCTATCTCTCTGTTTTTTTTTCAGTTTTGGACTCTATTTTTTTTTTCAGTTTTATTGGTTGCTTTTAAGGTTCTCTATTAGGTTCCTTACTTTTTCATCATATTGTTTTTAAATTTTGTGTGGGTTTCCTTTGTCATTTTCAGTTTCAGATTATTATGTTTTAGTCATATCAGTTTGTATGTTTCCCCAGTTTGATGATACTTTTTCCTGATGATGATTCAGTCTGACTTTATTTTTTCTTCCTTGGTTAGGGTGTCATCTTTGCCAAGACTGATGAATTTCAGTCTGATGATTTAGGTTTATATCAAAGGTATTATACAATATTGAATCTTGTTTGATATATTTAGTCTTTTTTCTTCTCTCTTAACGTTTATTCTTTTCTTTCAAACTTATGGTTATATTATATATGTCGAGGTAAAAAACAAACATTCCGATGACTTTCTTGACTTTATTCATAGTAGAGGATGCAAACAAATATGTTGCAATTTCTGATGCAAGTTCCAGTCTCCTTGATTGATACTTTGTGATCTACTAATAATAAAGCTACAAGCCATTGATCATAATCTATTGTTCTTAACAGGTTGTTGC
>NC_027749.1:21932175-21946924 GCF_000695525.1 Brassica oleracea var. oleracea | reverse complement strand
CATGTTACTTCTTTCAATTATTCAACATAGTAACTGAATCATGTGCTATATGTTGGATTTGCAAATAAGGTTTTTTGTTTAGGAAGTTCGGATTGAACCTTCTCGCATTACTATTGGCCAGAGCTGGTTCCATAAAATGTGAGTATGAAAGGCATATTTATTTTTCGAGATGTTTGAGACCATGTATAAGTTAAGATCAAACAACTGACGAAATATACTGGAAAACACAAGCATAGTGACAAGTAGGATATACTACTAATCAATTGGTATTAAACTATCTCGATAATATTTTTCTAGCAGTCACTTAACCCACTGAATCACAAATACTGGAAAACATACAAAATACAAGTTTAATACATGTATATAATATGGTCTTCCTGCACGTAAAGTCACAATAGAACGGAGGCGAAAGCATAAATAACAAACATGAAGATGGCGTTCAACAACAAGAGCAATAGAAACCACCTACACATTGAAGACAATTGATAGTTGTAACCAAGGGATTGATTACAAATGTACAATTAACAATGCAACAGTAAACACCTTCCATTTGAGAGGAGCATCAATTATGAAAATCCATGATATCAGATAAGAAAGGAGAAAATCAACAAAATTAACGAAAAGAAAAAATAAATAATTATAATTTTATAAATAAAATTGACAGTTAATGGATGTAATTTTAATACGAAACTAATAAGACAAACAAAATAGTTAAAGTGATACTAAAACAATAACATCCAAAAAATCGCACTCACTATTATTGATGATAAAGAACACACCAACTTCCGCGGAGTGTAGGCACCTGGTGTTCAAAAAGAGAGCCCAAAACTTGGATAAAAGTATTAAAGTTTTTGAATTTGTTAAGCGGGCAATAGATGAGGAAAAAAGAAAGAAGAAGATCCATGTCATTGTACTTTACAATCACACCATTCCAATAATCAAAATTAAGGAGCTAGCTAACCTTTGACATTTATGATTAGGGAGACAATAATCTCATCTACAACACTACCCTCTTATTGATACATTTTCTAATTCGTTACTTGACTTTGAGACCCTACAATATTCTGCATTCATTCATAAATCAGTTTTAAATTATTAGTAATAGAATGCAACCCTAACTAAAAAATACTTTATTACCTGGAATAAGCTATCAAGTAGACAAATATAGGAATGGTAGTTTGTTCTTCAGATATAAACTTTTATTTTTTAATGTAGTTGTACCCACTTCAGTAATAAAGCACAAATAACATAGTGCAACTAAAACTTATTAAATCAAAAGGCTATTTTGATATAAGAAAAAAAAATTCCAGTAGCATATGATCTAGCAACAATTAACAGTTTTAATTATCAACCAACATGATACTATGATGCTGTCGGTTCAAATTATTTTCCACAATATCTTTAAATGTATGTCATAATAACTGAATAATTATTAGATGTGGACCATTCATAACATGTTTCATTCTTTTGACCCTAACCAGAAAAAAAATTAATCAATTTATTTTAATTTCAAGGTTCAGGTATTTATATGCATAAGTAAAAGTTTACGAGTAAGAATAATTTTATGTTAACTTGTAAAAAATAGTATTCCAAATAATTTATTTTAATTTTAAGGTTTATGTATTTATATGGCTAATTAACTAAAATATTACTAAAAATAAATATTTTATTAACTTAAACATTATTGTTTACTTATGAAAAATACTATCCATTCCAATCACAGTTAATTCAGTTTTTTTTTAGAAATCAAAATACTATTCTAATTGTACGTAGTGTAACTGTTTAATAATACTAAATTGTATATTTAAGGGCTGTTCGTTTGGTTGCCGCAGGTACCGGCGGCAGCGGCAGAGTCAACATTCTGCGTCAACTCTTGTTCGTTTCGTTGACGCAGGAAACTGCGTCTGACACCGCGTCCGAACGCCGCGTCCTGCGGCTGACGCCGATAAAATCTGCGGTCGCGATATAGTATGTGGCAGCGTCAGCGTCTGCGAAACGAACAACAACTGTCCTCATTGACGCTGCCGCCGCTGCTGCCGCTGACACCAAAACCTGCGGCAACCAAACGAACGGGACTTTAGTAAATTGTATACTTATTAATATTTATGTTTTCTGTTTGGAAAAAATAGCGCGTCACTGTTTATCCCCTTCTCTATCTAAAAAGAGATAACAGTTGACAAGTAATCTCTTCTCTCTCTCTCTCTCTCTGCCAATTAAAGCTTCTCTCTTTCCTCCGTTAGACCCGCTCTCTCTCTCTCTCCTAACTTTCTTCTTCGTCTTCAACACAGGACCCACCTCATCTGCGTGTTCTCTCTTTCTTCACGATGACCTCGAAGAACAACAGCTTGTCGGCCGCGCTCGTCTCGAATCTCCAGGACGTGCTTTCCAAGAGAAAAGGAGGAAGCGATGGATCCGCGGAGGAGGAGCCTCCTCCGTCTACTTCTGTCTCCGTCGATGTTGCGGCCAAGGAGATGGATGAGTCAAGACCCATCGTTTTAGTCACGAATGGAGATGGGATTGATTCGATTGGGCTCGTCTCTCTCTTCGAGGCTTTGGTTAAGGAAGGGCTCTACAATGTCCATGTCTGTGCTCCTCAAACGTGAGGAGGATTTGGTTTTATGATTTGTTCATTTTTTTCTTGTTAAAGTTTCCAACTTTCGGTGACCCACAAGGGATGTGAATGTGGCAGGGATAAATCGGTTTCTTCTCATTCCATGACTCCTGGCGAAACCATTGCTGCGAGTTCCGTTAACATCAAAGGTGCCACAGCCTTTGAAGTTTCAGGTATTTGCTGATTTTGATTGAATGATCATTACATCTGTAAGCTAGCTGAAAGTTGAAGTCTTTTTGTTGTTGGAATAGTCTTTTGCATCTTAATTCAGATAGGCTTTGAGATTATTGTTGTTTGTGTGTCTCAGGGACTACTGTGGACTGCATCTCATTAGGATTATCTGGAGCGCTTTTCGCTTGGTCTAAACCAATACTGGTTACCGTTTTGTAAACGTCTCATAATATAATGGTGTTATGGTATCTTGTAATTTCTGTATTCTTTATTTGTTTTTTTCTTCAGGTAATTAGTGGAATCAATCAGGGATCAAGCTGTGGGCATCAAATGTAGGTGCTTTTTGTCTTTTTATATACCTTGTTTGTCCATCCGCTACGTGTTTCCTGATGTGATAATACTCCAGGTTCTATTCCGGTGGAGTGGCTGGAGCCAGGGAAGCCTTGATTTCTGGAGTACCGTCTTTGTCTATATCACTGAACTGGTGAGTATATCATAGGAATGTATCAAATAACTAGTGAGTATATTAGCATTAGACGTTTTGGGTTTAAATGTTTTCTTATCTATTACAGGAAGAAAGATGAAAGCAAAGAAAGTGACTTTACGGATGCTGTTGGTGTCTGTTTACCTTTGATAACCGCCACAATTAGAGACATTGAGAAAGGAGTTTTCCCCAAAGATTGCTCTCTCAACATAGAAATCCCAACATCACCCTCATCAAACAAGGTTTGCATTTTTGACTCAAGAGATTGATTTCTGGTCTGAGTTATGTATGTTAAGAACACAGTCTATGCTTGCATTGGTTACCATGTTCTTTGATGTTGTGAATTTAGAGCCTTATTGGCAAATGGTTTCTTGAATAGGGTTTTAAGGTAACAAAACAAAGCATGTGGAGGCAGAGTCCTAGCTGGCAAGCTGTTTCAGCTAACCGTCACCCTGGTGCTGGGAATTTCATGTCCAACCAACAAAGCCTAGGAGCTCAACTTGCTCAACTTGGCAGAGATGCCTCAGCTGCTGTGAGTTAACTCTCCCCTATTCAAAAGTTTTAGATCTCAACTTTGTTTTCACAAGGTCCAAGATTAGTTAATTAGATACTGAGATTAAGATATCTGGTGATCTCAGGGAGCGGCTCGTCGCTTCACCACACAGAAGAAGAGTATTGTGGAGATTGAATCGGTTGGTGTTGCTGCCAAAACTGATAGCCGTGTTAAGAAATACTTCCGCCTAGAGGTAAAGAAGAAATTTGAGACGTTCTCTTCACAAATCCTTTGGATATTGATAGTATGTACCATTGTGTTTGAGATCCTGAGTCCTGACTATGTTAATATGCAGTTTGTGGCTAAAGAACAAGAACATACGGATGAAGATTTGGATATCAAGGCTCTAGAAGATGGTTTTGTAAGTTGGCATGATCACACGCTCTTCTCTGGTCTGGAATCTAAGCTACTTTACTAAACCTTTTTTTGTAATGACAGGTTTCTGTGACTCCATTGTCGCTACTTCCAAAGATGGATTCAGAAACTCAAGCCGCAGCATCAGAATGGATCTCCAAAGCCCTTAATGCTGATCAATGAAAAAGGTCCTTCTAGTAAATTATGTTGCATGATTTGGCCAAACAAATCTGGTAACTAGATTCAGCATGTGTTTGTCGTTTTAACCCTTTTGTTTATTCTATTTGTTCGATTTCCCTCGTGGCTTGCTTCTGTTGGCTTGTTTGTTTGTCAGTAGCTGTTTTGGAACACTTGCCTTTGTAATTGAAAAGGGTCGGTCTACTTTTATTATCTTCTAAATTCGTAGAAACTTTGTATTAATATTTGTTTTTTGTATACCTTTTGATTGAGAAGAACGGTCCCAAATCCCCTGGATGACACTATTGCTTCAGCTGAGATATGTATCATGAGCTATCTTTGAGTTTTGCCTCATAAAGGAGGTAGTGAGATTTCTAATGTGAAGCATGTTGTTATTGCATTGAATTTATTTTTCAATATCCTACAAGTGTGACCCACCTTTTTTTCATAGCTTCCATCAAATCTTTACATAATCATAGGGACAATAAGTCTTTGCTTGTTAGTTTTATTGACCGCTGAACAATACTTATGTAAGCATCGCTTTGAGGGCTATGGACATGTTGTCAAAGCAACATGTGATATGAAGGTGAATACTCTCCTTCATCTGCTACTATGTATCGCTTTGATTTAATTTGAAGGTATTCAGATGCTTCTACGTAGCTACACACCTCTTGGATGCCATTATTACCTTGTGATGCATCGAGCCTCTGCAATGTACTTCTCCAAGTTTCTTCGTCCTTACCACATAAGAAGGAACCGAGTAGTTTGAGGGCCAGAGGGAGATGCCCTGCTAAATGAACAGCACGAACGGTCACCTGCTCGAAACTAAAACGAGGGTAATCCTGCTTGAAAGCGAACTGAGAGAAGATGTGAAGAGCTTCATCATCATATCTCAGGAAACCCATCTCGTAAACATGTTTTACACCGCACGAGACAAGTGAACTCTTGTTTTTGGATGTGATCATGATTACTCTACTTCCGGGACCAAGCCAATGTGAGACCTTCACGATATCCTTGAGTTGTTCACTGTCACGGACGTCATCAACGACAAGCAGGATGTTTCGGTTCACGAGACTAGGCTTAATGTCATCATCAAAGCTGTCTCTGGCACTCCTCGTCCTTGTGAGATGGTCTAGTAAACTTGGCTAAATGCGGTTTTGATGACCGTTTAAGAAGCAATGATGTTGAAAGTGTCTTGAGATGTCATCAAAAACACATTCAGCTAGAGTCGTTTTACCAACTCCTTCCATACCACAAATGCCGATGGTAAGGACTTGGTTTCTAGAATCCAAATCCCACAATCCATAGACGGCTTTCTTGTGACGGTCCATGCCTAAAAGATCTTCTCTCATTCCTCTGCATGCTTGGACGCTCGGAAAGGAGCTCAAGGAAAGCCGCAAAATGCTGGTCGAAGTCGAAACCTGTAGGTAGCTGCTGAAGGGGACAGGCCTCAATCATCATCTGAGATGGTGTGATGTTCTGCGACATAGCAGAATAAATGCGGATGATTAGATCATCGAGCATCCTGGAATCATCCTCACTGTCATGTCATGAACACACACAGGTTCAGTAACCGGGTTTCGGTGACAGATAACTAAACCGGACGTTAACCAAAAGCGCTTATTACGAAACAAAAACATGATTTGTCTCTGTGATTATTATTACCAGTGGAGCGAACATAAAGGTACGAAGTCGCTTAGTCGGGATAGTTCCTACTATCAATTCATGACTGGTATGATGGTGAAAGTCGAATCCAAACCTTTAGTGATCTTAGCGAGTACGTCCAAGCACCAGACGGAAGAGGCGTAGTTCTCCGATATCACAACGACGGCCATAGCTGACTCCTCGATAGCCTAGCGAGGCTTCTTCATCAGACATTCTTCTTCCCTCTCCGGTCTGCTGGTTTTGGTCTCTGTAAGTTCTAATTCCCTTTTGATGTAACGAGCGGTAGAGATGGCTGACGAAAGTCCTACCCGTATCTTCCTTTCTAAAACTCAAGAACACATCATACTTCTTTGATGACGAGGAGGAAGAAGAAGAATCCATGGTTTTTTTTTAGTGCAGAGATGGAACCCAAAAATAAATAAATGAGATGGATAATGAAATAATTTATAATATGGACAGGATGCCAGTGTGAAACAGTAGACTTTTCTTGGGCCCCATGTCTTGAGATATTTTGTTTCTTATCTTTCGCCTTGCTCACATTGTTGATCCATAGAGACCTATGGCTTCTTTGTCTCGTGTCTGTAAGTACGATGTGTTCCTTACTTTCAGGGGAGAAGACACCCGCAAGAACATTGTTAGCCATTTGCACAAAGAACTTGTCAACAAGGGCATTGTTACCTTTAAAGATGATCAACGGCTTGAGATTGGCGACTCCATTTCTGAAGAAATCAGGAGAGCCATCCAAGATTCAAGATTCGCTCTTGTGGTTTTATCAAAGACCGATGCTTCATCTAGCTGGTGCTTGGACGAACTCCTTTTAATCATGGATCTTTGTTTGAAGAAGGAGATGAAAGTAGTCCCCATTTTCTATGGAGTTGATCCTTCTTGCGTCAGGAATCAGATTGGGAGTTTCTCTTTGGACAAGCACCAAGGTTCAGACAAGGTCACAAACTGGAGGCAAGCTCTCACACAGATCGCCAGCGTATCAGGCAAGAATTCTGCAGTTTGGTAAGTCTTCCTTCACCACCATCAACACATATTTTAACAAAAACAAATCTGCCATATCTATGGAAATGTTCAGAGAATTTTATTCATATGCTAGTGAGGACGAGGCCACAATGATTGAAGCGATTGTTGAAGGCATTTCAAACCAATTGTTAGCTATGAAGCAAGTAGATTTCAGCAATATTGTAGGGATTAACATTCACATGGAGCGACTGAGTCCTCTACTGAGTATGGAGTCTGGCAATGAGGTTCGTATGATAGGCATATGGGGGATGGGAGGCATTGGTAAGACCACCATTGCCAAGTGTCTCTTTGACCGGTTTTCGCGGGGATTCCCAGCTCGTTGTTTCCTAGAAAACGTTTCAAAGATTCATAGAACGCATGGTTTCTCGTATCTAACAACAAGGTTTCTTTCAACCACACTCGGTCTCTCTGAGAAGAAGATGAATTTCCCGGGCGCAGAACTTGGACCCCATGAGTTAAAAGCAAGGCTAGAAAACCGTAAAGTCTTTCTTGTCCTTGACAATGCGGATGACATGAAATAGATGCATGCTCTTGCTCAAGATTCGAGCTCCAGGCAGTCGAATAATCATTACAACACAGGACAAAGGCTTGCTCAGCTCATACGGAGTAAGAACTATATATGAAGTTAAGCGTTTGGACACTGATGATTCTCTTCAGATATTTAACCAGATAGCATTTGAAGGAGGACTTCCTCCTTCTGACTGCTACAATCAACTGTCAGTCCGAGCATCTAGGCTTGCTCAAGGTCTTCCATCAGCCATTGATGCATACGGTTTGTTCTTCTGAAGGCTTATATCTTCAGAAGAGTGGGAAGACGCATTTTGAAGATTTGAAAGAACTCCTCATACAAACGTAGTAGAGGTCTTGAAAATTAGCTACGGCGGCTTGGAGGAAGCAGATAAGAGAGTGTTTCTTCATGTAGCATGCCTCTTTAGTGGAGAACTTCTCCATCGTGCCATTACCCTTCTCAATGATGATGAACTACAAGGTTGTCTGGGAGTAAGAATTTTGGCCGAGAAGTCTCTCATTGAGATAACAGATGATGGGTATATAAAGATGCATTTCTTGGTAGAACAAACTGCAAGAGAGATTGAGCGTCAAGAATCATCAGTGCAGAGACCCCTGGGGGAACGAAGAGTTGTGCGGGATCCTACTGAAGTTTATGAAGTGCTGAGACGTAACAGGGTAAGTAAGCCTCTACAGTAGGCCTGCCGGTAGTTTGGTTTGACCAAAATCTTGTCGAATTAAACCGAAAAAGTTTGATTTGGTTTTCAGGTAGTTTGGTTTTTATTTTTTTACCGAAAATGACCAAAGTTTTTAGTTTCAATTATATTTCGGTTACTTCAATTCGAAATTTAGTCAACAAATTTTATCTGTTTTCGAAAAACCGAACTAATTTATTACCGAACCGAAAGCCAGAATTTTTTTTAATAAACCTACCTTTGGTTCGGCGAGTTCGGTTATAAACCGCATGCCTAGTCTACAGTATCTGTAACATATGTTGCTGTTGTATAAATGCAAACTTAACTTTCTCAGTGTCAACACCACAGGACAACCAATCAGTGGCATGCATGGCTCTACACATGTGCGAGATGCCAGAAGAGTTGTATGTCGATGGGTATGCGAAAAACGACCACAATAATCGTAAGTTCCTCAAGGTTCACAGGCACTCGGACCACGTTGATCCCATGCTTCATTTCATGAGTGACGATACATATTTACTTTCGGTGAGGCTTAGGTTACTACACTGGGATGCGTTTCCTTTGACAGACTTTCCTCCCTGGTTCCTTCCACTAGGTCTTGTTGAAGTCAGTTTACGTTACAGCAATCTCACAAGCTTGATGAAAGGAACCAAGGTAAACACTCTTCAATGTGCAGTGATTACTACCACATTTTAACTAACAATTTGCTTATTCCTTGTTGGTTTATCTTATCCCCAGTGGTTACTACACTTGAGAAGACTAGACTTGACAGGGTCTAAGAATCTTGAACAGCTTCCAGATCTTTCGCATGCGGTGAAGTTGGAAGAAGTGATAACTCAAGGCTGCAAGAGGATTCCAGAGTCCATTAGTAACCTTACTAGCCTGACAATGCTTGATGTCACAGACTGTGATGAGCTTACTAGTAACTACCACATCACCATAAAAGAATTCACTGGGCGTTCTTGGCAGATTGTTTTGTATTTCTCAAGTAATGAAGTGGAAATGAGGTCCACTACATATCTATCCATTGGAGGAAACATACAAATTCAGATGGTGGGGCTTGCCGGCACTGTAGATCACCTTTGTTTTAGTTCTGAGAAACAAGCACCTCATGTACTGACAAGGATGTACCAGCAACCACTTCTGTTTTACGGTCATAAACGGATGATGAAGAAAGTCGAGCAGCAGAAGCATCGACCCAATAAGTCAGAGTTGCACACTTTTAATGCCATAGAGATCACCAGGTTCAACTACAAGAGTGATGCTGCTGCTGCAAGTTTCCTCTGTCATAGCCTTTACATGTTCCCCTGCTTGAAAGAGTTAAATCTAATCAACTTAAACATTAAAGTGATCCCAGATGATGTAAGCTCCTTACAACTCCTAGAGAAGCTGGACTGGAACGGCAACGATTTCGAGACTTTACCAGAGACCATGAATCAACTTCTGAGGCTGAAACACGTCAGCCTTTGTAACTGCAGAAGACTTAAAGCGTTTCCGGAACTAGTTCAGTTGGAGACTATCAAACTCTCTGGCTGTATGAATCTCCAGTCATTGTTGGAAACTTCTCATGTTGAACCAGGTCTGGGCAGATACCAGTGGCTTGAGCTTTGGGTTGACGGCTGCACTAAGATTCAGTCAATATCAGACCAGCTTAGACATCTTATCAAGCTATCGTATTTAGATCTTAGTAGCCATGAGTTTGAGACATTGCCGTCAAGTATCACAGAACTTTCCTATTTGGGAACTCTCTGCATTAATAAGTGTACGAAACTCAAATCGGTGCAAGGAGTTCCATTGTCCCTCAAGTATCTCTACGCACATGGATGTGAGTCCTTGGAAACTGTTTCCCTTCCTTTGGACCATTCTATAAAGCACCTTGATCTTAGTCCTTGGAGGCACATCGACCAAATCTTTTTGAGTAAGCTTATAGAGAACATGATGATCCTCAGTTACAAATTTTAGTTATCAAAGCAACATGTGATATGAAGCTGAATTATCGTCTGCTCTGACATATTGTTCCGATTCTGTTTGACGTCTTGGAATGTATT
The DNA here is from genome assembly GCF_000695525.1 of Brassica oleracea var. oleracea. Classification (NCBI taxonomy): domain Eukaryota; kingdom Viridiplantae; phylum Streptophyta; class Magnoliopsida; order Brassicales; family Brassicaceae; genus Brassica; species Brassica oleracea. The sequence continues at coordinate 21,936,630 of NC_027749.1, read as the reverse complement.
CACCTGCCACGATGTAGTTTGCTATCCGGCGGCTACCTTTATCTTGTGATGCTTCAAGCTTGTGCAATGTTGTTTTCCAACTATCCAAGTCTTTTATCATATAAGTATGAACCGAGTACTTTGACGGCCAGAGGAAGACGTCCAGCAAAGTGGACCGCACGAATGGAGAACCCCTCAAAACCAACAAGAGGGTAAGGCATCTTTTTTTTTGAAAAAAGGGGGTAAGGCATCTTGAAAGCACAAAGAGAGAAAAGTTGAAGAGCTTCCGCGTATCTCAGAGACTCCATCTTGTAGATATATTCTACTCCACAGGATTTAAGCTTATTGTCAGCACAAGATGTCATGATAACTCTGCTTCCTGGACTGAGCCAACGGGAAAACTTCATGGCATCCTTAAGTTGGTCATGATTCTCATCATGAACACCATCAATAACAAGCAAGACGTGACGGTTTACAAGAAATGGTTTGATGGCATCAAAGATGTTATCAGAACTCGTTTTGCTAATAAGATGTTGTAGCAAACTTGGTGAGATGCGGTTTTGATAGATGTTATCGACATTGCTTAGGAAGCAGTGGTGTTGAAAGCGGCTTGAGATGTCGTTGAAAACACATTCTACGAGTGTCCTTTTACCGACGCCATGTTCACCCCAAATGCCAACTGTACGGACGTTGTTCCTGCTAGACTCCAAAATCTAGCAACGCATAGACTTCTGTCTTATGACGATGCATGCCAACAAGGCCGTTGGAGTCGTCAGATGCGGGAGAAGTCGATTCATCCGACAATTCATCGTCTGTTAAAGACGTGTCTTGGCTCTCAAGTCCAGCTTCTCTAGACCCGAGCAGGCTTTGGGGTATGTGCTTCATATAGATATCACTTTCGCTCGATTCGACGTCAATGGCGTGTTCTGTTTTATAGATGCCGCCCAGGGTATAAGGATGAGACCGAGGAGCACAAATGCTGAGGATTAGATCATCGAGCATCTTGGAATCATCCTCCCTGCCACGAAGAATATTATGGTTTCTTATAATTAATAATAGGACGAGACATGTTCGGTCAATTTATATGAAAATTATTTAAAAACTATCGTATAGAAAAATAAAATTTATATTCTTGATCGAATTAATATTTTTGGCCCTTAAACTATTTTTAAAAACTTTTTTGTTAATTACATAATTTGTTTACTGGTGAACTCATCTCATTTTTAAAAATATTTTAGGTCAAAAAGTCACTTATCACATAAGAACCTAACGTTTAGGCCGAAACATCTCAAGCCTACTATTTGGTTACAATGAAACTATGTCAGCTCAGTTTTATATCATGATTTAGCAATTTAAAAGTTAATTATGGTTATGAGAATTTTACGTGTACGTTCACGTATCAATCCTATCAATCTTATTTTTCTTATTTCTGTGTCGTTTTTTTCATTTTGGTTATTACTCGATATAAATATTTATTTTTGAGTTTATTTTCATTTCGTTATTTTATTTTGGTCTGAGATTTAGAAAATGTTTAAGATTTAAAATTATTTAAAAAGTTACATACTTAGGTTAATTGCTTATTTTATATTTTAAATATTTTATATTAATTATTTATTTTATGTTTTCTGCATATTATGAAATAATAAAATAATAATTATATATTAAATAACTAAATTTATATATAATAACACAGTTCTCATATTTAGAAATATAGAAAAAAAATCAAATTGTTTATTTTTAAATTTACTATTTTAATTAATTTATAGAAATTATTTATAGACAACATAAATAACCGTAGAAATATGTGGGCAAATTGTTTTAGAAAAAATTCATTAAATTTCTAATCTTATTTTTGTATTTATGATACTTTTATATTAAATACTGTAGTATGTTTCAAATATTAATTTTGAAATATTTTGTAAAATAGAAAATTTTAATTGCAGATTTATGTAACTTTCTTTTTTTTTTTGTAAAAAACGTAACTTTCTTTATATGTATGTTTTTGTTAATAATATTCTTTGCCATTACCATTCGGATCCTCGATGTCTAAATTTTACGTGTGCAGTATTGCAAAAAATACGAACAAACAAAAAAGTTTATTCTAATTCTTTACATTTGCGGTTTTGATTCAAATACATCCTGATCTTCAAGAATAACTAATGAAATACGCCCCCACTTATATTATCAACCACTACCCAATTTTTATATAGTGTGGTAAAGCACTGTTGAGTACGTTCATTCATTGTTATTACTAGGCATTTTGTGTAATCGTTTTATTAATAAAATAAAAATGTGAATCTTTATCTTTTTGATTTTTTTTTTCTTTTTAAAACAGCAATATACATAAAACTTCAAATAAGCTTCCAAAACACAAAACCAAAATAAGAACAAAATAATTACAAAATAAATAAAAATTAAAATTTATGATTAACTTAGAAAACAATTTAAGAAAAGTGAATACTCTTCAAATAATGATAAATTTTCTTGGTTTACTCAAAAGTACAAACATAAACTTATCTTCTAATTTCATAAGTTGTAATTTTAATGAAAATAGGTAATAGTAATTTATTATTATAATGGATCTATAGATTTACGATTGATGTTAAATCTATTAGGGCATCTCCAATAATAACACCATATTTGGTGTTGAAATTACACAAAATTTAATGTTTTGGTGTCATAATTTTTTTGTCATCTCTAGTAATGACACCAAATTTTACATCAAATGTAATATTATATATTATTTAATGTTTATAGCTTTAATTATTTTATATTTTATCATAATTAATTTATGATTAATTATATAAAGTATAGATAAACATAATGATTCTGTTCTCCCCAGTGCTAAAGAAGACAATCACGTGTATTTTTTTTTCTCTATGTTATACACTTAGGTATTAGTTTTCATAAATTATCAAATTTTACACAACTTGCAAAGATAAAGCTAATCGTATGTTTTGTGTATGCATTACTATTATCTAAAGATTCAAAAAATAAAATAATTAGGAAAACGCGTGTTCATTTAATTTTTTTTTAACAATGTTTATTATAATTAATTCATGATTTAACTAATTATATAAAATATAAAAAAACATAATTATTCATTAGGGTATAAACGATATTAACCACTCTAACTTTTAATATAGATAGAATATGCATTTTGGTTGTTGTTTTGTTAATATTAGTCACAACTATTTAATTTATTTATTGATACAACAACATATAAATAAAATTTATATATTTACTCAAAATATTATATTAATGTATTGTAATAAATATTTATTAGGTCTGGAAACATTTGCGTGAAACTAAAAACACTCCACAGTAGCAAACCATATTATCTTAATATTTCAACTGAACTATATATAATTATTTATAAATTATAAATTATAAATTGTGAACCAAGTGAAATACTCAAAATTATATGAAAACTGAATAATAATTGTGATTTAGTGTCCTAACAATTTTTATCTTATCAAAAATAAATAAATATATTATGATATTATACTAAATAAGCAAATTTAGTTTATAATTATATTAATATTTATTTGATATTACATTTTCTATAAATACTGTATTATTTTTATCCCGCACTGTTTATTTTACCAAATCTACTGTTACCGGACTCAAAAATGGAAAATACTATCCGGAAGCTGAGTCCCTAATTATAAATAATTTTGTTCGTAAATTTACCGATTGCGGGAACAAAACCTAGGGTCGGCCTTCCTGTCCACGTGCTCCAGTGCACTCCTCCAGCGAGTCACGTTCTCCGGAGTTTCTCGCTCTTCATGCCTCCTCAGGTCGTCGGCGAATTTACCATTTGATCTTGTCAAATCCCCCGGATCCACCTCGTAGAAGACTGTACTGATGGTCTTTGGGTCACGTCTAAACAGCGAATGCTCAACGATCTCCGCGAGTACGTTCAAGCACCGTACGGAAGATGCGTAGTTCTCCGATATCACAACAACGATAACATCTACTTGGTAGATAGCCATAGCCACCTTAGAGGGCATCCTTCTTGTAACACCCCAAAACCAGCCCAATTAAATTTTTAAAGGCTAATGGGTTCTCTACAGCCCAACTAGAAAACCCTAGGGTTCTCCCTTTCCCCACATTATAAAAGTAAGCCCTCACCTCCTTTACCTCTCATCAGAAGTTTAGAAGCGAAGCCCTGCAGAGAATTCCCGGAGACTGAAAGCCCTAGCCGTCGACTTTCTCTCTCTCCCCGCGCCGCGTCTCTCCTCCTTCTCTCCCTTCGCCGCGTCTCTCCTCTCTCTCTCTCTCTCTCTCTCTCTCTTCGCCGCGCCTCCTTCTCTCTCTCTCGGCCGCATCTCTCTCTCCTCGCCGTGAACAGCCGCGAGTGGTGGTGGTGGCCGCGTGGTGTCATAGACCTCAGATCCCGTTTCTCTTACCCTCTATTCTCAGATACAGATCCAGATCTAGGCTAAGGTGAGGTGTTCTACCCAGATCTCTTTC
>NC_027749.1:21930805-21931845 GCF_000695525.1 Brassica oleracea var. oleracea | reverse complement strand
AACCGAATTGGGTGAATTGAGTGATGACTGAGTTCATTACAGTGCTTGATTTGTGAAATGAAACTTAGTAACTAGCTAATAGGTTGCATCGAACTGAGTGTAGTGACTAGACGGTTCTCGTTTCACATTGAGCCGTATAGAGGCTCATGGGGGAGACTGGTCTAGAATCACTTCACCGAGTATTAATACTCACCCCTCTTTTTTTTCCTCTTCTTTTTGCAGAACTATAAGTGGAAATGTCAATGGTAAGAAAGGGAACGCACCTGAAACTTATGGGACCAGAAATGGGGCACACAGAGATGTCGGGAAAGTAGACATGTGTGTCCTAAACCCCGTGCCCAGGAACCCCGGTTGGAAATGGGGAAGGGGCGGCTGTTTCAATTGGTATCAGAGCCAGGTTAAGGTCACTTAATACTAACTTAAGGGATCAGCGTTTCCGATATTGCCCATTTCCCTTATGGTTCTGATAGACCGTCATAGCTAACGTTGAAGAAAAATTCGAACAGCTCAGAGTCTCCGTCAAGATCAGGTCCACAAAAAGTCCTCGTACCGCAGTGTAGTGGAGTTTCAGAGATTCAGGAATGGGTAACAAGGAGTGTAAGGCAAGTATACAGAGGGATTAGTCGCCTAGCACGGCAAGTTAAGGGGGAATGGAAAGTCAGACCTACGAGCGGAAGGAAACGTCTCGCCGGCGACACCGCCCCACACCGGGCTGGGAAGGCCGGGGGGGAGAGAGACGGACGTAAGGCCGAGGCATGCGCAGCTTCACGGAGGAATTAGACTCTGCAAAGAAATGGACTCCTGGCATTCCGATATAACAGTCAAACTCTTTTCCACATAAAAAAAAATATATATATATGGGCGCGGGTCCCACCACCATGGCGTGGGCCCGCCGATGAGGAAGAGGTGAACCAGGGCGGCCAAGGGACTACCGGCGAGACAGTAGGAGAAAGCCGATTTCAGACTGTGAGAACTAAGCTAAGGATCATCTTGGGGTAAAAAGGATGATGGAGGATCATCTTGGGGGTAAAAAGGATGAC
>NC_027749.1:21928749-21930605 GCF_000695525.1 Brassica oleracea var. oleracea | reverse complement strand
CCATCCGCTATGGACCAAAAGGGACAAGGGCGTACGCCCGCAAGCCCTACTGTGACGCTTGGGCGAATATTATTACATTCTGATCAGGTCTTTGTTTTTACGCTGCAGGATGTCTTCACCAGTGCATCACGAGCTCGGAGAAAGACCCATCCGCTATGGACCAAAAGGGACAAGGGCGTACGCCCGCAAGCCCTACTGTGACGCTTGGGGTGACATGGTACCTGCACTCTTCCCAGACGAAGAAGAAATGGAGTTCGCGGAGCAGACGAACGCCCCCATCCAGGAGACGACCGTGAGGCGTCGAGTTTTGATGCCCCATTTTCAGCGGGCAGCCGAGTACAGGCGATTGTACCAGGGTCAGGGGACTTTCCAGTTTGCGCCTGAAGTTGACATGACACCGGCCACTAAGGGCCGAGGGCGCCCAAGGACGACGGGGCCGACCAGGGAAGGTTCGGGACCGATCAGGATGGAGGACAGTGTACCAACGAGGAAACGTGGGCGTCCAAGGAAGATTCCGAGCATTGATGCAGAGAGCCTGAGGAACATAACCGGAGTATGTCGGTGTGGAACAGTGATGCAGGCCAGGCAGGGACCGCGCTCAGTCCGGGAGTACACAGAGGAATTCCTGGAGTCAGCCAAAAGATGCAAGCCCAAGACAGCGTAGGATTGGTGCCCGTGGTACAAGGCAGAACTCCGCGAAGAAATTCGGGGAAAGCTGATTGGTGTGTTGGAACCATGGGAATTTGCCTTGGTGAACCAGATGGCCGGTCAGGCAATGGAGGCTGAACGGACACTTACTCGTCGGGTCGTCGCCATCTCGAGCTCTGAGGAGGACGTAGAGGTGGAAGAGGATCCATCGGAGGACTCAGAGTGGGAAGAGGAGTCGGCGTCGTCGACGGGGAGTGGCCGCATGGCTGGTCCTAAGCCTGAAGGGGAGCAGAAGTCTCCAGTTCGAAGTGGCTAGTTGTGATTCCTGAACCAGCTAGTAGGAGTAGGACACGGTTTTCTTCATTTCCTATTGTTCTTTTTAGCTTTTCATTTCTTGTTATAAGGATATTCGCGGATTTTGGCGATACCTTGAGACCTATCTATTTATTGTAATCCTACTCCATTTCATTTATTAAATTCGTTGTTGGTTTTAAATGAACTTGAGCAAGTAAGATGCCTTTTGTGTGCTTCCCTTGATTGTGTTTGAAAACTTTCCGGGTTTTGAGATGTTAAGGTTTAAAGCCTGAAGATTGGAATTCGGGGCGAATTCCGATTAACAGGGGGAGAACTGTAACACCCCAAAACCAACCCAATTAAATTTTTAAAGGCTGATGGGTTCTCTACAGCCCAACTTGAAAACCCTAGGGTTCTCCCTTTCCCCACATTATAAAAGCAAGCCCTCACCTCCTTTACCTCTCATCAGAAGTTTAGAAGCGAAGCCCTACAGAGAATTCCCGGAGACTGAAAGCCCTAGCCGTCGACTTTCTCTCTCTCCCGCGCCGCCTCTCTCCTCCTTCTCTCCCTTCGCCGCGTCTCTCCTCTCTCTCTCTCTCTCTTCGCCGCGCCTCGCCGCGCCTCCTTCTCTCTCTCTCGGCCGCATCTCTCTCTCCTCGCCGTGAACAGCCGCGAGTGGTGGTGGTGGCCGCGTGGTGTCATAGACCTCAGATCCCGTTTCTCTTACCCTCTATTCTCAGGTCCAGATCCAGATCTAGGCTAAGGTGAGGTGTTCTACCCAGATCTCTTTCGTGTTCTTCTATATTGTTGAATGTGAATCTAGGATTGATTAGATCCTGGTTGTGGTTAGGTTGATAGACCATATTGCATTAGAACCCTCATACTGATTTAAGATTCTAAATAAACTGGTGTGT
>NC_027749.1:21900399-21928190 GCF_000695525.1 Brassica oleracea var. oleracea | reverse complement strand
GTGTAGTGACTAGTCGGTTCTCGTTTCGCATTGAGCAGTATAAAAGCTAATGGGGGAGACTGGTCTAGAATCGGTTCACTGAGTATTCATACTCACCCCTCTTTTTGCCTCTTCCTTTTTGCAGAACTATAAGTGGAAATGGCAATGGAAAGAAAGGAAACGCACCTGAAACTCATGGGACCAGAAACGGGACACACGGAGATGTCGGGAAAGTAGACATGTATGTCCTAAACCCCGCGCCCAGGAACCCCGGTTGGAAATGGGGAAGGGGCGGGTGTTTCACTTCTGTCTCTCGCCTGCTGCTCTTCGTCTATGTAAGTACGAATCCGTCTTTTATCCAACTAACGGCAGAGGCTGACAAAAGTCCTACCGGTGTCCTCCTTGTTAAAACTCAGGAACACTGAGTAAGGAATCTCCATTGATTTTTAGATAGTGTAGATATGATCGATGCCTCATTTTTGAGAGATGGAGGAGCCAGTCAATGATGCAGGTTATAGAGAGAGATGATTACATTTCAAAAGTCAACTGATTTAAAAAAAATTAATATTGACGACGTGCAACTGAGTCCTTGTGATGCCTTTCAACTTTCAAGGTTCTTATCTAACCATGGATTCGACATTATTATATAGGGCAACGTGCAAGTATGTAACTACATGATTGCTTGTGTGGTCTTATTGAACAAGATATCATTGTATATTTATATGGACAACGTGCAAGTGTGTAACTACAGGTGGCTTCTGTGGTCTTATTGAACCATTGATTTGTTGTTACTAGATCTTGCGATTTTCTTCAACCTGCAAACCTTTCTCCCCTGGCCACTTAGTTGATTCACAGAGACCTATGGCTTCCTCTTCTTTGTCTCGTACCTGGAAGTACGATGTGTTCCTCAGTTTCCGGGGAGAGGATACCCGCAAGAACTATGTCAGCCATTTGCACAAAGAACTTGTCAACAAGGGCATTGTTACCTTCAAAGATGACAAAAGGCTTGAGATTAGCGACTTCATCTCCCCAGAACTCAGCACAGCCATCAAAGAATCCAGATTCGCTCTTGTGATTCTATCAAAGAACTCCTTTTAATCATGGATCTTTGCTTGAAGAAGGAGATGAAAGTCTTCCCCGTTTTCTATGGAGTTGATCCATATCATGTGAGACATCAAACTGGGAGTTTCACATTGGACAAGTACCAAGTCCCAGAAATGGCTAACAAGTTGGAGAAATGGGTAGAAGCTCTTACGCAGATCGCTAGCATAGTAGGCAAGAATACTGCAACGTGGTAAGTTTTCACTACCAACATATATATGATGGTTCTTAAGTGTACCATTATAATATCTCTGGAAACGTTCATAATTGTTCTGCAAATTTTCCATATGATAGTGAAAACGAGGCCTTGATGATTGAAAATATTGTGGAAGGCATTTCAAACCAGTTGTATTTTATGCAACCAGTAATTTTCAGTGATCTTGTTGTTGGAACGGACGATCACATGGAACGACTGAATCCTCTGTTGAGTATGGAATCTGAGGATGAGGTTCGTATGATAGGAATCTGGGGAATGGGAGGTATTGGCAAAACTACCATCGCAAGGTGTCTCTTTGACCGGTTTTCAAGGATATTTCCATCTTGTTGTTTTTTTGAAAACGTTTTGAAGATCTGTAGAGAGCATGGCGTCTCGTATGTACGGAAAAAGTTTCTTTCAACCACACTCTGTCTCTCTAAGAAGTCGAGCGTAGAACTTGGACCCCAGGAGATTAAGGCAAGGTTTGAAAATCGTAGTCTTTGTTGTCCTTGATAATGTGGATGACATCAAACAGGTGCATGCCCTCTCTAACTACAACCGCTGGTTTGGCCCAGGCAGCCGAATCATCATAACAACCCGGGACAGGGACTTGCTTAATTCATGCAGAGTAAGAATTGTATATGAAGTTAAGTGTTTGGATGCTGATGCTGCTCTTAAGATATTTAACCAGTTCGCTTTTGAAGAAGGGGTTCCTCCTGAAATTTATGAAAAATTCTCAATCCGAGCGTCTTGGCTTGCTCAAGGTCTGCCGGCCGCAATTGAAGCTTACGGTTTACATTTCCGAGGATTGACATCTTTGAAGGAATGGGACGATGCGTTATGTAGACTTATAAGAGCTCCTTGAAAATGTCATGGAGATCTTGAAGATTAGCTACAATGGCTTAGAGGAAGCAGATACAATTGTTTTTCTTCATGTTGTGTGCCTCTTTGATGAAGAACCTCTCCGGCGTGCCGCCTACCCTTCTCGATGATGGGGAGCTACAGGGTTTTCTGGGAGTAAAAAAGTTGGCTGAGAAGTCGCTCATTGAAATAACAACTGGTGAGCATATAAAGATCCATTCTTTAGTAGTCCAAACCGCAAAAGCAATTGTGAATAAAGAATCCGACCAGAGGCCCAGCGGATGAAGAGTTTTGTGGGATTCTTTTGAAATTTTTACAATGCTTAATTCTGGACGTTATGCGATAAGAGTCTTACCGTAAGACCTTACAGTATCTGTAACATATATTTTTGTCCTTTGGTGGTTGCTGCTCTAAGCTTGTTTGTATGCTAACGTACTTTTGTCATTCTAACCCCGCAGAGAAACGAACCAACGGAATGCATGGCGCTACACATGTGTGATATGGTTCATGCGTTGCGTCTGGGTGGATATCCAAAATACCACCACGACACTCTCAAATTCCTCAAGGTATACAAGCACTTGGACCATACAGAGACCAAGCTGCATTTCAGTAGTAACGATGCATATCTACTTTCATCGAGGCTAAGGTTACTACATTGGGACACATTTCCCCTGACCACTTTCTCTCGCCGATTCCGTCCGGTAGACCTTGTTGAAGTAATTTTACATCGGAGCAATCTGAGGAGCTTCTGGAAAGAAACCGTGGTAAGAGCTCTTACAGATCAATGCCTATTCCATGCATCTTGTGGTTCTGTACACTTACGAATTCCCTATACTTTGTTGAATTATGCTCAGGGGATACCAAACTTGAGAAGACTGGACTTGTTAGGCTCTGAGATGCTGGAGCAACTTCCAGATCTTTCAATGGCAGTTAATTTAAAGGAACTAATAACCCAAGGCTGCAAGAGGCTGAGAATTCCACAGTCCATCAGTAACCTTACTAGGCTGACAAAGCTTGATGTCTCATACTGCGATAAGCTCAATAGTTACCAATTCACTATAAGAGAATTGACAGGGCGCTGCCGTCATATTGCTTTGTATTTCTCGGGTAAAAAAGTAAAAATGGAGTCCATTGAAAATCTATCCATTGGAGGTAACAAACATATTCAGATGTTGTGGCTTGATGGCAAAGCAGATCACCTCTGTTTTAGAACTGAGCAACAAGCACCTGATGAATTTGACAAAGAGGGAGCATCAACAACCACTTCATGACAAACAAATGTTCCGTGGTCTTGGATTGCCAATGTCAGAGTTTGAAGATTTTGAATCGATGAAGAGTGATGGTGCAACACCAGAGTTCCACGGATTTGATTCGATAGATATCATCAGGTTCAACTACAAGAGTGACGGTGCAAATTTTCTCTGTCTTAGCCTTCCATGTTCCCCTGCTTGAAAGAGTTAAATCTAATCAACTTAAACATCCAAGTTATCCCGGATGATGTAAGCGCCTTGAAATCCCTAGAGAAGCTGGACTGGAACGGCAACGATTTCGAGACTTTGCCAGAAACCATGAATCAACTTCTTAAGACGCCAGCCTTTGTAACTGCAGAAGGCTTAAAGAGTTGCCAGAATTAGTTCAGTTGGAGACAGTCAAGCTCTCTGGCTGTATGAACCTCCAATCATTGTTCAAAAGATCTCATGCTGAACAAGATTTGGGCAGGTGGCTATTGCGTGAGCTTTGGGTTGACAACTGCAACATTCAATCCATTTCAGATCAGCTGGGGCATTTTATAAACCTATCATATGTAGATCTTAGCAGCAATGACTTTGAGGCATTTCCATCTAGCATCTGAGACCTTTCCTCTCTGAGAACTCTCTGCCTGAATAAGTGCAATAAACTCAAATCGATAGAAGGGTTCCCATTGTGCCTCAAGTATCTTTACGCACATGGCTGTGAATCCCTGGAAACTATTTCGTTTCCTTTGAACCATTACCTTGATCTTAGCTATTGTTTCTGCTTAAAACAGGATGAACATCTGATCGCTGATAAGTTCGTAACTTGGAACTCTCGTATCAACACAATCAATCTCGAATACGTAAAGAACTCTCGATCTTATTGAAACCCAAACCAACGTTTACAAATGAAAGGATAAAAGGATAAGCTGAATAAGTGAATCTCAGATCATGATCTCATGGCGATCCGTGTCTGAAGATTCAATCACGATCTCATGGCGATCGTGATGAAGGGAGACTCATGGCGTCTCACACTTGCAACATCATTCAGCATGAAGAACTCGTAATACGGAGGACTACGTTATATAGAAGAGAAAAGCTTCAACGGCAAAGCCTCCAACAGAGACCGAGTCTTTGCCTCTCCCTGCCACGTCACTTTATAGTCAATGGCCATGTTGACTTCTTCTTCTGGAACGTCTAAGGTATGGAACCTATCAATACCCGCCCCTTTCAGAGGCAGCTTGTCCTCAAGCTGAGAACTTAGAAGTCGCTGTAGTAGTGGCGTCATGATCAACAAAGAATAAACCCAACAAACATCTTTACTTTTCAAGCTCGTTAGATGCATCTCCCATGTTGTAACTATTCGAAAAGCACAAGGAATGCAGTCTCTGCTTCTCCAACGGTGCCAAATACCAAAAAGTTTGTGCCCTCCTGTTGTCACAGCTTTTGTATTCATATCAAGACTTGAGAAGGCAGTTGTCTGACGTCCCACCATCATGTCAATGATAATCTGCATTTTATTCTTCATCTCCCATGACTTGTGTTCTAGCTGAATCACTGAAGATACCAGTAGAACCAATAGCAATGTATAAGCTGGCCATATTGAAAACTACTCATCAACTCCAATATGTTGCAATAACTTGACTGTTCCACACACCTTGTTCTTCAAACGGTGCCAAATGGCAAAGAGTTCATGCCTTCCCCTTGTATATTCCATTTCCAAGCTTGAGACAACAGCTGTTTGCGGAAACATTTGTTGCACTCTTTGCACTTGAAGATAGACATATAACAACAAAAAATTTCGTCCTTGCAGAGCTGCTACAAGCAATGGAACAAGTTGATCCATCAAATACGGCATGTCTTGTCTTAGTAGAGCACTAGTCTTGATGTCATCCTTGAATTTAAACCACCAAGTCTTACACAACTTCAGCTTCTTGTCTCTGAAGTTTTCCCACTCTGAGAAAGCAGAACTTAATGTGAACGGCCCACCCTTATCCTCCTTGAGCCAACACGTTGCAGCACCCCTGGTGATCACAACCCTCTCCAGATTCATTTCCAACTTCAAAATTTGTTGCAGTAGCTCAGATTTCCGTTGAAGCTGCATTAGTTTCAGGCTTTCTACACTAACTCGCATCCTCATCTTGCGCAGAAGTCGCATCCTCTCAGCCTGAATGTTTTGTAAATGGACACTGATATTAACTCTTCTATCCATAAACAGATGGCCAACTCGTCTTCTGAGATGCTGGGTTCTCCGTGATTTGAATTTAAACCTCCAAGACTTGAAGCACTTCCTCTGCTTCTTTTGATGCCAAGGTCTGTGTCCCCCAAAATCTCTCAGCTTTTTTGCCTTTGCTCCATATGTATTCTTCAAACAGCACGAACTTGATTATCTCTTTCCTCTTTTTTTTGTTGTTAGGACTCACCGAGATTAGCTTTCTTTCCTGGAACCGAGGTGCCTAATTACTTTGATAATATAGTGACTGGAAACTTCTATACAATTGACTTACCCAGGCCAAACCCAAAACTGCTGGGGTTTGATGGATGTATAGTGATTGCTTGCGAGAGTTCCTATCATATACAATTCTCGCCACTTTCTTATAACTATAATTGGGTATATGAAAGGTGCTTTCGTTTTTACCTTGAATCAGACATCGTTCATCCCCACTTTCTATAGGATCCCTCTCACGTGAGGCATCGGACCTGACCGGGAGTTTCACATTGGGCAAGTACCTAGCTAACAAGGTCACCATTCGGAGAGAAGCTCTTACCCAGATCGCCAGCATAACTGGCAAGGATACTGTAACTTGGTAAGTATTTATCACCATCAACCTATTTAACAAAAAAAAAAAAAAAAAACCATGATTTCTTCAGAAATGTATACTCAATTCATATGGTGTAAGAACTGTATATGAAGTTAAGTGTTTGTACACTGATGATTCTCTTAGATATTTAACCAGTTAGCGTTTGAAGGAGGAGTTCCTCCTTCTGACTGTTATGGATAAATTGTCACTCCGAGCATCTAAACTTCGACATTTAAGCATACGGTTTTTATTCTTCTGAAGGCTAAAGATAAGAGAGTGGGAAGACGCATTATGCAGATTCGAAAGAACTCCTCATACAAACGTAGCGGAGATCTTGAAGGACGTCTTGGACGAAGCAGATAAGAGAGTCTTTCTTCGTGTAGCATGCCTCTTTAGTGGAGAACTTCTCCAACGTGCCATTACCCTTCTCGTTGATGGTGAAATACAGGGTTGTTTGGGACTAAGAAGTCTGGCTGAGAAGTTAATTATTGAAATAACAGATGGTTGGTATATAAAGATGCAGTATTCGGCAAGATAAATTTCTGCGTCAAGGATCCGTGCGGAGACGAAGATTTTTGTGGGACCCTAGGGAAATTCATGAAGTGCTGAGACTTAACAGGGTAAGCTCCCTATAACATATGTATATATGCCAACTAAACCTTTTCTTTGTTAATACCACAGTACGACTAATCAGTGGGATGCATGGCTCTACACGTGCAAGATGCCTGTTGAGTTATATCTAGATGGGTATGCGGAAATTAACTTACAACAATCTCAAATTCCTCAAGGTTTACAGGCACTTTGAGCATATCGAGTCCATGCTGTATTTGAAGAATGAAGATACATAATTACCTTCATCTTGACAGCATTGCCTCGCCAATTCTATCCACAAAGTCTTGTCGATGTCATTTCACGTCACAGCAATCTCACAAGCTTGGAAAGGAACCATGGTAAAAGCTTTACAATGATTCTTCTGATGTAATTTTTACTAATACTACTACTACTACAACATTTTAACTGTTTCCCTGTTCCTTGTTAAATTATGCTCAGTGGTTAGCAGACTTGACAGGCTCTGGAGATCTGGAACTACTTCCAGATCTTTCAGATGCAGTGAATTTAGAGGAATCGATAACTCAAGGCTGCAAGAGGCTGGAATATACCAGATTCGGAGAACTTAGCAGCCATGAGTTTGAGACATTGCCCTCAAGTATCAGGGGACTTTCCTCTTTGGGAACTCCCTACCTCCATAAGTGCAAGAAACTCAAATCGGTAGGAGTTCATTGCCCCTCAAGTATCTCTACGCACATGGCTCTGAATCCCTGGAAACTGTTTCTCCTCTTTGGAATTGGATCATTGTATAAAACACCTTGATATTAGGCATTGCTTCTGTTTAAATCAAGATAAGCATTTGATCACTCAGTTTCTTAAGACAAAGAGGTATGTTTTTAACTTCTTCTACATTTGCTCAACGACCATGAACTTGATCATTCTTTTTCTTCTTTTGACGAATAGGAGTCGCTGAGATATGTTTGCTCTCCTGGAACCGAGGTGCCAAGTGATCCGGAGACTGGGACGTACATAGCAATTGAAACACCTCAAATTTTGACACCCCCCATAGTTATGGCTTTTGATGCGTTTGTCTTGCTTGAGGCCACTTCATATGCTGTTCTCGCCGTTTTTGTATAACTGGATTTGGGAAGTTGACAGGATCATTCGGTTGGAACTTAAACCTCATTTCTTTCCTTCTCAAGATGAGAGTAGTTTTCAAGAAGCTGT
Source organism: Brassica oleracea var. oleracea (assembly GCF_000695525.1). Classification (NCBI taxonomy): domain Eukaryota; kingdom Viridiplantae; phylum Streptophyta; class Magnoliopsida; order Brassicales; family Brassicaceae; genus Brassica; species Brassica oleracea. The sequence goes on along the minus strand of NC_027749.1, from coordinate 21,920,244 downwards.
TGAATCAGATCACCTGGTCATCTTCCGGGCGTCAAAAAACACTAGGACTGCTTCAAATCCGATCTGCGATTCTCAGAGTAGTTTAAGTGTTCCCCCGCGGAGATATAATCGTGTGGAGCTCGGTTGATTCTGGAAGGTGAACAAGCAGACCTGGAGAAGAAGACTTCTCAGCTTCCTTTTTCTTGTTGAGTGAAAGTGCTCCAGTTCACTCAGCAATCTTTACTTGGTTGTGTGCTTTGGACACAAATAGCTTAGGCAAGAGACTGGGACAATAGAAGTTCACAAGAACTTGTCTTCAGGGTTTTGATTGGTTCACATCACATCTTCTTCTGTTATAACTTCCGAATTTATGGTGACATTGACACAACACAAGTCACAAGGCATGTGAAACAGAATGCGCAAGAATCAACTCAGCCTTTGCTCTTTCGTGGTTTCTTTGTTTGTTATTATAGCTGTTTGAGAAGCATATATGTTCGTAACTAGGGAAAGAAAACGGTCAGAGTCTTAATTCCACTACTACCCTCCCCTGTTTGTTACAAGTTCTTGAAAAGCATAAACCTGTTTATACAGTGTTCATAAACCGTAAATGGTTTATTTATAGGATTTCGACATGATATAAGTACACAAAACAATGAGTAGAACTGTTTCTTTGTGCATTTTCAACCATGACAAATTACACCAAATTTGGTGTTTTTGTGTGATATTTTTTTTGTCATCTCCAACCATGACACCAAATATTACGCCAAAAATAATATTACATATTATTAATATTTTTCAGTTTCGATAATTTTATTATTTATAATTGATAAATAATTATTTATCTCACTTAGATACTATATTTGTTAAAATTTTGTAATTTTACATTTATATAATTAATTTATATTTATATTTTTGGTTTAACAATATTGTAATTTTATGTATTTATTGTATATAAATATTAAACAAACTACTCCCTCCGTTTCAGAAATATGTATATTTTAGGTTTTTCACATTTATTAAGAAAACATATCAAATTTTAGTTACTAATACATTATTTTCCGTTATCAACTATTCCCCACAACTTTTAACCAATAAAATCTTTATAAACACCATTATGTTTTTTGAAGTTTACAATTTGCAATTAATTTATGCATTGAAAATGTAAAACATATATAGATCTTTTGAAACGGAGGGAGTATTAATTATGAAAAACACATAACAATAATATATTTATTTTATGTTTTGAGTGTTTACTCCACATTTAATATGCATTTTAATCTTATCCCACCTATGTTATTAATTTTTTATATTTTATAAACTACTAATTAAAAATTTATAGTATTAAAAATAAAATATAAATTTCTATGATATTTTATTTTTAATAATATAAAATATTACAATTTAGTGATTTCTTACTTGAACAAAATAAAAATATTTAATTATGTAAAAATAATTAAAAATAAAATAATACAGTATATTTATGTTTAGTTATATATTTGAACTAGTTAATAATAATAATTGAACTATATTATTAAATGAAACATGATAAAATATGATATTAAATATTTGGTGTGATGAATAGTGTTACACTAAATTTGGTGTAACACTATTCATTCTACACCAAATTTAGTGAGATGGTGTAATTTTTAGTGTTCTATTAAAGATGAATTTACATCAAATTTGGTGTTTTGGTGTGCCATTGAAGCTGGCCTTAGACACTAGTAGAGATAGATAAAATCTGAATCTTGGAATGGATTGGATTCATAGATATTGAAAGAGAATAGTTTGCTTTGGCAAATCATTAGCAGTGCTCTGCTTTTTATTTGAAAAGATTTATCAGATTGTGGTTCTGTATGTGTGTTGCGTTTTCATGAACTTTGTGCTTCCTTAGTTTACGGTAAAGATGTAGACACATAGACTTTAGACAGCCAAAAGAGTTTTGCTCACACTGGAAAAGTTTAAATACATCATGACAATTCAACCAACACTCATTGAAATTTTTATTCACAGTTACCGCCTTGAAAGTGAATATAACATCTCCACGGAAGCTTTGCTTAAAAAAAAAACATCTCCACGGAAGCAATCTTGTAGAGTGATTCATTCACCTACTCATTACTTAAGAGGCAAGATAAAATGAAGGATGTGGTCTTTCTCAATTGCTCTTTTCATGACATAAGAGTATCTATATCCCTACTCTATTTTAGTAAAGTATTCTCCAACCCCATTTTATATTCAACTCCAAAATAAAGTGATGGCTAAGATTTATGGAGTAATTTTGTCGATCACTCCATTTTGAGTTGAATTTTTATTTATTTATGAAATGATCATTTTAATATTGAATATTTTTATTTTACAGTTAAATAATATTTAAAATAATATTTAAAATAATACAATAATATGAAAATAAATACAATACTCCGTAAAATATTATTTAATAGTTTTCATAAAAGATGCATAAACTAATAAAAATCAAAACTAAACATAAATAACTTATAATATAATGTAATATAATATAAAAAAAGTGATTTAATAATTCTGTAAACTGTTTTTGGAATCAAGTATCGTTCAAACGGAATACATGAGTTTGTTTATCTTGTGGGTCAACATTTCGATTGATAACATTTGTACTTGTTAAGCTTAATATGTGGACAAACATTTGGATCAAGTACATAATTTAAATTACAAAAAAAAATATTTGTTATCTTCTTTATGTTCTTTTAATGCATAATTTTGTTTTTAAATTAGAAAAATTGCATTTGATGAAAATTACACCAATTGAAGTTAGAAGAAAAGCTCTAACTGTACTTTTATTAATAAATATTTAATTTAAATAAAATATATTTTATGAAAGTTTTGTACATATAAAATAGTTGGGTTAATTGTTAAATTTTTATAAGTTGAAGGTACTACTAATAATTATTAACTAAATAAAAAGAGAATCATTTATGAATTTTTTTTAGAGTAAAAAATAAAATAATAAATTACACTATTTTGAAAAAAATAATTAGAGTAATACATTGAACATTCTCAAATACTAAATTAAAGTCCTCTTGGTCTCATTTGATTTTTGACCAAAGAAAAGGTAATTAACTTTTGATTTTGGTCCCTAGGGGATGATGACCACTCCTCCGGTACCCATGTGTCCGAATTCTCATGGATCAATTAAGGGCTCAAAAGCCTATAAACATATAAATCAAAATCCTAATTAATTGTTTAAACACAAAGAAAGAAAACAAGATGTAACAATTATTATGTTTTGGTTGTTCCAAGTATAATGGATGCATATGACTATGCTTGACTTGCACTAAAGCTTTCTTTCATTGCAAAAAAAGGTTAGGTACTTGATTAAGAGCCCAGCCTAAGTTTTAGTATAATAAAATCCTTATTCCATTCTCATTTTACATGCCTACACTTTCTTTAAACTGCTATACCATATTAAAATAATGGTTGCAACAAAGTCTATAACTTGTAGATCAAAACTGAAATCTGATTCCAAATTAACTTATTCTAAAGAGCGTGTTAATTACGAGATAAGAAGAGGGTGGGAGATGACTAAACAATAAGTAATGACCCAAATGCAGTTAAGGACGGCTCACACAAGTTTAAGAGCTTCATAGTCTCCAAACGACAACACACTTTGAACAAAAAAGCTAATTACAGATTAATATAAGTAACTTAGCTAACGTGGCCAAGATAGCTAATACTTTTTGGCTTCGCAATTAAACTAGATAAGATTAATTAGGAAGACATGATACAGCCAAGAAACTTAGTTATATTCGAAAACTTAAGATGGGAGAAAAGTTATACAGTACAGTACATTATCATTTGCCTTTTAAGGTTAAGATTTTAGTATTTTCTCAATTTTTATTTATAGGGAATTTAGGAATCTGAAATGTCAAATAATAAAATGAACAAAAAGTCATTTGTCTATTAATTTTGTGGGGGCAAATGATTCTAGAAAGTGGGATAGGCACAGAGACTTTATTCTGTGTGTTTGGGTAAAAGTGAAACAATTAAATAATTAAGCGCTCTGAAATGAATAATTAAACCACTTAACGACAATAATGAACCACAAGGAGTGGTAATGGTGGCCATGGCGATGGTGGTTTCCTAGAGAGAGAGAGAGAGAGAGAGAGAGAGAGAGAAGAAGACCAAGAACCAGAAAAAGAATCACACAAGTCCAACACGACACACACACACTCTGATTCACCGAGTTTCCATATAAAGAGACAAGAAGCGTTTACTTCGGACAAGGAGACATGCAAAACTAATCTGGTGTCCTGTCTTCTTCACCGTCGGTCCATCTAATTCTCAAAAAAGGGTTTCTCTTCACTCCACCTATCTCCTGCATCTCTAGTCCCTTGTTCGATCAGCTTAGATGTTTAATCTCTCCCAAGTCTTGCCCTTTTCGTTGTTCGAACTCTGGTTTATCTCTCTCGTTGCGTGTGATTGATCTTGTTTACTGATTTGCTAATCTTTTCTTCTCAAGTCAACGCCTTTTTGCCCAAAACTGTATAAAGTTAGGAACTTTCAATCTCAATTTGTTTCTATTTCTAGGTTTTTGATTTTTTCAATGGATCTTGTTTTGTGTATTAAAAAGTTTTAATCTTTGGATCATGGTTGAATGATATAGGTTTTCTTCATCTTGTTAGACGTTATGCATCAGATGAATAAGAAAGATTCAACTTTGCCGTACCTGAACACTAGCATCTCATGGGGAGTGGTTCCAGCTGAACCCCTAAGCATGAAAGTGGTTGATGCAAGGCCTGAACATACCACAAAGCAAATCAGTTTCCAGGACCAGGATTCATCTTCAACTCAGTCCACTGGTCAGTCTTACACTGATATTGCTAGTAGTGGTGATGATGATAATCCTTCCAGACAAATCTCTTTTTCAACAAAATCAGGTCAGTTTCTTACACTAGGTTCTTATTCAGTTCTGTTGTTTATGATTGTCTTCCTATTCCAATTGAGAAGATGAGGTTCTTGCTTGATGCTTTGACTTGATCTTGATTGCTGGTATATGTTTATTTGCCATAAGAATGTTAGCTTCTCTATTACTTTCTATGATGTTTGATTAGGATCTGAAGAAACCCAGCATAAGGGATTTGCAACTCATCCTAAACCAGGCTCCATGACCGGACTCCCTAGTATACACTTTGCTCCAACGCAGGCTAATTTCTCTTTTCACTATGCTGATCCACAATTTGGTGGTTTATTAGCTGCAACTTATCTTCCACAGGCACCAGTAAGTGTATGCAATGAATCAGTTTCATTATTCCTTGCCAAGACATAATTTTCATGAGATCTCAAGTCTCTTCACTCTCTTTTGCAGGCATGCAATCACCAAATGGTGGGTATGGTTCCTGGTCGAGTTCCGCTACCAGTGGAGATCACTGAGACTGAGCCAGTCTTTGTCAATGCGAAGCAGTATCACGCAATCATGAGGAGACGGCAGCAACGTGCCAAGCTTGAGGCTCAGAACAAACTAATCAAAGCGAGGAAGGTAACAATATTTTATCAACACAACAAACAAAAGCTTCTCATTTGCTCATCTCTGTCTTTTTCTTACTGCAACAGCCGTATCTTCATGAGTCTCGACATGTTCATGCTCTTAAAAGGCCAAGAGGATCCGGTGGAAGATTCCTAAACACCAAAAAACTTCTTCAAGAATCTGAACAGGCTGCTGCTAAAGAACAAGAAGAAAGCAAAAAGGCAAACATGTCTAGATTTGAAGCTCATATGCTGCAGCACAGCAAAGACCGTAGCTCAACCACCTCTGGCTCAGACATCACATCTGTATCCGACGCCGCTGATGTCTTTGGACACACTGAATTCCAGTTTTCAGGTTTCCCAATCCCAACTCAGACTAACCGAGCTATACTTGTTCATGATCAGTCCAATGACATGCATGGAGGTGGGGACTTGCACCATTTCTCTGTCCATATCTGAGACATTGGATCATTTGGTGCTGTTTCCATGTTCCCACCAAACGGGGGAAGTCATCCTTGGCTACTACTACTAGTTCTGTTACTTGCTACTGTTTTCATTTCACTTTATGTATGTATGTGTTAGACATCACAACAACAACCAAAATCTTCACTTTGGAACACACTTTTTCACTTATGTGTAAACTACTAGTTTGATTTTCTTATAAACTTTTAATTGCTTTATGTAATGAAGAAGTCTCTGGATTATGTATGAACTTGTAGGAAAACTTTTCTGCTATTTAAATTATCTTTAAAAAAATCGTAATGGTTTTATTTTTTTGTTAATAATAATTGAACTTATTTAAACACATATTTTGGAGCTGCATACCACCTAGAAATATCATATCTGATTCATCAGTTTTATCTGTGTTTATTTTGTAATTAATTCTTCTTAAAATAAATTTACTTAAAATTAATGTAATAAAAACCATGAAACTAAACATGTATATAAAACAGTTATTTTTTTATAATAGACTTACAAAAGTTTTTAAAAGAGAAAAAGACAAAAATAGCACTAAATCAAGTTTATGTTCCCAAATTAGCACTCAAGGTCAAAAGTCACAAAAATAGCACTTAATGTTTTATCAAAAGTCACAAACTTAGGGTTTAGAGTTAAAGTGTGGGGTTTAGGATTTAGGGTTTAGGGTTTAGGGTTTAGAGTTTAGGGTTTATGGTTTAGGGTTTAGGGTTTAGAGTTGAGAAATGAGGTTTTGGGGATAAGATTTCAAATTTTGAAAAATAAAAAAATTAAAATTTTCAAATGATAAACTTAAAATGTGCTATTTTGGTCATTTTAGTTTTTGAGTGCTATTTTTGTGATATAAACTTAGAAAGGTGCTATTTTGGAGATTTGCCCTTTTTAAAATCCTCTAATACACTCTTTTATAAGAAAACATGTAAAATAATTATTTAAAAATTATTAAAATAAGTGTAATAATAAATGTGTCTGAAATTTGTTTCTGTTCAGAGGAAGAACTAGACAGAAGGAGAAGAAAAAGAAGTTGACAGAAGGAGAATGAAGATATGAAGAAGGGAGTAGAATCTAGGTTAAAAAAAAGTAAAATAAATAAGATTAAAAGGTAAATAGAAAATAAAACAGTTTCTGATCGTGATTTTATCTTAAACATAGTGGTGATATTGTGAGAAAATTTAGGAATTTAGGTATTTGTAGTTTTTAAAATCGGGACCAGAACTTTTTTTTTTTAATGGGCATTATTTTTTTGTAAATAAATTTCATGTGTCAATATTTGATTTGATAGGTGACTTGTGTTTTAGTATACAAGAGATACGATAAATAAACAAAGATTCTGCTTCCACTCCATTAGCAAGTGCGAAGAGACATTAGGATTCTTGGATATTTTACAATTTAGTTGACAATGTTTGAGATATATATATATATATTTTTAATGAACAATCTAGTTTATATATAAGATCATTTCTTATTCTGTATACAGTTCCTTTAATTAAGAATATATGTAGGTTGAAATATTCTACTATGAGTCTCATTTCATCACTTAAGATACTTGAAAATAATACCATCTCTTCAACACTTTCATGAATAAAATATCAAAGCCGTCTCTACAAATTATTCAAGAAAGAATAAACTACTTTGATAAACTACTTTGATAAGGTAAGAAGAAACGTAAAAAGATTAGAAACCAGAGAGTTCCCTCCCTTCTCTCTTAAGTTCATTTTCTCCTCCGGTTGAATCGTGGTGGTTCCGGCGGTGGCGCGCCCTCAGCGTCGCCGTCGGAGCAGTCTCGTTAGTTGTTGTCGTTCCTTTCTACTCAACCTTGCATCTCCTTTTGTGTGTTCTCTCGTTGGTTCATGATGGCATGTATATGCTATTGTTAACCTCGATTAAGGCTCTTTGATGACAGATCTGTGGTCTGTATGCAGATTTGTTATTAATTCCTTTGTAGATCTGGGTTTCTTGATTTTGCAGATTTGTTCTAGTTTTCAGATTTGTTTTTTTAGGGTTCCAGATCCGCCCGTGTTTTGTCCACAGTGGTTGTGAGAGCTCTTCAGTTCCGTTCCGTTGTCCCTCCATCTGCTCTCTTCAGTTCCGTTCCGTTGTCCCTCCATCTGCTGTGTGTACCTCTGGCCAAGGGATTGAAATCCTGTTAATATCTCATGGTTTTTGAGCTTGTCTTAGTTGGTCTTTGATTCGGCAACGGTGTTGCAGTAACGTGGTGATGCGTCGTGAGCAGTTGTTGGTTGTGGTTCTTGAGAAATAGGTTGTTTCTGAACATCTATTAGTCTCTGTGGTTTGAAGGAGACTGTCTCCCGCCCTTTGCAATAGTGTTTTTTCTGGGTCTTCCTTTGGTCTTTGTCTTCCTCGTGGCTTTGTTTGGTTAAAGCAATATAAAGAGGTTGAAGCATGGAGGCTTCCAGCTTATGGTGCGGTTGAGTAAGTGCTCGGTGGGTGTTGTTTCATCCTGGTTGTTGTCTTGAGTTTGTCGAAGAGGTTCGTTGTTGTCATCGTGAACAGGTGGTTCAGATGAGGTTTCTGCTCTGATTGAAGTTGTCATATGTGTTGCGTTGCAAGAATTCCGGCTAATCATAGACTATTAAGTCTCTGTTCTTTATCTATGGTAGTTTGCTTATGGGTTTCTCAAAAGAAGTGTAGGTTTTTTAATTTAAGTTCATGATGTTAGTATGTTGCCCGTTGTTTGGGTTCTTGTTTCCCTGTATGGGCTTAGCTTCCGGGGATGTTCCTATTATTCCGCCGGCTCGGTAATTCACCTTTGTATCTTTCAAAGTTTTTAATGAAACCAGGTGGGAAAAAAAAAAAAAGGTAAGAAGAAACGTAAGATTCTGCTCCAAAATACATTTGACTTATGTGACAGATACACATTTGTGTTCCTCAAAAGCTAACAAATGAACCATTTTACTTGGATAAAAAATTAAAAACAAAAGACAGCATTTTCAATTATATAGTCACCAATCAAACCTGTAAGCAAGTGATTCATGAATTCTTAGCCAAAACAAATCTTGTCATGTGTCTGTTTATTGATGTAAGAGTATGTATGCCATATGATGCCCATTTACCAAATGTAAGTCTTGCAGGCCATACCGGTCTAATACCACGGTTATAGTGAACCAATCCAATTCAATCCCAAACCGGAAAATAACATTTTTCTTTTATTTAGAAACAGCTGAATGAATCAAGTTCAATGAAAATCCTTAGCAAAAAATCCTTAACAAAAAAGTATTATAATAATATGTGGGACCCACGAAATTTAAGAGTTTGTGTCAAATTAATCCTTAGTTAAGGATCAGACTTGTTACTGTGCGCGGGTCCCACCGCCACGTGGGATCCCGCGATTGGCTCTTTCCTTTCTTTTTTTTAGCTAAAAAAAAAGAGAAAAATAATAAAATAATTTAAAAACCTTACCTCGGTTATCAAGCCAAGAGTAACAGCGTTGCGGATGGTCTTAACACACTCCTAACATCTTATGACTGGAAACAAAAGAGAAAGCAGAACAGCAAGACAAGAACATTCTACATGGTTTTCTCAGCTGTTAACACTATGATTTAGAGCAAAACCCGTCATGGTTCTTAGCAGAAAGCCGTTTCAAGAACTCGTAGGTAGTGATCATAGTGGTTGCAGACATTGACACTGAAGCACATCTTGGTCCCAATCCTCTGTAACAAGATGTCCATCCACCTTCCTTAACCAAGTTTCTTATACTCGGTCGACGCCTCCAGTTGTTGTTGTTATTACTAATAACTACTACTATCTTCCCCATCAAGAACCTGCAACCTCGTCTTGATAGTGTCCAGTGGCATTGTGATCAAAGCAGAAACACTCCCAGCAATCGCAGCACTAACTCCTTGAATAGCCATAACCATTTTAGAGTCTGGTTTAACCATGTTACCATTATCTTTTTTTTTCTTACAAACATAACACACCCAACTCCACCCCAGACCCTCTGTACAACCCTTTAACTCCATCAGCTCCAACATATTTAGGAAAGATCAAAACTTTCTATAAAGGGAAAGAAAATTTAAAACGGAAAACGAAAGGGTTTCAGAAGGAGATCAGTATCATCAAACCAAGAGACGATGGCATTTTTTTTTGCGCTTGTGGAACCACGTCTTTGATGGGAAACGATCAGGAAGAAGACTATTCGGATCTAACATCTTTGAACGATTCGAAAACAGAACAGATTGATCATCGTAAGATAATCTCACCAACAAATTCGTATCCTTTGCCGGAAAGAGAGTAAAGGGATAAACATACTAATATGATTTCTCTATTATTGTGGGACTAGATATATGTAACCTTTACTAGTTAGATTGGGAACTTCTTATTTTGTATATATAGTTATATACTCATCAGCATATTGTATCAATAAACATACGATTTCACAATATGTTTCATCTTATCAGAGCTAAGATCTTACAAACTATGACCTAATATTTTTTTCTCAAACATATACTTTTAAACTACTATTAATTATGTCTGACGATAATCGTCCACGGTCAATCCTACTACTATTACGGTGACTACACCTGCTATCAATGCTCCGTTGCCATACTACCTTAATCCCTCGGATAATCCGGGGGCCCTTATCACATCTGTTATGCTCAATAGAATGATCGACAGAACTCCGAAACTCGCTTCAGGCGAAGCAGAAAACCGGCTTCATTGACAGGACGGTACCAAAACCTGAATCTGAGCCGGATTTCTCTCGATGGTTAGCTGTGAATTCGATAATTGTTGGATTGATCAAAACATCAATAGATGCAAAGGTTTGTTTGTTCTTGAAGCTAATAAACTTTGGGAAACTCTCCGATTCCCCTTCTCTCTTAAGAATGGGACAAGAGTGCATCAACTTCAAGATGCAATCACCAACTGCAAGCAAGATGGACAATATGTCCTTGAATATTATGGCCGAATGACGAAGTTATGGGAAGAGATACAGAACCTTAAGACATCTCGACCTTGTACCTGCGACGCAGCTGCCGATATCGAGAAGGAACAAGAAGATTCTCGTGTTCATAAATTCCTATTTGGTCTTGATGATGCGAGATTCTCCTCAATACGTTCTCGTGTTACTGATGCAGAAGCTACCAGATATAAATATATATATTTCAGAGAGAGAGAGAGAGAAGAGAGTAATGGCAAGAGAGCACGACAATGCGACCTTTTTACAGTTTATACTGTTATCGAGCTAGTACAGACTAGGGTTCCGTTTTATTTTTGTAGATAAACACGAAATTGAGATTCCGTTATAGCTATCACCTAGTATCTAGCTGGCTTATATATTCCAGTTCGTTTAACCGAATCGCACGGAAGTTATTGGTTACTAGGCCTAACCAAAGAAAATTAGTAGGTTTTCGATTCCATGTGTTGTTTGGATACGGATAAAAAAATATTACATGATTTTTTCCTAAGGCATTCCTCTTGCAACATGGGACAGAAAATGATCACCATGTTCTAACTTTTTTAACTTTAATTTAAGATCTTTTAAATCACGCATTTTTTTAAGGAAGGTCTGCATAAAAGCAGATGCTAGCAGGTAAAATGTGTCAATCACGACTAAGGATAAATACAAAAGAGAAACTGTCAAAATGATGTACTATAGGATCAACGGGAGAGAGATGAATTAGGTAACTAGTCAAAATGAACGGCTGAGATAATCCTTCATACCAAACTGAGGAGAGAGAAAATGGATCACCCGCTTTGGTGATATGAATTAAGATGGGGTTGGTGTCCATATCGTTGGGACTATTGGGCGGAGTTTGGAAGGAAAGTAGCAGCAGGCAGCAGCAGAAGAGTTAGTGTGTGTAAGAGAAGAGATTAAGCACGTGACCTCTTCTTGTGCACGATTCTTTATCACAGTTTCCACCCTCGCTCGAGTACTTTTATTTTTTACCTAGAGATGCTAAATTTCATGAACAGTGGTAAAATCATCTTGAAAACATATACATGATAAACCACCAAACACTAGTTCAGTGGATTTTATGATTTTCAAGTAATGTCACAACACGATACAAGGACAAAAAATGATATACAAGAACATTTCCCACCTTATGTTAGCCAGCCCACCACAATGTTTGTATATGTAAGAAGCAAGATCCATTTTCGTTGGTTCGAAACATTCTCCATGTGTACTTAAACCCAAAACCTGCGTCTGTATTGTAAGTCCAGTCTTAACCCGTCTCTACAATGAAGATGTGAAAGCAACTTTGATTGAAAAACGTACCTTAAACACCCATTAGAGATGCAGTAGCTAAGGAAATGGCTGTGGACTACTCATTCTAGCGAGCCAAGATAAACCACATAGAACAGATTGAAGAGTCAAATAAGTAGATTCACAGACTAAACAAGAACCAATCCAATATTATATTATTATCCGAGTTTTTTAGCAAAGCAAACAAAGAAAGACGCGAGTTGCATAACAAAGCACACGAGAAAAAGAACCCTAATGGTTAATCAGGCCACTATCAAAAGCTCAAAATCACAGCAAAAATTACATCGTTTATATTGTAACTTGTAAGCTAATTTCACATGACTTGTTCATTTACTGTATCTTTGACCCAATCCGTATTACAAGATTCTGTGGAGAAAACGACAACCTACATAGTGTTTTTTATTGAAAAGGAAAAGGTGCCATCACTATCAATTTTGATAATTGATCATACCAATAGGTACACTTCAAAATTATATCATTAATGCTTTCTATGCTTTTAATATACAAATCACAAGCACACACTATTGATTCTTGAATCTGGATTATGACATACAAACCATTACACTCACAATCTTATCTTCATATATAGTTACTTGATTAAGAAGGCACGAACTCACAATAATTCTTGTATTCATGAGGATGTCTTCAATTTTTCTCATAAGAGTATAATCCTCTATTGAGGAATGCTTAACCATTGATGAACTAACTAATCATCTTATAAAATATAAATCAGTATTTTACTCAATATTATTTTATAAATACGCATCATGATAGATGAATAAGATCGTACAATTTTTAAACCTTAGTGTTTTTCTGATCTGTAACAATCTAATTCTCATATATAATATGATTCATGAATGTTTAAAGATCCATTTGTGTTTAGTGCCTATTACACTACAAAAGGTACCACGTAACTTTTAGAAAAATCAGTAATCATGTTTTCTCAAAAAAAAAATCAGTAATCATGTACATAAAATAAACATCTGAATAATTGATTTTCTAGAATTTGGAATGATAAAGCATTTAAGTATAATTGAATAGTGAATGAATATATTTAATACTTTATGTTTATAAATAAAATAGTTTCTGACCACTAAAGTGTCAACATTCTTCTCTCCAATCAGTTTCAGTGTCTCTGTACTTTACTGTCTACATTCTCTTTCATCATGGCTTCCTTCTCTCTTCTCCACTCCGCCACCTACTTTCCTTCCCACTCTAAAACCTCCTTCAAACCTCACTCCACCGTCCGATGCACCTCCCCAACCACTCCCTCTCCCGCTGCTCCGCCACAGAAACACCGCCGCTCCGATGAGAACATCCGCGACGAGGCTCGCCGCCGTCCTCAGCTCCAAAATCTCTCCGCACGCTACGTCCCCTTCGACGCTCCGCCGCTCTCCACTGAGTCCTACTCCCTCGACGAGATCGTCTACCGCTCCCAGTCCGGCGGCCTCCTCGACGTCCAGCACGACTTCGCTGCCCTGAAACGCTACGACGGAGCATTCTGGCGTAACCTCTTCGACTCACGCGTCGGTAAAACCACTTGGCCATACGGATCAGGCGTCTGGTCAAAGAAAGAGTGGGTTCTTCCCGAGATCAACGACGACGACATCGTTTCCGCCTTTGAAGGAAACTCAAACCTCTTCTGGGCCGAGAGGTTCGGGAAACAGTACCTTCAGATGAACGATCTCTGGGTGAAACACTGTGGTATCAGCCACACGGGCTCGTTCAAAGATCTTGGCATGACTGTTCTTGTTTCTCAGGTTAACTAAAAAATACATTTTATATACATTAAAATATTAATAATATTTTATTTTGAAATATCATAATATTTTTTTAATATTATTTATAAATCAAAATACCCAAAATTTAAATTATCTGATTTTTTAATCCAAAAAAGCTCAAACTATCTAATATTTTCTTCGAAAATTTGAATTAGTCAAAATTATCCAAAACAACAACCAAACTAGAACCAAATTAGATTTCTTGGAACCTAACCGAACCAAAGATCAAATTAACCGAACATAATCTTAGCATGAAGGTTCTTGTTCTTTTACTGAAAAGAAAATATTGGATAATTTGAGTTTTTGGGATAAAATATGATAACTCATGATTTGAAATATTTTGGATGTTTCTTGTTGTTTGTCAGGTGAACCGTCTCCGGAAAATGAACAAACCAGTCGTCGGAGTGGGATGCGCATCCACGGGAGATACATCCGCCGCTCTCTCAGCTTACTGCGCCGCCGCAGGAATCCCCTCCATCGTCTTCTTACCGGCGGACAAAATCTCCACGGCTCAGCTCGTGCAACCTATCGCAAACGGAGCGTTTGTGCTAAGCCTCGACACAGACTTCGACGGGTGCATGCATCTGATCCGAGAAGTCACGGCGGAGCTCCCTATCTACTTAGCCAACTCTCTCAACAGCCTCCGTCTCGAAGGTCAAAAGACGGCGGCGATTGAGATCTTGCAGCAGTTCAACTGGGAAGTCCCAGACTGGGTCATCGTCCCCGGAGGAAACCTCGGTAACATCTACGCGTTTTACAAAGGGTTCCACATGTGTAAAGAGCTAGGGCTTGTTGATAGGATCCCTAGGCTTGTGTGTGCTCAAGCTGCCAACGCAAACCCGCTTTACTTGCATTACAAGTCAGGGTTTGATCAAGACTTTAACCCGATGAAAGCAGACACAACGTTTGCTTCCGCTATCCAGATAGGTGATCCCGTCTCGATAGATAGAGCTGTGTATGCTTTGAAGAAGTCTAATGGGATCGTTGAGGAAGCTACTGAAGAGGAGCTGATGGATGCAACGGCTCTTGCTGATTCGACTGGTATGTTTATATGTCCACACACTGGTGTTGCGTTGACGGCTCTGATGAAGTTGAGGAAAGCTGGAGTTATAGAAGCTAATGATCGGACGGTGGTGGTGAGTACAGCTCATGGGTTGAAGTTTACGCAGAGCAAGATCGATTATCATTCAAAGAACATACAAGAGATGGCTTGTAGGTTGGCCAACCCACCGGTTAAGGTTAAGGCAGAGTTTGGTTCGGTTATGGATGTTCTTAAGGAGTATCTTAAGAACAATGAGTCTAAATGGTGAATTAAAATATGTTTTGGTTTCAAGTGTGTTTCTTCCGGAACAATTCTTGTCTCTAGGGCAGGTTCATGTCCCTATGAAATTTGCTTACATAATTAGAGGAACTTAATGAAAATAACTTAACTAATAAAAATTGTTGCATTGTATCACAAGTTAAAAACAACAAGTTTCAAGGAGAGTTTAACAACACCACATAGCTAGAGCAGTGCTCGTCTACTCTTAATAGTTCTAACATGATTCTGTCATAAATAGCTAGAGAAGAGCTTTATTACTTGCAGAGACCTGTCTCTTCCGCCACCAACAAAACCTTAACAGCGGCCACAACGCCCCAGACCGCCACAACGACCACCTGAAAAACGACCTCCAAAAGGCCAACGGCCACTATTGCTAACAACGCCAATCTTTATATCTGCATTAGCCATTCTCTGCTCAACTTTTTCACCTTGATCACTTTCCTCGTCATCTGATTCGGATGAAGAAGAAACTTTAGCAGCCACCTTGACACTTGCGACAGATTTGTCCTTAGAATCCTCATCAGAAGAAGATAATTCATCCTCAGAGGAACTGATCTCTGCCTTGGCCTTTATAGACTTCTTGACATGAACTCTCTTACCCTTCACTGAGATCAATAGATCCACCTTTGTCGCCAACGTATCAACTTTTGATTCAATCCGCTGAAGACGATCAGCCAATCCTTCCATCGTCTCAGTCCCCTCTTTCTTCTGCTTCTTCAGATTTGTTTTGGTCTCCAAATCATCATCATCTTCAGGCTCTCTTTTAGCTTTCTTCAAAGGCTTCGTGGCCTTAACACCACCAGCAGGAGGTGCTTCACCTTCAGTGGCAGATTTCTTGCCGAGATTTCTCATGGAGAAAATGGGAATAGCGATTGTTTAGGTTTGAGAGGCGTTAACCCTAGACTACTGCTTAAGTTATACCCCCTCTGGATTTAAATATAAGATGTTTAAGGTTTTACACCCATATTAAGAAACAATAAATACAATATTTTAGTTGTTACTTTTTGATTATATCAATAAAGTTTCACCACTCATAATTTTACTTTTTAATTTATGTTTAAATTTTAAAAATAAATGTATTAATTATATCTCAAAACATCATACATTTGTATACAAGATAAAAAAATAGAACATCTTACATTCGTATCCGGAGGGAGTATCAATCAATACCATTAAAAAATGTTCATTCCCATTTTATACCCTTAATGAAATACTTCAGTTTTCCAAAATTGTCCTTAATTTTATGAACAAACTAAAATTTTCATTAATAGCATTATTGTCTTTCGGTTTTTGGCCCTACCATTACATTTAAATGGATTAAATGTTGTACAACAAGTAATTTATAACATTCAGGCCTATCATACATTGCATCCTCTGTTTGTTTTATTTTGTATCGAGTTGCTCATCACATTACATCGTTAGCAACATGTTACTATTTTATGCATGTATTTTGAATATAACTACATGTAATTAAAAAAACAAGCCGGTAGCAATCTATATATATATATATATATATATAAATGTGCTGCCACTTAGGATCCAGGTCAGAAAGTCGTTCAACCTGGTGCTCACACGTGTCAAAATTTTAAACTCAACGAGTTTCGTTTCTGATCATTTTTTATTTGGGCTCGACATATGCTCTAAGTGTTATTTGTTACGGGCCTGTTTTGAAATCAAATGAAGCCCATATGTAGAGTCAAGAGTTAAATACTTTTCTAAACTCGGCCCCTAACCATCGTCGAGGTTAACTCGGCCCCTAACCATCGTCGAAGTTCTTCATCTCTTCATTTCACCGGCGACCAAAACCTTCGAACGTTACGGAATCAGTCTGGATTGAAGCGTCATCTTTAAAGCGCTCTCAGTAACAATAACATCTCCAATGACTTCCTCCCTCTGGATCTTCAACTATAAAAAGGTATGACTAACCCATGAAATTCATCTGTTTTTATTGTGATCACATACGTCCTTCCATGTTCTCAGATTCTACTCATCCGGTAAACAATAATTTTTACATGTGTCCTTCATCATGCTTCATTTGATTTTAGATTCTTATAATTGTTATTCTCTAATTTAGAGCTCTGGGTTTGAGACAGAGTCTTGATTCAGATAGTGAATCCGTAAGGAGATTTGATGAGGGTTAGTAACCATGTCCATTTTAGTTTGGTTTAATGTTTTCTTTTGATTTTGCTTATCAGGAAAGAACTTTGGAGTGGAGATTTGACAAGAGAATTGAGTGGCAACACGACAGAGAGTCAAGATACAGATGTTAACTAAACTGAATGTGATTTTTATGTTCATACTTCTTTGAATTTAGTTTATGTTCATTTAATGTTTTCTTCTGATTTAGATTCCCAGGCTGGAAAAATGGATCTGAGAGCGAGTGGATCCACATGGAGATCAAAATCCAAATCAGAAGCCAAGGATTCTTATGAATAAAGATAAGAAGAGATGCGAGAGACGTGACCAACAGTTTCTCCAACAAAAGCCAAAGATATCAAATAATTACGCGGAGGAGGACATGTCCATGAAGCTACATTAGAGAAGATATGTGGAAAAATATCAAGGAAATAAAATTACAAGAAGCGAAACTAAAGGCTGGCCAGTAGAAGAAATCCCACTCTAAACAGGTTGGAACAAAAAAAAACATCAAGGTTAGAGTTTTCATCAAGAGCATCTATAAAATGTGGAGTTAGAGCTATTTCTGACGGAGAGCTCGAACTTTTGATGGAAGCAGTAGATGGAGGAATGAGAAGGGAAGGCTTTGCAGTAGTGAAATAACTGACTCGATCCTCAAAAGGATTTTAGAGATGCAGTGGTTGAGATGATCATGGAATATGGTATCAACCACCCAGAAGAACTCAAGCAGGTTCACAAATGTTATACCAGTAAAAAAAAAACATGATCCAGCGAAAGTCTATTATTATCAAAAGAACATTTTAGGATCATCATCAGCTTACGTTCAAATCATGGATATTGGTTAAAGTAGTGTAAAGCTTATATGATTTTTTCCCTACATCAGTAAAATTAATTAAATAACTTGATTGTATGAGTCAAACTTTTCTTATGATTTCAAAATATCTCAACTTTGAAACTCGAACAATAACAAGAGATAATATATATGAAAATAGTTATACATGAACATTATAACTATCAAGAATTAAACCTTCTTTATACTGAAACATCGGTTGGATGGAAAAAATCATGCAGATTAATCATTAATTGTTAATTGTGTGATTAAAAATAAAATATGCAACAGAGATTATAAAAAAAATTCAAATTCCCAAAAATACCTTTACGCAAAAGCAGATGATTTTAAATATTCGGATCTATTATCAAATTATTTTTTCGACTTTAGTTATAATATTGTGAAAAAACTGAAGATAAACTATTAATTACTTTGTACACAAATTTTCGGTTTCAGAAGAGGAAATATGTGAATCTTAGAAATCACATGTTGTTATAAACCAAGTGGTGATCGACTTATATCAGGCCCAAACCGTCCGGCCCATCAACTATCCATCTGGCCCATTCGCTAATGACCTAGGCGAATGAGAGTTTACATTTATCTATACTTGATGTTTATCATTTTCCATATGTATTTAGGATAAGTACTATTTCCTATTCTTATTAGGAATAGGATTTCCTTTTCTCTTATGACGGTCTAAATAAGACGGTCTAATACTTGTATAAATATAGACCTCTGGTCATGAGTAATAATAAGCTTACACAACATCTCTTTTATAACATGTTATCAGCACGATAGCCTCTAACCCTAAGCCCCCACGAAATTCCTTAAACTCACCCGAATATCACAAAACCTTAATTCCGGTGGAACTTCAAAGAGATCGTTCTCCCAAACCGTGAGGACCCAGACGACGAGCAATATATCAAATTGAAGTTCTTGCTGAGATGAATCAAACGCTGCAAACCGCTTGTCGATCTGATCACTGATGCGCCGTCACGCTCTGCTACAGTATGCATCACCGATTTGCTTTGGAACCCTAATTGTTTTCCTAACCCAAATCCGAGCTCTCTCTCTCTTGAAGTTAGCTCTTTCTAGACGTGATCAAGTAAACCAGACGTTCTCATTCTTCCCTGTTCGTGATCCGACCAAGCAAGCAGCCAGTCCGCGACCCGACTCGAAGAACGATCAGCTCGCGGCCTCCTTCTCTCTTTTGTGGTCCAAATCTACACTCCATAAGTTTCTAAAGGTAAAATTAAAAGAACCTACACTGAATTTGGTTGATTGATAAAGATCTGAACCATTAAAATTTGAAAAACCCTAATCTAGGATAATAGAAATCCTAACATATGGAACTAAGTTTTGGTTAGATTGTTTTTCTGTTAAGTTGATAGATCAATGGCTGTTAGGGTTGCTAGAACATTGATTGATCAGTAAGGGCATTGAAGCCGTAAATCTAAATTATATGATCCGTTTCCTTTATTATGTTTTGAAAATCTGAAATATCAAAAACCTATATTGATCCGACTGTTTTGATTGATTGATTTTGATGTATCTGAGGCTTAGGTTGCTAGATTAAAACCTTGAATTATCTTTGATGATTGTTTGA
>NC_027749.1:21898292-21900009 GCF_000695525.1 Brassica oleracea var. oleracea | reverse complement strand
TTTGATCATACTAAATGTTTTAAGAAAATAAAAACATAAGAATTATTAACCTGGTCTCACATTGATTAAAAATCGGCATGAATATGATTGTTGTTATGATTGATGCTTTGATTGCATTCAGATATAAAATCCAACCTCTAGGGTTGTTGCATCACAATTTTATAAGGCCGTGTGGCCTAAAGCATCATATAGACCTCGCATACTTGTTTTTCTCGCACCATGGTCGAGTAGTTAATTGTTTGGTCAAGAGACTTGTGAAACCGTATGCATTGATTTTATTGACTTGGTTGCATCTTGAACTGATTAATAATATGTTTCAGATGTCGAAATTTGAGCCTTCGGATTATACTGCCCTAAATCTCTCTGGAGATAATTATCTAGAATGGGTAATGAACACTTTAGTTGCCCTGAAGTCTAGAGGACTCGGGAAATGTATCATTGATGGCAATAATGCAGTTGAAAGTGAAAAGCATATAGCCATAACAATTATGCGTTATCATCTCACTGAGGATCTGAGAGATCAGTACTTAAATATTGAGGATCCTTGTGACCTTTGGACAAAACTAAAATCCAGATACTCAATGGCATTATGGCGAAAAGCCATGAATGAATGGAAGATTCTTATGTTCCAGGATATTGAATCCGTGGACGAATATAATTCTGCTTTAATGAAAATCGCCTATAGTCTTGAACTATGTGGTGAAGTGGTAACAAATGATGATTTATTATATAAAACCTATTCCACATTCCATCCAAAGGATATATTGTTATCACATAAGGCTAAGGGTTTCACCACCTATAATGACCTATTGTCATGCCTATTGGCAACTGAGAAAAGAGAGCAGAAAGTTATAGATACCATTAGCAGATTTGAAAAACTTCAGAAATGATACATTGAGCAACAAAACAGTGAGATGAGACCTCCTGAAGCCAATGAGGCTAAAAATGATAAGGAGGAATCCAAGGAAACCGTGTGGAAATATATGGATTGTGAGGCCGGCTTATACATTGACTAAAGAAACGAGATTTCGACATTCTGATTTTATGTTTTATGTTTTGCTTTGATTTGCTTGTCATTTACAATTTTAAAGCAATAATAAGAGTTGTTTTTAGTTATCATGTTTGATTTGCTTGATGATTTTTTGATTGATAAATGACAATGAAAACTTAATAAAAGGATAGTCAGTCTATTATAGACCACGGTATTGCCTAAAGGGGCACAAATTTATTCACCCAATAAAAGACCCATTGAGTTATAAAGACTTGAGCATGAATGGTTTCCACATTGAATCAATGGGCAAAGGAAACAAAAGTTCCTTTCAGATTATAAGAAAATCGCCTAAGCCCTTATAAGAAAGTGGTCAAGACTATACCTACATACACTACTGATCTAGACTATGCCAAGGATCAGTATGATAAAGGCAAAAGCCATGGTAACCTGTATACCCACGAAATTTTATACACTTTATGGCATGACAGAATTAGCCATTCAGGTCTTTAAAAATTGATGCACATATTGCAAAAAGCACAAATAGTTATCCCATAAAATCTCTCGTTGTGTAACATGTACACAAGGGAAACTCATTAGGCTCTATTGTCCCAAGTACCACGTGATTATAGTATGTCCATGGGGGGGAGTGAGGACAAACTGTGATCCATGAACATACAACAAATCCGTGTGACATGGTCTATGACCATAGTAAGACTTGGCCGAATT
>NC_027749.1:21897842-21898071 GCF_000695525.1 Brassica oleracea var. oleracea | reverse complement strand
GATTGGGAATGGATAGGAACATGTCTTTCTCCCACGTTTTTTTAAGAGACCTTGTGCCAAATATGGGTGATCAAATTATGGCCACGTACACGGATCGCATGACTGATGAATCCGACTATCCAACATCAATGGGAGAAAGAAATAAGCTGGTAAAAGAGAATAAGAGAAATAGAATGGTATTTACCATCATTGTCTTGGCAAGATCCTCGGACTAGAAAATATGATTTAA
>NC_027749.1:21896485-21897148 GCF_000695525.1 Brassica oleracea var. oleracea | reverse complement strand
AAGGAACAGATTATAAGGAAATATGCTCTTATGTGGTGGATGCTACTACACAAACTCGAAATTGATGAAGTCTGGAAACAAAAGAAATAATGATGTAGTAAGCAGTATATTGATCACTGGATAAAGAAAATAAATGTAACCAAAAGATGAGAAAAGAAGTTCTCAAAGAACAGCATTGTTTCTAAGCTGTTCATGTACTGAAGCAAAAGCAGCTGCATTGAATATGATAAGACTAAGTAAAACTTAGTGAAGGAGTTCGATAAAGAACAATCCAAATCAGTCCATATATTCTTATAAAAGAAATCCTTTGTGTTTATAATAAATCAGCACTACAAGTAGGTCATGAGATGCCATCAAAAAAAGTGTGGACTGCGATGTTTTTCAAGTAATAAGATCATAGTATGGGATTGCAATGTAAGCACAAGCCATTATTTTTTATATCAGTGGATAAAAGGAAACCATAATGGTCCAAGAGAGTGACCAGAAGTATGTCTGGTCGAGGTCAAATGGATATGGCATTGCTGAAGGCAAGAAAGATCGATAACCATGTATAAAGGTCCTTTGAGTGTATTTGACTGCAGATCCATAGTTTGATGAGATTATAAAACTCATTGCAGCAATGATTATTAATGATATGACCTTAGACACTCATGGGGTATGGAC
>NC_027749.1:21883311-21896393 GCF_000695525.1 Brassica oleracea var. oleracea | reverse complement strand
ATACGGGTGATGTATGTCCGAATGGACGAAGGCATTTCCGCGAGAAGCCAAGTGATTTGTATGTGTTTGGGTCGATGACTCAATATATATTAAAATGTCCACGGTATGGCAAAGCCATATGACTAGAGGATCCGTGGGACATGAGAGGACTTGCGAGTAAAGTTTGATCGCAGATTAGAGGTCCATCCGAGTACTGGTCGAGTGCCATCCGTCCGACCAGGACATAGAGTGGTCAGCTGCAAAGATGCACGTCTTGACCATGTCTTAATGAAGTTCCAGAAGATATGAGAGTTACAAGATAACTCAAGTTACAATTCGGCAAGAGCTATCACTACATAAACGTTCAAGAAGCTCAAAGGACTACAAGTTCAGTCATATGATATGTCAACCGACTTCTTCACCATGTCTACACCAACAACACGTCCATGAAATTTATCTATCAGTTTGGGACGTGCCAATTAAAGGACCAGTTCAAAACTTGGCGCCCATGAAGCTAAACTATCAAATTATCCATGCGCCAACTTGAAGAACATACACGGGGGTACAAGTCAGGGGGAATTCATGTGTTGTACTCTTTTTCCTTATCCATGGTTTTGTCCCACTGGGTTTTCCTGGAAAGGTTTTAATGAGGCAACATTAAGCATGTTACAAGCCCTGAACCGGATGTGTCGATCAAGGGGGAGTGTTATAAACCAAGTGTTGATCGACCCATATCAGGCCCAAACCGTCCGGCCCATCAGCTATCCATCCGGCCCATTCACTAATGACTTAGGCGAATGAGAGTTTACATTTATCTATACTTGATGTTTATCATTTTCCATATGTATTTAGGATAAGTACTATTTCCTATTCCTATTAGGAATATGATTTCCTTTTCTCTTATGACGGTCTAAATAAGACGGTCTAATACTTGTATAAATATGGACCTATGGTCATGAGTAATAATAAGCTTACACAACATCTCTTTTATAACACATGCATATAAACAAACAAAAAATACAATAATATTTTCTAAACCTAATTTAATACATGTTATAAATTAGCATAGCAATCACTTAAAAAATATGTTATAAAATCAAATAATATATTAAATGATATGAATAGAAGACTATTTCTAAATGCATAAAATCAAAATATTATCATAATATGATTTGACTCAAATGAAAATATCAAACAACCTGTAAAACATGCCTTTTAGGCAGATAATTTAAGAACATCTCAAAGTTTTATAAAAAAAACTTATGACTCAAATGGGTTTAAAATCTGTATAGGAAGTGAATGTAGATATAATTGCACAATCTAGGAAGTGATGCAGCTCGCTTTCGTATCAACGTAATGGCAGGTTTTTATCATCTAATTATATTATACTTAGTGGCCACCAAAACCAACATAGAGGTTTTGTGAGAGATGGTTATGGCAGAGACTAAGCTTGTAGTGGCAAAAGGAATAAAGGTGGCCCAGCTAGAGATTGTCGTGTCTAAAAGTAAGATTAGACAATGGAAAAAGCTCTAACATGGTATCAGGAAAAACGTGTAGACAACAATAGGTGAACACACTCCTAACTTTCTAGGGAAGTTGGAGCTAAAGCCTTTGTTGCTCAGACTTCCGCAGTAATATTTTTCATAATTCTATTTTTTCATAATTCAGTGACTATATGAGAGTTGTTTCTGATTGAGTCAGAGCTTAGAGTCTGCAAGGAGTGTTTTCTTATGCAAGGAAGATTGGAATAATTCCTAAACTTTGCAATGAGTGTACGATAGGTGAAGACGACCAGCTATTTTCTTATGCAAGGAAGATAGGAATAATTCCATCTCCATCAGTAGCTTAACTCGCTTCACATTCAAGATATTGTGGTTACAGTTGTTTATCTAATGAATAAGCAAATAAAAACCAAGTAAAACATGAACATGTTCTTTCTATTAGGTACTAACCCATGAATATGTTTTTTTCTAATCTGATATAAGATATTTAGCATTATGTTTGTAGAATATATGTTTTATGAGATCAATGTTAAAAATTAGTTTCTAAAAATTAATCAGCACCGTTTTAGAAAAATTAATCAATTTCATATATAACTTACAAAAAAATAACATAAAAAGTAGTGAAAATTGTTATAATATAGTTAAAACTAATGTTACATGTAATTGAGAATAAATTAACCATTTTGTTAAAAAAAATACATTAAAATTGTTTTTAATGGTAAAATAAGTATATTTTTTAAGTATTGTGAACATAAAATGCAAGGTTAAATGAGGCAAGATTTTAAAATATATTTAACTACAATTACAAATCAAAACACGTTAGAAACATGAACAAATGCCAATCATAGATTTTTTTTTTTTTAAAAAAATACAACCAGAAAATCACATAAACCTCATCCAACCTATATAATATGTTATTCGCCACAACCTTTTAATATCAACATAACCATCAAAATAAATATAATAAATCTTAACATATATATAATCCCTCAACACTCAAACATTCTTAAAAACTATACATCTTTTAGACATTTCTCTTGCAAATACTAACATAAAACACATGGGATGAAATTATATAATAATATACTTATATATATTACACGTAAATTATATCCCGCCCGTAGGGCGAGCCGGCCCTAGTACTTTTATATAAATCTGACTGCACATAGATTTAAGGTTAGAAAACTTCGTATTTACATATACATTGGATACCAGATTTTCTTATTTTAGTCCATGTTTTTGAAACAAATTAGATATGGCCCAAATTTGTTAATTAATTAGATGTGTTATGTTTATATATAATCCATTTCATAGCCCATAAATGTTTTTGATAATAACAAATAAATTAAAATCTGCAATATTTTTAAGAAGTAATATCAGATATTAAAATTTTCTAACTAAATGATTTAAATATTTTATCTCAAAACTAAAAACAATTGGGCCACTTTATACGTTTAGAAATACAACCATTGTTTAACTTATTTACAAACATAAAATTTCTTCATACTGTACACTCTCTAAAATTTCTTATTCTATATAATCAAATCATATGACTTATGTTTAATTTATAGAAATAATCAACAATTCATATACCTGCACTTTTTATATAATTAAGTAACAAATAACAGATCCGCATAATTGAAACTTGATCATGTGATATTTTATATAATCAAAACAAAAACTTATAAATCCATTTGTAGATAAAACAACAAAAAATAGTACCCGCACTTTTTATATAATTAAGTAACAAATAACAAACCCGCATAATTGAAAATAGTACTGACGCTTTTTAAGCGCGGATCAAAAATCTAGTATTAGGTTAAAACTAATTCACAAAAATATTTACATTTTTTTTGGTTAAGCCAATGATGGGCATGGGCTTCTAAATCTAATGGGATTATAACCCGTTTTGAGATTCGGATTTATCGGGACCGGGTTTGGGTCAAAATTGGTTATTTCTATTTTTACAGCCATCGTCTCCAGTTTGGATTACACGAAGCAAATATATGTCCAATAGATAATTTGTTTTATAACAACAAGTCCAATAGATAATTTAAACTAAGTGTCTTCCTGCACCATGTGCAGTAAAAAAATTTAAAATATTTTTTAGCAGATAAATATAAATTATATTTAAAATAAAATTTTATTAATATTGTAATTTTTCTTTTTCATATAAATATTTTAATACAAATTTGATTTAATTAAACATAAAAATTATGTTTAAGAATATGCATGTATATATTTGAAATTACAATCTTAGATAGATTTTTCTATCTATTTATTTTAATTAAATATATTAAATAAATTTGTAAGAGTTGCATAATTACCAAAAATTAAAATTAAATAATATTTATAAAATTTGTAGATATATAAGAAAATAATGATTTTACGATTAAATTTTATAATTTTCTAAAAAAATTGTATACATTTTTGAGAATTTTAGTAGTAAAATTGTATAATTAAAAAATATATAATTAAATTATATTTCGAAATTTTTAATGCCATATTTGAATATATTTATTTTAATGTTGATTTATGAGTTATTTCCATATTCTAAAAAAAATTCCAAAAATATAAATTGACATCAAATGTAATATATGAGTTATTAACATATTATTTGTAAAAGTTGCATAATTACCAAAAATTAAAATTAAACAATATTTATAAAATTTGTAGATATATAAGAAAATAATGATTTTACGATTAAATTTTTATAATTTTCTAAAAAAAATTGTATACATTTTGAGAATTTTAGTAATAAAATTATTTAATTTAAAAATATATAATTAAATTATATTTCAAAATTTATAATGTCATATTTGAATATATTTATTTTAATGATGATTTATAAGTTATTTCCATATTCTAAAAATAATTCCAAAAATGTAATTGACGTTAAATGTAATATATGAGTTATTATCATATTTTAAAAAGTTTACCAAAAATATAAATTAACATTAAATGCAATTATCCATGTTATATTAAGCTATAAGACATGTCATCAATTTCAGTAGTCATGTCATATTTGTTTTGTGAAATTGATTGTAGAAAAGACAGGTGGCAAAATCACTTCGCAAATATAGTCTAAGGGATAGGTAAAACATGAAAATGTTATAAAACATTTTGAAATATAGCAAAAGAAAATTAAATAAAGACCATAATGTGATCACAATTAAATCCACCAATCATGGCAATAATTAAAACTTTGACTAATAAATATAAATATTTTTGAACAAGAAGTTTGACTGATATTTATTTTGATTTACTGTTGAACTTTGACTGATTTAATTGAAAGAAAGCGTTCATCACGGTCTCATGACTATAAATAGAGACTACTGCATCATAAATTTAACTCATTCATAAACATAAAGAAGAAGAAAAATAAGAAGAAAATATACAAATTTAGCAACAAAAAAAAAATAATACACAAGAAAAATGGGGAAAGTAATGAGCATGGTGTGGATAATGATGATACTAGCCGTAATTGTCATAGAAGGTGAAGCAAAATCGGAAATAGAATGCAGTAAGATCTGTCGTGACCATTGCAAGCGCTCTTCGCCAGCGTCAGAATGTGCAGCTTGTCGTACAGAATGTTACAAGTCTCCACCAGTTGCAATGAGAGGCAGGAACCGTCGCATAGTTCCCGAAGTACACATACAACAATAGATCTAACTACTATAACAAATAATTTTATAATAAAAATCTATTTATTTTTATACATATAAATTATCGGATGACTCAAACCCTATTAATAAATAAAAATAAAATATTAACTCATTGTTACAATGTAATTTCATATATATCCATGAGACTTAAGAATATTATCGCTATATTCATTTATGTAATTTTGAATCAAATATTTTTGTTTATTTTTATTTAGTTTTAATCACAATATATATTATGTCATACATAGTCTTACTAAATATAATTACATATCTAAGAAAATAACCGATCTAAATACAAATAAGAATTTAATCAAAATTAACTATATTTAGAATAAAATATTATACTTGAATTCGGAGAAATAAATGCAATCCAATATATCCCAATAATAAATAAATCGATTGTTGATCCAAAAATAACCAAACCGACTAGATATAACATATCCAAATCATATGTCTAATTAAAATAATATAATATTATTAATATAAATTATAAATTGATTTAAAACAAAAAGTAAATATCAATTAATTATAATATTTAACTCTATAAATATTTATACATGTGCATGAGCACCGGAGAATCACCTAGTATTATATATTTATAACATATTAAAATCATATTATTATAATAAAAAGTAAAATTTATTATAATTAATAATAATATTATACTTATTTAGATAAAAATTGTAATTTTAGTGAGATTTTTTTTATGAAGATGAATATTATATATATTTTTAAAATATATATATTCATTCGATTTCTATATCTATGTAGATATATATTAGTGGTTAAAAAACAATTTCTGCTTGCTCAAAAAAAATTCTGCGAAAAATAATAATTTTAAATTCTTATACTTATAATTATGATACTGGTTGGTTAGTGAATATATATTGTAAATTAAAATGTTTATATATATTTATAATCTAATAACATAAAGAAGAGACTCTCTCTTTCTGCAGTGAGCCACGTCACTAAATGGATTCGTCAGGAGTCGACACGTATCCAAAACCAAATACACTGCGTTTCATTAAAAAAACCAAACACTTTGTGTTTCATTACTTTGTCTTGCGTTGGTTTTTTAATCGGATCTGGCCTTACATTATTTCAATTTGCATTAGGGTTTTCGAATAGATTTTGTCTCCGTCACTCTATGAAACTTATATCCTGAATATGGCTAACGCAGCGATCTTCCTTTTCGATCTGAAGACCGGACGATGCTCCTCCACCATTCAAGTCCGGTTGCTCTGCTTCTTGGAGCCCATGAACGTCCGATGGGGTAGCGAACTCATGGGAGTCGATATGTTTCTGCCTGATTCCCAGGTTTGTTCTGAACCTTTACCTGAGTTCATAAGTACTTTGGTTTGTTCTACCAATAATTCATGTTTAGATCTTCAGAACTGATTAGTGATTGTTTTTAATATTTTCTTCAGAACCGTCCGTCGTGTTGAATCTTTATCACAAGATTTATTTATCATTTTTTGTTTAGTCGACCATGAGGCCGGCGACGGTGAATGTGAACCGGCTTGCAATTCACATGCCTAATCTGAAGGTGGGTTCGCTATATTCCCTAGCTGGTTTTGATGTGACCCGATGTAATCAGAATTACTGACTGTCGGACTCCTCTATGATGATTCGTTTCAGCGATTCAACATGTTTTGATGAGATAACCGAACCGGCTATTCCGATAGGTGTGGAATCTTTCCGGTTCGCAAGCTGCTCGGTCTTGCCAACACAAACACTCAGCTTCCAGGTACTGCTCTTCTTATCTGTAAATTTGTCTATTTTGTTTAGTTATCTAATAATTATCATTCCACAGACATTATCGGTGAGGTAACTGCTGCGAAGAGCACTGTCACCGACCCTCCACATGACAAGAACCGTTTGATGGCAACCATTAAAATGGATAAGTAGCTAATTCTTCCATATTGATCCATTTAGATTTTAATACTGGTTTTCTATTTAAAAAATATTACATTTTTTATCACTTTTCTTATGTACGTGTTATCAGTGATGTTTCGGTCACTTGAGTATGTTCGACTCACAGCCTGTCAAGCTCCACAATCAACTTGAATCAATGGGAGGTGATCCAAGGGTTCTGGTTGCAACCAGTATCAACCCCAAAATTGTGGGAGGTAATTACTTGAGCTTAACATCACATAGTCTCCTTTTAAGTATTCTCAGTACATTAAAAGCATTTTTATTTTTCAGGTCATCTGTTTCTGAATGCCACTTCAGGCACACGCATATATTTTGACAAGGAAACCATCGCAGGGGAGACTTCTACAGGCTGGTTGCCCAAGACACTGGGCTTGCGCCAGCAGCTCCATTGCTTAAGGGCTACGACAAGGTGGAATCCCTGAGCATAGCTGATCTCAATGAATTTGTCAATTCTGCTTCCTCTCAGGTGTAACAACCATATATTATTATTTGAGTATGGAATGAATTAAAGATAAAAGTTTGATGCTGCTGATTTACGAATTAGGAGATTGATTTCATCTGCACTGAGAAGGCCACTGGTATCAAGCTGGACAAAGGATGGTGCTATGTTTCTTGCTCCAACTGTACCAAGAAGCTCCAACGCACTGTCTCGCTTTCACATGTCTGGATTGTAATAATACTAATGCTGTTGGTGTTCTGAAGACTGATGTATGTTCAATTTGTTCACACCTCATTTACTTTCATTGGCATTTGTGTCCACACACATAGTCAACTTTGAGTTTTGATACGTGTTAACTGACTGCTAGGTATCGGGTGGAGATGTCCATTGCAGATGAAACTGCTGAAGGCCTCTTTGTTTGTTTTGATGGGGTTATGACAAAACTGCATAATATGAGACCCTATGAAGCTTGCCATCTTTTGGTATGTTCTTACTCTGCCTGTCATGCATCTTCGGCTTGAAATTTTACTCATGAGATTGCATTCAACGGTTGCTTCCTCATGCTGGTGATGGTGTGAACCCGTGGGACACTCAGGCACCTCCATTTGTTGCAGACATGGAGGGTAAAACCTACAAGTTCCAGGTCAAGGTCAGTGCATACAACTTCACTGAAAACCATCAAATTTTTACGATCTCCTGCATCCTTAGTGAAGGTGACCGTATGCCGCTCCCTCAGTTTTTTGTCAATGTAAGTTCCATGTACTAAATTACGGTCAGTTAGCTTCACGGTATATATTAATAGGTTATTTTGATCTGAATAGGGAGGTGATGATGACAATGGAGACGACAACAGTGGTGCCATCTCGGTTGGTGTTAAGGTGGAGACTGGTGGTAGCAGTCAGGTGCAAGGATCCTCGGGAATTAAGAAGAAGGCACGTACGGCATAGGTGGAGAGGATTGGATACTTGAAGTTGTGCAGTATTTTCCGCTTTCAGTAATGCTTACGCATGTGTTTTTTTATCCATGTTTTGTTGACCACTTAATCTTTGAATCTTGGTTATTTTATATTTGGTTACAGACAAGCTTTATTAAATCTATCACGTTTTCCAGTTGTTCTGTATTTAAGATTTTTATTTATATTTGGATCACTGAAATACTGCTTGAAATGGAGTATTATTCTATTAATATTACTTGAGTATTCATTTTTGATGTGTAAACTCTTCGCTACAATAAAATACAACAAAAAGACAAAGACCAACAGTTCAGACAATTAAATTCGATATGTGTACGTTTCATATCATTTTACTTAACATATAATGTATCATAACAAAAGATCATGACTGGGAATATTGGTCCCTCGGATACAGCTCTCTCCTCTTGACACCATGCATCCTTTCACGTTATGCCGCCGCCAATATCCGCTTCGTCTAAGGACAGAGTTTGAATCAGGTACTTTATATTTTCCTAGCACAGTCTTCACTCACAGCCAGTTGTATGTGGCGCTATCACGAGTAACAACACCGGAGGGGCTTAGGATATTAGACGATACTTCTGATTTTGACGGTGTGGATGCAGTAACCAATATTGTCTAGAAAGAGATCTTCAAGGCCTTCGAGCGCAAAGACTAGCATTAAGTAGGTTTAGATGGTGTGATAACTCAGGTTTGTTTTTATTTCTAAAACTGACTTTATCACTTTCATTGCAGGGAAAGCAGCCAATGTGTTCCTGAAGAATTCTTAGCTTCGACAAGGATATCGTAATCGAGTGTACTCCGCATCAAATTTTCAAAATACTCAGACTCCCTCTTTTCTATCGTTTTTCCTTCTAATACTCTGATGAAATCAATACTCAGTTTTTCAAAGGTTTGTAAAGCTTGATGGCTTCATTTTGGAGTCTGTGACCCACATATATTATGTTTCAATGGTCCAATATATCCAGAACATCTTAATTTACTACCATATGCTTACTAAAAAAACTCATAAACAAATAGAATCCCCCAAGAATAAACACTACTAACGTGCATCTAAGCACTTATAAAAAGAATAATTTACCAACGTGCATCTAAGCACTCACTTATATAATAATATACAAGTCCGACCTCAAGTGAAGCATTCATTCACACGGTATTAGATAACAATTACTCAAATTCTGTTGTTGGTCTAATTGAAATACAAAATAACTAAAGCCTTAACTGGTGGCCTTAAATTTGGTAAAATATATTTACTATAAATAAATGGCCCTATAGGCCAAGATTATCTTACTCAATATTATTTCCATATCAACAAACGAAGGTATCAAGATTAACTGGATTATTAGCAATCACACCAACAACATCAACTACGCCTCAAACCGTATACTCAAAAATAATATTGTTCCCATATTCGAATACTATAATTACGGCTAAAATTCAAGCTGTCAATTATTAGCAAGAATATTGAAATCTTCAATTAACCGCAGTAAAAACATATATCTCCGTTTGAATAATTAAACATAGCACCACAGACACAAAACAATATAAAAGTATTCACAGTCAAGCATACGAAGTAACTACGTCTTTACAATATCTCAAAAGAGAAAAAAAAACATGGAGTCCACAAATCATGCTTCTGTCATATTAGCTGAAGAAGCCAGAGAGACCACTCAAGCATTCCAAGCTTTAGCTGTGACCCATTCAACCGATGCCTCATCCGGTACCGAATAACCAACGGCAATCCAAACACTCGACCCCAACTTAACATAAAGAAAATTTACACAAAATTATATATTTTACAAAAACCGGTCCTTCAAGCATTCCAAAGCTTCTTAGTTTCCACTTATTATCGGAATTCATTCATGAAATCTATTGTTGTTAATCAAATTTGTAATAAAGTGGCCGTTCTCAAATGTCCCAGATAAAAAGATGGTCATATCAGTAAGAAGAAGAAAAAGTCAAATAACAAATGTTTTACAAATTACATATGTAGCTTCGTTTAAATGTAATGAAAGTCAATTTATCATCATTATAAGTCCAAATCTTTTATCAACCATGGTCGAGAAACAAGTATAAGTGACTTGATGGCAGTAACAACAAGCTTGACTTGCAAGTAATTGAATTTTGTTTTGTTGCACCGAACCCAGCCTTGCAAAAGAAAATAAAAAGGACGAATATGATGGATTTAGTGAAAATTTGTATAAATACATAACTCCATTACAGGTTAACTAAAAATAAAATAAGGAGTGAGTCTTACATAACCTTTTCATTTTTTAGTCACAAAACTTGAGCTTTGGAAAATTAATATTGAAAATGATTAAACCACAACCAAAGATTAATACATCAGAAAATTGTAAAAAAAAAAACTAACAAGATATAACAAATATAATTACAAAATTACTGAAATACATAATAATCCATAATGCATAATTACAAGGGTACACATCTATAACTATATATAACATATTTCAATCCCCAAGCAATTCACATAGCTTCAAAAAACCTGCATACCGAAAGAAGAGCACCCTCACCAGCGGAGGAAGATGAACCTTGCACTATATGCATTGAGCAGATTGTAAAAGGCGGGTTTATAAATTTATTGCAATGCAACCATATCTATCATTATCAACGCATAATTGATTGGATCCGAATGAACGTAAGATGCCATACATGTCGAGATACAATATTTTAGTAGAAATATTTTCTCATTTTTAAGAACAATAAGTTAGTACTTAATTTATCCATTTTAAATAATACATTTGTCGCCTTTGTTAATTTTTCTTTTTGTTTCTTATTTATCCATTTTTTTTTATTAATAAAAGAAATAGTGTGATCAATTATATAATATATAAGCAAATATAACCAAAAAAATATCACACAAAAAAAACAAACAAATGCCAAAAAATCACCATTGTTAATATTATAAGTATCTAACATTCTACTAAACAAATACAATAACTTTAACAAAGATTTCTCCAAAAAAAAAAAAACATCATTACCCATTATTTTATATACCCTCACAAAATTATGATATAATAGTATTAGAAATCAATATTTCATTTTATTTTGACCAAATCCGATTAATTTATTTATTTTATAGTGTATAAAATTGACACATACATATTCTAAAACTTGATCCATCAATTCCCGCCCGTAGGGCGGGCCTATTCTAGTTCCATATATATAATTATAGAAGCTAATAATGATCGGTCTACATTGTTGGTGTATACACCTTATGGGTTGAATCATTCAGAGACCATACAAGATATGGCTTGTAGGTTGGCGAACCCACGAGTTAAGGTTTAGGCAGAGTTTGGTTCAGTTATTTTTTTTTTGTCGAGTATAGAGCTTTTATATGAAAAATCTTTAGTCATCTATACGCGAAATAGATGTGTGTTAGTTTACTTTGGATCTCTACTGATGTATTTTATTTCTATATTTATTTTGACATTTCTCATTGTTTAGAATTATTATTTATTTTTGATATTTCTCATTGTTTAGAATTATTTGCCTAGAAGGCTTAATAATGCAATTGACCAAAAAAAAAGAAACAAGTACTCTATATATGTCCATATAGATAATCTGAAGAGGTGGTTGTTAAAAAAAAAGAAGATAATTTAAACAGGTAAAACATGAAAATGTTATAAATCATTTTGAAATATAGCAAAAGAAAAATAAATAAAGACCATAATTTGATAGCAATTAAATCCACCAATCATGACAACAATTAAAACTTTGACTAATAGATATTAATATTTTTGAACAAGAAGTTTGACTGATATTTATTTTGGTTTACTGTTGAACTTTGACTGATATTTAATTGAAAGACATCGTGACTATAAAAAGAGACTTCTGCATCATAAACTTAAGTCATTCATAAACATAAAGAAAACTAAAAATAAAAAGAGTATACACAAATTTAGCAACAGAAAAAAAAGAATACACAAGAAAAAATGGGAAAGTAATGAGCACGGTGTGCATAATGATGATACTAGCCTTAATGCAGTAAGATCTGTCGTGGCCATTGCAAGCGCTCATCGCCAGCGTCAGAATGTGCAGCTTGTCGTACAAA
This sequence comes from Brassica oleracea var. oleracea, assembly GCF_000695525.1. NCBI lineage: Eukaryota > Viridiplantae > Streptophyta > Magnoliopsida > Brassicales > Brassicaceae > Brassica > Brassica oleracea. The sequence goes on along the minus strand of NC_027749.1, from coordinate 21,883,831 downwards.
ATGTTACAAGTCTCCACCAGTTGCAATGAGGGGCAGGAACCGTCGCATAGTTTCGGAAGTACACATAGAACAATAGATCTTACTTGTTTTTATTTAAATACTAGGTGTTTTTCTGCATCATGTGCAGTAAATTTTTTTTTAAATCTAACTTATATTTAAAAATAAATTTTATTAAATATTATAGATTTTACTATTTTTTACTAATATTTAATATAGATTTGATATATATTAAATCAATTTGTATCAAACTAATAAAAATGATATAAAATTGTATAATTATCAAAAATTTAACCTAAACAATATTTATAAAATTTGTAGATATATAAGAAATTAATGATCTTATGATTAGATATTTAAATTTTTTAAAAGTTGTAGAAATTTTTTAAAGCTTTATTAATACAAATTGTATAATTATACAAAATAATAATATTTCGAAATTTGAAATATTGTATTTGAATGTATTTATCTTATAAATGATGTATGAGCTATTACCATATTTAAAAAAAAATTACCAAAAAAA
>NC_027749.1:21871838-21883211 GCF_000695525.1 Brassica oleracea var. oleracea | reverse complement strand
TTGTTACACAAGGTACTCACAGAGATCAAAGGAACAGATTATAAGAAAATAAACTCCTATGGGGTGGATGCTGCTACATATTTTCGAAATTGAAAATGTTTTGGTCATAAGAAAGAAATTAGATACAAATGATGTAGTAAGCAGCATATGGATCACTGGATAAGATGAAAGAACAGCTTTGTTCCTAAGCTGATTCATGGACTGAAACAAAAGCAGCTGCATATAGTATGTAAAAGAAATTGATCACGCATGATCATTGATCTTGGAGTTGTATAAAAGACAATCCAATACAGTCTATATATTGGAAATTCCTTGTGATTATACTAAACCTAAAAGAGGTTAATAGACTGATACAGAACGTATCTATAGGCGTCCGGTTCTTCGACTAAAGACGTCCAGCCCTTAAGCTAAAAGGCATCCGGCTTTCAGATAAAAGGGGCCCCTTCTGCTAAAAGGCGTTCGGCTCTTATCCTTTGATCACGGGCTAGTAGAAAAGATCAACCATCAGGTTGCAATCCGACAATCAGATCCCTTAAGGATCCGGCATAGCAGAATAGTTTTCTGCTGCTGTATGACCAACTCCCACAAATTTTTGTCGTGAGAACAAAGAGGAGATGTTTAATCTATCCTTACCTGTCGGATATAAAGTATTGTAGTCCATAAGCTCGTGAAAGCCGAAGTCCATGACCTAATAATGTATACTTGGCGTGTGATATGATCCACAGCAACTGAGGTCATGAGACGCCATCATCATCATTAAGATAGGAATGCAAAGAATAATCAATACGGCATTAGCTAAGGCAAAGAAATCGATGTCCACATACATGAGAGTGTTCGGCCACAGAGCCATAATGAGAGATTATAAAACTCACATCAATGATCATTGATCTTGAACACTCATGAGACAAGTAGTGGACACGTATGGACCAGGTCTATGACCCGAACATAGATCGACCAGATGGATACATGGTCGATGGTAATTATAATGGCCAAAGTAAAGAGCAGTTGATAGTAGACAATCACGTCTAAGACTATGGACACATGCAAACACAATTTGAAAAGACCCAATAGTGATCCCCGAGAACAATATGGTTCACATTGTTTAGCACACATGTTTTACCGGGACACTTAATGTCAAAAGACATGAGAGATGACCTGAGAGGTCGAAGTGGTCTAGATACGGCTTAGTAATGAACTTGGCCGATTCCTCCCTTCCTACATATACAGGAAAGATCACGCACCAGATGCGTAGAATGTAGAAACCTACACTGAGGTTCACATCAGGGGGAGTAGTGCGTGTTGTACTCTTTTTCCTTCATCATGGTTTTGTCCCACTGGGTTTTCCTGATAAGGTTTTAATGAGGCAACATGAAACGTACTACAAATCATGTATGGTTATGGCATCTAAGAGGGAGTGTTATAAATCATGGAGTGGATTGCCATTAACCAGGTCTGGTCCAAGACCGGCCCAATACCTAGAAGATGGAGGGACGGTCGAAGCCTAGAGAGAGGAGAGAGAGAGAGTCGATTTCAGGAGAGAGAAAGGCGGCCACAAAGCTTAGAGAAAATGAAACTATTTCCTTTTCCTAGTAGATGTAATCTTTCCATTATTATGTATTAGTAGTTTTCCTAATCCTAGTGAGTTTAGGTTTTGGATACTTTCCATTTATCTTCATCTTGTAATCCTTATATATAGGAACCTCCTTGATCATTAATAAGAACACAGAAATATTCAGTCTCTAAACTCTCTATTTACAACAGTTTTAGATTTTTTTCTTGTTCCACAAAAATAGATTTTCTATATTGTTAAAGTTCTTTTTTATACTTTTGAGGAACATTAATTGAGAATATTTGAATTGATTAAATTTCATTGGTGGAAAGTGTATAATAAAGTAAAAAATAAATTAAATTATAAACATTTATTAAATTCTTAATAAGCGTGCATACTATAGAAAATCTTACTTTCAGAAACATATGGAATATAAGACATGTCACCAATTTGAGTAGTCATGTCATATTTGTTTTGCGAAATTGATTGTATAAATGACATGTGGCAAAATCACTTCGCAAATATAGTTTAGGGGATATCTGTAACTATACACATGGTGATTTATATATGTATGGATGTTGAGTCGTCCAAACCTTAATACTTACTAGAAACCTTAATACTTATTAGGTTAACACTAGCACCTTGCACGGGATAAATATTATATATATAAATTATTTTATGTATTATATGTTTTATATTATAAAATAATAAATATATATTGAATAATTAAAAGGTTAGTAACTATTATACATTAATTAATTTTTTATATAATTAAAAAATAAATTTTATTAATCCAAACAATAATTTTTATATTTGATAGGATATATAATTAAATGTAAATAATATTAACATATATAGTATATTTTTAATATAAGTCTCTATTAAATGATGTTTTCTATTCATATGATTTTTTGATCATTTGTATCTTTGATAGCAAAAAATTTAAATAACTGATAACAAAATTTTCATTTAGGAATTAATAGTTTTAATAAATTATAACTTACAATTTTTTAAACAATTAAGTTGTCAGTATTTGTTCAAAGCTTTTATCAAAAAAAAAATTATTCAAAGTAAATTTCAAAATAAAAATGTTTATTTATTTTATATGTTATATAGTTTAATTTAAAACGATATATATATTGTTTAATCTTAATAATGATTAAATGAGACTTTCTACTATATTATTTTATAATCATTTGTATCTTATCATAACAAAATTTTTATACCGTTGATCATAAAATTTGAATACGAGACTTTTAAAGGTTTTAATAATATATAGTCATTTTAAAAAATTCAAATATAACATATACAGAAAAATCTAAATTTTTATTATATGGTTAATGTGGTTTCTTAATTTATTTTAATAGTTTAAAATTGAACAAATATGATATAAGATACACTAATTTGTATCAAATGTTTATTATTCAAAATCATTAATTGTCATATACACTTTAGCCACATTAGGTAATTTCGTAACTTTTATTTAAGGAGATAATAAAGAACATAAATAATGAATGTATTGTTAGTTTAATAAAATATATGATGACACGTGCCTACAAAAATATCGTAACTCTTCTCAATAAATATAGAAGGGATAAGTAACGGGTATTAAATGAGACTATTCAATGTTCTATCTTTTGTTTTTTTTCTTTTTGTAATTTTGTCAAAAGTCAACATGTTCTTCCTCTGCCAATTCAAGTTTTGAATCCTAGTAATCGAATTTAGGGATCTTTAATCAAACAATAAATAGTGTTTAGGGATCCAAAGGTTTCGTTTATTGAAGTGTTTAAGCTGAATGCCGAAAGGGGGAAATACAAAGAAAGTGAACTAGTCATCAGAATGACTATCTCGTCGTCAATATCAGTTTCTCTCTCGGTATTCTCTATGTTCTTCCTGTCCTTCTCTCACTCCCTTTTTATAGACTCATCTCCGTGTCGACTCCATCTTTTCTCATCATTACTTCTCTAGTTCAAAACAGTGTTCAGAGGAGTTGCTGACAGCTACGTTCGGCGTCGTAGTAAGGTGCAACGTCTCTCTCTTTTCTGACACTCGGTTGCGTGTGTTAGGTCGACGGTGGGTACTCTCCATTAGTTGGGCTTTTGTTGGGTCGTCTTTCTTTTTTTACGTCCGTTATTTTACTGAAATAAGTCAATTATTGGCCCTTGATGATAATCTGGGCTCATATCCAATAATGAAGTTAGTTGTTGTTGAAACTAGTAAGAAAGAAGTAAGAATCTGAAATATTCTACAAGTTCATTCAGATTGAAAACACCGAAAATATTGATTTGATGGTGTACATTTCGGTACGCTATTACTGAAGGTGATTGGTTAGGTTGTCTTTATACATTTAATTTGTGTATTCAACCATTAAATTAATAATAAGGATTTATTTAGGTTTTAAAGATACTAGATCGTTTTTCCGCGCTACGCGCGGATATATACTTTTAAATTTATTTACCTATATCATATTTTATCATATGTAAATTATCATCTTAATTTTAGAATAATTGTGTTTATTTGATCATTTACAATTTACTATTGCCGTGAGAAAAATCTAATCTTTTTCTTTCATAAAAAAAAAAATTCGTTCTCTCTTCCATTATCCATTGTTATGCTTCTTCTCTCATTCCGGTTACTCCCTTAGATCTGGAGTTGGATCTTTAATTTTGGTTTTTTATCCTATTTTTCCAGCTGAGACCATCTGGTTTTCTTCCTGTTCTTATTTTTGTGTAACTTAATCAAGTTTTGATTTTGTCTTTTCAGGAGATTAATGAGATTAGTGATGATCTCAATGCAATGTTAATCGATATTCTTTGCTTGATATAGCTAGTTAAAGCGGGTTGGGTTTTCTTACCCTCCAGATCTGATTTTATCTTTGAAACCCTGTGATGTTTTGTTTGTGTTGCATGTCGTCTCTGAGCTTTCTTTGGCTCACTATTGGTTTCGATCTTCGACCTTCTCGATCTTTTGAGCAAGTTTGAACTCGATTGTGAGTTGTTTCGCTCCTTTTCATTACCCTTAAGATTTGATCAAAATCTCTTTTCCATCAAGCTTCACATAGTGTTTCGAGTTCTCTTCTCTGTCTCTGCCATTCCGGTTGACGACTAATGAATTTAATTTTTTTGTTTCCTGGTGTATGAAGCTTTGGTCTTTATATTGCATGTGATATTCTATATAGCAGGAGATGCAAGCCAGAGGTCCTATTCTGGAGTCCTCGCCTTGTCTTTGTCCAAAGGAGGTCTATTGCAGTCAACATGCATTGTTTTGGTCTTGGTTTCTTAATTATGATCTGATCCTTGTTTATTCTAATTTAGATTGGGAAAGTTAAAAATTGTGTTATCTCTTTGTTGATCTTTGTCTCCCATATGTGAGATGTTGTTTCCAGGGGCCTTTGGTTTGGTTCGACGGACTGTTCTTGTTGGAATTATGGTAATCGTCGGTCTTTGTATCTTCATTGATTGTAATGAAAATAGTGTTTAAAAAATATTTACAACTTACTATTTTGACTTTTATGGTAATTTTTTGATATATATGACTTTTAAGATTTTATATGCTGTTGCACCGAGCTATTTTAATGTCAAATAAGTTCCAATTACAGTATATGAAATGAAAGGTGTAACTTGAAATTAAGTTTGAGTTACTTTTTTTGTGAAATGTTTTGCAAACTTTGCTTCTATATAAGATTTGAAACATTTTAAGGAACAAAATTTCATATAAGTAAAACACATCAGAACAAAAAATATTTGTTCAATAATGGCCTTAAATTTATTAATATTGTTTTATGTAAATTTTTAGTAACGATTATTGTTGAAGGTTTTAGAACTGAAACCATTTAAGATTTGTCTGACATTGCATTATTAAATAGTGAAAATATTAATTTACAAAATAAAATTAAGGGTAATTATTCTAAATAGACCATTTTCAAGTTTTGATCACAAAAATAGAGCACAAAGAGGAAAATGACCAAAATATTTCATTTAATAGATAAAATGACCCTAATACCCTAGATATATAAAAAAATAAAAAAAAATAAATAATAAATAATAAATAATAATTTAAAAATAATAACTATGTATTTATAACTAAGTTTAAATATATTTTATTAAAAAGTGTGAAAATTCTAAAACATGTATTATTTTGAAACGGATGGAGTATTTATTATTCCTCTATTTCATGAGTAGCTAATTTGAGAAAGATCGTTTTTTGTTTCAAAATATAATTAGTTTGAACATTTTAATGCTCTTTGTTGAATATTGTGTGACCAATTAAATTATTTATGTTTTTTTATAATTGGTTAAACTTATGAGTATTAAATAATATTTTTAAAAGGTAACAGTTTCTAAACCAAACCAATCCAAGACACATCAACTTTTTTTCTTCTTAAACAGTTAATCTTAGATTTACATTCCAACACTAAAAATAAACAGAAGTAGTAGACCCACACTAAAAAATATTCACTAAGTAATTTTGTTGAATAATATTGTTGTTACAAAAAAAATTCACTAAGTAATGAAAAAATAATATGGTTGGTTGCTTAAATAACACACACTTTATTATTGGCATGTGATTCAGCCTTAATTCCCTGTCGCTCACTCTTTATTAACATCACGCAAAATTAAAAAAAAAAGAGGCAAAATTTTTAAAAAAGGCTAGAGACGATGCAAACGAAGCCCATCCCACTCCAAATTAAACGAAAACGTGAAGCGTAGAACCGACTTAAGCCTGTCTGACGTGTCAAAATAAAATGTTTGGACTCTCGTTCTTATCCAAGAGAAACCGTTCTGATTGGAAATTTTTTGTGCCTACGTGGATACTCTAAGAGGAGCTTATATCCCACTTTTAGTATATTATTATTATTATTATTATATATATATATAGATAAAAATAGCTGTAAGAAACTTATTTTGTAAAGCAATATTTAAGCTGTACAAAATATAACGGTAACTATAATATATCTTTTAATTCTTACAATTACATCAGATACATAATACATATACTTCAGGAAATCATAAAGACTAAATTCTATAATAAAATTTCTAAGGTCTACATTAATTAACAGACTCGTGTTAATATGCATGTGTTGCTAATGTGAAATTTAGGTATGGGCATGATTGATTTAAACATTGCGATTATAGTTGTGAATGAATGAGTTTACATATACATATATTTGCCGTTTTAAGCATTACTAAACGATTTGACAAAAAAAGAAGCATTACTAAACGATGTGTTACATGGACAACAGTTAGAAACATATGTGTCAGTTAGTAATAACGATTTAATAATAAATTAATAATATTCAACACATTATATAATTATAGAAATAACAAATTCATATTATTATAATAGTTATTGATTTAATATAATTAATAATATTATTATATTGATTTTTAAGATGTAAGTTAAAACTTTTTAATGAATAATTTGGTTTTTTATGAAGACGAATATTATTTTTCAAAAATATTCCATTTGCTGTCTATATATGTAGATATATAAATATTAGTACATAAATAAAATTTTATGGAAATTATAATATAATTTTCTTATAAATATAATTATGATATTGGTTGGTTAGTGAATATCTATTATAAAATAAAAATTACATTCATATAGTTATTATTGTTATATATAATTATATAAGGTAATGATAACGGTGGTGATGGGTGCGTCTCATGTAAAGATGTCAATATAGAACGTAAACCGCAGGTTATGTCCAAATAACCCAGTAGCGGAGTGGATCTAGACATACATATATATATATATATATATATATATATATATATATATATATATATATATATATAGCAATTCGCAGCGGACTGAACCACATGAACAAAAATAAAATCGAGTCTGTTACGGGTTGGACTATTTAGGCGCGAGTTGACCTGCTTAATGTTTCTAAAATTAAACCGGGCCTCGTGGTCTGGTGGTAAAGGAACCTCGGCTGAGGTGCCCGCCATCATGACTTCGACCCCCGGCCACAGCGGATTTAACATCCCTTCCGCTGGGGCGCTGGACCCCCTACGGGGGGATAGTTGGGACTGTGGCTGCCCAGATACCAGAGTTATCAAAAAAAAAAAATGTTTCTAAAATTATTGAGTTTTGATAGAATATAACAACTATGAATTACTTGAAACAAATATGTTTTATAAATACTTTATTATCTATGATAAAAAAATTGAACCATTTAAAATACAAATGAATAAAAACAAGAATAAACAAGACATTTAAAGAAAACCGTATATCATATCTGCACAGCATAAACTAGGTTTTATGTTTCTCTTAGTAACTTTATAATCTAACTATTATAGCCAACACAAAAAATGAATCTATATCAATATTTTAACCTTCACTTTCTTTGTATCATCTCATGCTTATGAATTATCTTTAACTTTTGTATTTCAGTTCAGTTCATTATATGTTTGTTATTCTCAATATTCTTAATTTTTTGACACCAGTGTCAACTGATAATTGAAAACAAATATATTATATGTAAATAATTCAAATGATAAGAATATTGTAAAAAAAAAAAAAAAAAAAAAAAATATCTGCTATAGTCTCACGTTCTTCTATAATTCTTTTATGGGCTTATTTTCCCAATAACCAAATTCATAATACAAAATTAGGTAGATGACATTGATGTTGACATAACGAAGAAACTATCATGCTATAATTTATCCGGTTATATTTTTTTAATTTACAAGTGACCGGTAAAAATAGAAGAAAGAGATAACGTCAACGTTTTAAGGTGTGGACACCTTAATAGATAATTGTTCAGAATGTGAGATATGAAAGACATCCACGTAACTTATGTTTATTGCCACATACAATTTTAAATTAGATTAGTGATGTTGTTCTATGACATAAATAAATGAATTAATAGTGTAAAAACTGAAATGAATTTAGTGCATAATAAAAAATAAAAAGATGGTTCCATTTCATATGAGAAATAGTATATGACTTTAACCCAATCTAACCCAACACACTACTCCTAAATGTTAAACTCATACCTAACTTTTGAATACTAAACTCTAAACTGTTATCAATAAACCCAAACCCCAATCCTCACCTTCCAAATACTAAACCTTAAATCATAATCACTAAACCCTAAACCCTAAACCCAAGTATAGACCCTAAACCCGCATAGAGTGGAACAAAAAATATAGTATAGCACATAATGGTAAACAAAATAGAACACTATTTATTAATCGCCAAATGGAACGATACATGATATGATAGGGTCACTAAACCCAAATCTCAACCTCCACCTTCCAAATACTAAACTCTAAATCTTAATCACTAAACCCTAAATGAATAAACTAACATTTAAGTTTCATATTATCCGGTTATACCTTCCACATAGGGAAGTTGCCGGTACAAAAGAAGAAAGAAATGACACAAAGAAAGAAGAAAAACACACCACTGATTAATAAAGCTAAACCTTAATTAAGGAAGCATAAACTCAAATAGAATGTATATAATATGGTTTACTAAACCCAAATATCTACTTACTAAATCTAAACCCTATGCATGAACCTATAAACCCAAATACAATCAATAAATTATTTCCCAATATTGGACATTTGAAGGCACATTTACTTGGTTAGCATGTTACATATCTTATATTCCACATAGTCTAAGTAGTATAGTACACGAATGTTTTAAATAATCAAAAAATTTCAGTGGTGTATCCATAGTATGGAATGCAAATAGTAAATTCTCTCCACCCGCAAAAATACAACAATACAAAACGCACCATTAATTATTAAAGCTAAACCCTAATTAAGGAAGCATAAAACCAAATAGTATATATATAATATGGTTTACTATACCCAAGACATAAACCTATAAACCCAAATACAATCTATAAAAAAAATTCCAATATTGGACACTTGAAGGCATATTTGTAATATTAAATCCTAAACTGCTATCACTAAACCCAAACCTTAACCCCACACATTCCAAATACTAAACTTTAAACTCTAATCAATAAATCATAAACTCAAGTATAGACCCTAAACTCAAATAGAATGGAATAAAATAAATAGTATAATACATATTGGTGAAATGAAACGTCAAATGAAACGATACATGTTCACTAAACCCAAATCCCAACCCCGCTCTTCTAAATACTAAACCCTAAATCCTAATCACTAAACCCTAGACCTTAAACCCAAGTATAAACCATAAACTCAAATATAAACCATAAACCCTAAGCTCTAAACCCAAATCTCAAAATCTATTACTGGCCTCAAACTCACCCCTATTACTCTAAATACTAAACTCTAATCACTAATTACTAAACCCTAAACTAAAATATAAACTCTAAATCCAAATATCATAATCTAAAATAATACATAATATTATGAAATATTAATTTATACTATATAAATATTATTTATAGTGAAGAAATGTAGTACACTACACTAATATAAGAGTTTATTTGTCATCTATCCAAAATTGGTTTTAATCATTACACTTAAACCAATATAGTATGAATTTGATATTACAATCAATTACACAAAATAACATAGAAGAAATTATCAAATTTGTAAATATGAAGATGATTACATTTTTAAGGGATTGTTTAGATATATATCCCAAATAGTATAGTAACTTTACATAAATAACTACACTAAAGAATATATACTATACTATTCATTTCACGAATATAGTATAGACGATAAGTTCATCTTCTTAATTCTTCTTTTGTCAAACATGCTGATACACCTTCACTTTGTTCACCATCGTTATTCTTCGCTACCATATAGAGATCATCTTCATCTTTTCTCTTTTTTTCCGACACGGCGACGCTTTTACCGGTCCACCGTCGTTATTCTTCACCATTGGATCACTAAAACAAAAAAAAGAAACGAAAACAAAGTATGAAAACAAAAGCATGTGAGAATCAATGATTTAAGAGAAAGAAAATGAAAGAGTTGTTATGTCTGCTCACCGTATACGCCTTCATCGCTGTTCTTTGTTCTTCTCATGAGAAGAAATTCAGTTCAAGAAGATGTGTGCGTAATGAAAGACCACGTTTCTCTTCATCTTCCTAAAAGCTATCTAATTATCTTGAGAGGTGAGAGTGAATACAACGTGGCCACATATTTTACTTGTTACATTAATTAATTATTTATTTAATTTTTTTTTGGTAGTAGATTTCACCGGTTGAATATGGAGGCAATATGGGAATAATGTATATTATGTACAAGGTATATCGATAAATGAGAGCTTTTAGATAGTGGGTGAATTATAATTTGTTTGAAGGTTTTTTTTTAAACACTGATTTATTATGATATTACAATTATGATATGAGAAATATTACATAGACGATTTGACAACCGACAATATTATCTGCCTTACGAGGATCTACGCCTAACTGCATCAGAATTTGTTTGAAGGTTATATAGCCCAATTCCCCTTCTTTTATTCGCTCTCTAGTTTCTCGTTGTTTTTTTTGAAAAATGAATGTTTTTCAATCTAGTGCATATCATTACAGAAGAAAAACTTCATGACTTGTGTTTTCATAAAAATCACATTCATTCTAAAATGACATTTATAGCATAAAAAACTATATACATATTTTAACCATCATGAATCCGCGGGTTGGCCGCAAAATAACTTAGCTGTATAGAGCGGGTTTTGAAATTGTTAACCCGTAGCTGGTTCAACACAGCTGTCGCAATTTGCGATATATAATTTGTCATCTAAGTTCTTGGGTTGAAGTTTAAGCAGAGTATTATCTGTTGAGATGAAGATCAAGAAGTGAAGAGATTAAGCTGCCAGACTTGAGAATTAAGCTGCCAGACTTGAGAATTAAGCTG
>NC_027749.1:21866133-21868743 GCF_000695525.1 Brassica oleracea var. oleracea | reverse complement strand
ACTTGAGAATTAAGCTGCCAGACTTTATAAGGTTTTATAAGGCTTTATAAGGTTTTATAAGGCTTTATAAGGTTTTATAAGGCTTTATAAGGTTTTATAAGGCTTTATAAGGTTTTATAAGGCTTTATAAGGTTTTATAAGGCTTTATAAGGTTTTATAAGGCTTTATAAGGTTTTATAAGGCTTTATAAGGTTTTATAAGGCTTTATAAGGTTTTATAAGGCTTTATAAGGTTTTATAAGGCTTTATAAGGTTTTATAAGGCTTTATAAGGTTTTATAAGGCTTTATAAGGTTTTATAAGGCTTTATAAGGGTTTTATAAACTCGATTTTATTGAATAGAAGAAGAAGAGAGGAAAAGATATTTTATTATATTGTGTACTGAGGTCACTTGTCTTTAAATACTTGTACCCAGATCCACAATTAGATCAAGGAAACTATTCTCTCTTTCTTTCTCTTACATCTTCAAATCTACTTTCTCTCTCTCTATGTTCTTCATATTTTTCATTCTCCATAAATAAACTCTCAATAATTCTCTCATTCTAACAATTCTCTCATTCTTACATTATCATTCCAAGGAACATAAAAGAGATGGCTTGTAAGTTGCCGAACCCACCGGTTAAGATTAATTCAGAGTTTGGCCCAGTTATGGATGTTCTTCTAAGGAGTATCTCAAGAACAATGAATCTAGGTGCTGATTAAAATATGCTTTGATTTGAAGTGTGTTTCTTCTGGAACAATTCTTGTCTCTAGGCCATGTTCATGTCCCTATGATACTTGCTTGCTTAAATAGAGGAACCAAACTGTGGAAGCACCGTAGTCTACTGGTTAAAGTTTAAAGGCTTTTACACCCTGGTATGGGGTTCGTGCAATTTCTTGCAGATTACAGGAAATCCAGGTTTCAAGTCCCGGAGAGAGCGGTTTATTAATGCAGACTACAGAAGAAAGGTTTACAAGAAATCTTAAACATGGTGCAAGTAAATCTGGTCAAGAATGTATATTCATAGGACGACTCAGATGATGCAATGTAATCTTTCTTAGAAATGTAATGTCATATAATAAATCAGCTTTATAAAAAAAATAGAGGAACTGAAGTAATAAAAAGGGTGCATTGAATTTGAATCAGAAGTTAAAAAAACCAAATAGCTAGAAAAGAGGTTTATTACTCGCAGTCTCGCACAACTAGGGGTGTTCAATCCGGTAAAACCGAACCAATTAAAACCGAACCGAAATAGAAAAAATGGTTTGGATTTGGTAGTACCGAATATACCGAATGGATGTCATTTTTAAGAAACCGTGGTATATGGATATGGTTTGATATATAAACCGATCAAACCGAATAAACCGAATAAACCGAATAAACTGATGAATTAAAATATAAAGTATAAGTATATGTAAATTATATAATATAATTAATAATATATACCTAATTTATTTTATTGGTATGATCTTCCTACTTAAATGTTTATTTTAGTTATTTAATATTTTATTTTAAGTTCAAAATTTTTTTATCAAATTAAAAAAAACATATTTTTTACTTTTTTGTTTAATAGTATTATGGATTACTGATATTTCTTACTTTTATTCCATAAAACTATTACTGTTATTAAATAAATATGTTTACTGATTATTTAAATAGTAAAATAAAAAATAGATTATTTAAAAACCAAAATATCGCCATGTTATAATTAAATTTAAAGCCGATATCTAATCTTATAAAGTAAAATTCACAAAATATTTTAAAAAATAAATATATTTACGATTTTTTGGTATAAAACCGAATAAACCGAAAACCGACGGTATATAAACCGAACCAAACCATATTAAATATGGTTTTAATATGGTAGATATTTTTTATAAACCGAAAAACCGAACCGAAACCGAACCGATATCCGGATTGAACACCTCTGCGGCAACAACAAAACCTTAACAGCCGCTACAGTGCCCCATACCACCACAACGACCACCTACAAAAGGACCTCCAAAAGGCCAACGACCTCTACCGCGACCATGGAATCCTAAAGGACCACCCCTAAAACGACCAGGGGCAAAACCGAAATGATCTTCACTCTCCTTTTCATCAGATTTCTTGGTAGAATCAACACTTTCTGCTCAGGTTTTTCACCTTGGTCACTTTCCTCATCATCTGATGAATCTGAACTAGTAGCCAGAGTTTCCTTCTCATCTTCTGAATCGTTTTCTTATTCGGAGGAAGTAGAAACTTTAGCAACCGGCTCAGCACTTGCAACAGATTTCTCCACAGAATCCTCATCAGAAGAAGATGATTCATCCTCAGATGAACTGATCTCAGCCTTGGCCTTTAAAAACTTTAGGCCTGGGCATTTCGGGTATCGGTTCGGTTCGGTTCGGGTATTTCGGGTTTCGGGTAGTTCGGATAGGGGTTAGAGGATCCATTTAGTACTTGACCTATTTTCGGTTCGGTTCGGTTCGGATAGTTTCGGGTTCGGTTCGGTTCGGATAGTAAATGTAGGAACCGGAAAATATCCGAAAAAAGTTCGGTTCTCATTTGGATCCGGTTCGGGTTCGGATAGTTCGGGTAGTTCGGATAATTTGGATAAAATATCGGTTATTTAGGGTAAAATATCAAATAA
>NC_027749.1:21850029-21866080 GCF_000695525.1 Brassica oleracea var. oleracea | reverse complement strand
TTGGATACTTTATAATAATTTAGTTATCATCAAGGATTTTCAGATACTTTTAATAGAATTTTAAATTTAAAATATATATTTAATGATGTTATATGTATATATAATTAATATTTTTATATATTCGGGTACCCGTTCGGTTTTCGGTTCGGTTCCGGTTCGGTTCGGTTATTTCGGATATAAAAATATAGGAACCGTTCGGGTATTTGAGGGTATTGGTCCGGTTCCGGTTTCGGGTATTTCGGTTCGGTTCCGGTTCGGTTCTTCGGTTCCGGTTATTTTGCCCAGGCCTAAAAAACTTCTTGACATGAACTCCCTTACCTTCCACTGAGATCAATAGATCCAACTTTGTCACCAACAAATCAAATTTTGATTCCATCCGCTTTAGATGATCAAACAATCCTTATATTGTGTCATCTACGTCTTGCTTCTTCAGATTTGTTTTGGTCTCCAAGTCATCATCTTCAGGCTCTCTCTTAACTTTCTTCAAAGGCTTCGTGGCCTTAACCACGACAGCAGGAGCTGCTTCACCAGATTTCATGGAGAAGACCAGAAGAGACGAAAACCCTAGACTGCTGTTTAAGTAATTTATTAGGTTAAACAGTAGAATGACCGAAACTAATTCACAAATACGATTTATTTTTTTTAACCCTAAAAATGGCCCTGGGCCTTGGATTATAACCGTTTCCTTGACCGACTATAGTAGAATTAGAATGATGAAGTTATGAAAAAATAATAAAGATCGTAAACAGGAAAAAAAAAAACAAAAAACCGTGAACGGCAGGATTCGAACCTGCGCGGGCAAAGCCCACATGATTTCTAGTCATGCCCGATAACCACTCCGGCACGTCCACCTGTGATGAAATCGTTACTTCATAATTACTTTATAGTAAATGCAACTCAAGCTTCTAAAAGTATAGATTCAACAAGTTGGCAAGTGCACAATCTCTAATATACTCAATCTTTTTTTGTTAAACAGGAGGTATAACCCGGGCCTTTGTCCCGACTAATCCCCCAGGCTGGGAGCTACGTTTGGTTATACCGATAAATAGTGTTAATCTCCCATTCCAACGAAAATCGAATTAAGGCCACATTAACCTACTCCAAGTACTAAACTATTACCCCACCGTACAGTTGGTACTATACTCAAGTTAAGAAGTAATCTATAGATATTAATTTATAAAAAGAAAGGAAAAAAGGTTAACGTGACATAGTAGTTTCAATTACAATTTCATTAGCCACATGTCAAAATATTACAACATATTCATCTATACTTAAATGCTCAAAATGAAAGAAAAAAAAAGGCATCTTCTTGGCCTATTTCTTTTCATGCATACGAATCAATAGAAAAAGGAATGTACTTATAATTAGCTATATGCATCATCATCATCTTCATTCTTTATTTCTAACAGTATTGAGTAAATTATATGTAAAAGCTTGTCAGAAAAGAAAAAGTAAGCTACGTAATGTTTGTAATCATTAAACTATCCAAGCTTTAGTTTTGAGCTTTCTAGTCAATCACAATGATGGAGACGTCGTCTTTGCTTCCTTTTTGAAGAGCAAGCACTGAGAGGTACTCAGCCGCTGCTTGGCAAGTTGTGTCCATTCCTTTTCCTCTCTCCGCTAGAGGAGTTGCACGGTGCTTCTTGTGCCACATCAAGATACGTTGCCTAGCTATTCGCAGACTTCTTGGTTGCTCATTATGTCCCAAAGACTATCACTTGCTACTATTCTCTTGACCTCGGCATGAACTTCACTTCCAGGTCTGTTGTTCACATTAAAAGGAGAAAAACAACACTGTGTTGTTTCTTTTATGTATTAGTTTATAACACGTGCAAATACAGATATAGCAAATTAATTTTTACAAACTATGGAAATACTAAAATTCGTTAAATATTTTGAATGGTAAATAATAACATAATCACACTTTTAATATACAATTTTGCTGTAAAACGATATATATATCATCTATCAGACTATCACCATATGTTTTGTATAAGACTAAAGCACAGAATAGTATGTTGCATTAGTTAATGAATAATCGGACTCCCTTTTGATTCGAACCGATGCTTAATTATAGTAATAAGCTGGAATGCACCAGCAACTCCCACTTTCTAAAGATAATTTAAGAATTGTGATATAAAATTCTCCATTTTCGTTTGTTTGTTCAGAAGACTGTTGAGAGTCGTTGAGAAAAACCTTCCAAAAATAGCTAAAAATACAAAAAGCTTCATCATTCACAATACAAAAGTCTGTTTCTGTTATCGTCCATTGTTACTTCTCAGAGGCTGCAGAGCCAAACGAAAGAAAACAAACACAATCGTTTTTGGTTAAAGATGTAAGTGATATATTAACAAGTGTTATGGTTTGCTTATGAAGAAACAGGGTATTCATGTTTCTTGGGAAGCAAGTCTAACAACATGTCTGCAAGAAGAATAGACAATGGCTTAATCACGGCCATCGCCATTGATAAAGACAAGAACAGCCAACACGCCTTGAAATGGGCTATTGAGAACATTCTTGTCGATTCTCCGCATCGGCATTGTGTCCTTCTCCACGTTCAACCTAAAGGCATAGCTTGCTCTCTACCTCGAATCATATTAAAACAACAATGTCAACAGAACTCTAATTAGGTTTCGATTTAATCTGCAGAAGGAAACATAAGACTATGTTTACAACATGACAATCAAGACGAGGAACATCAGTTGTTTCTTCCTTTCAGAGGATTCTGCGCTCGAAAAGGAGTTAGTAATCATTTCTTAATCTCCTTATTGCAGAAAATCACTTTATGGTTCAGTACTTACTATACAATGGCTTGTCAGATTATGGCCAAGGAGGTTGTGCTTCGAGATAGTGACATCTCCAATGCTATTGTCAACTACATCACCAACTATTCCATTTCAAACATTGTTGTTGGCTCATCTGCACACAAATCCTTTTTCAAGTATATATTTCTTTTTTTCTTTATTGATTCTCATACTAGACTTTGGTTTGTATGATTACTAACATTATTGGTCCATCTCTGTGACCAGAAAGTTTAAGAGTCCAGACGTGCCCACCACGTTACTTAAAACAGCTCCAGAGACTTGTGCAGTCTTTGTTGTGTCTAAAGCTAAGCTGAAAAAAAGCAAATCCGCAAGCCAGGCTCAGAAACATCGTCATAGGCAACAAGATCTCTCTTCTTTGTTGTATAATTATGATTCAACGAGCTCCTGTGATTCAGAGAGGTAACATCTCAACTTTCTTCCAACCATTATCAAACCATGGTTCTTGTTTGAAAGATTTTAGTAAATACTCTCTCCCTTTCATTCTATATTTAGTTCTTATTTCTTTCATAGAAAATCATTAAATTTTTTTGTTTTACCCATAATTAATATATTATTCTATCTGCTTATGTTAATTACCGAATAATTATGGGTAAATTGGAAAAACTATCAAATAAATGTATTGAAAACATAAACCGAAACAAATTTTAAACTATAAAACAACAATTAAATGAAGAGTTATTCTTGGGAATAGAAAATTGTCATTTTAAATCTAATATCTTTTAATTAAGGAAACCAAATAACTTGCAAATTATATTATTTTTTCAAAATAAAATTTAAAAATAAATAAAAATAATATATAAAAAACGAATTCAAAAAAAAAAAATATTGTCAACAAAACACTAAACCCTAAACTCTAATACTAAACCCTAAACTCAAATCCTAAACCCTAAATCCTTGGGTAAACCCTAAATCCTTGGGTAAACCCCTAAACCCTTGGAAAAACACTAAACATTTGGATAAATTCTAAATTATAAATCTTAAACACTAAACTCTAAATCTTAAAAATAAATATTTTTTTTTAAATAATCTTTTTTTAGAACTATTGTTATTTTTATTTATTTAATTTTTTATTTTTTATTTTAAAAGCATAATATAATTTGGCAAGTTATTTTGTTTCTTTAATTAAAAGATATTAAATCTAAAATGACAACTTTCTATTGGTTTGGTGAACATGAAGAAAAAGTCCCAAAAGAGAGAGAGAGAGTAATGTCCTTTTTTATTTACATTTAATTTGGCAGACAATCATCTCTATCTGCTCAATACAACAACTCCAATTCATATTCCTCTCAATCCTTTTCACCACGCATCTCGCCACCACAATATCTGAGTGAGTTTTCTCAGTCAGACACTAAGAATAGCAGTTATGGTGTGGTCTCAACTATGACTTCTTACACCATCTCTCAAAGTTCCACTACCAAAGGAAGCTCCATCTCTTCTACATCCATGGTCAGTATCATTACACTCAAGTAGACATTCTGTCCTTCAGTTTCTTACTATTATATTAACATGGTTTATGTTCAGAATCAACATCTTGAAGCAGAGGAAGCATTAGAGATGCTTAGAGCACTGTCTGAGGAGCAGCAGGAAAGACATTCAGACATCCAAGCAGCTGAAATGGCAAAGCAGTTAGTGAAAATGGAGAGCCAAAAGAGAAGATTACTTGAGCTGCAAGCCAAGTTGGGGAAGCAAAAGATGACCGATAACGTCTCTTACAGACGTTACAGTACCGAAGATGTTGAAGAGGCAACAAATGGTTTCTCAGATGCTCTAAAGATTGGAGAAGGAGGGTACGGACCTGTCTACAAGGCTGTCCTAGACTACACTTTTGTCGCCATAAAACTCATGAAGTCAGGTATCACACAAGGCCTGAAACAGTTCCAACAAGAGGTTGAGGTTCTGAGTAGCATGAGACACCCTAACATGGTGATCCTCCTCGGTGCATGTCCTGACTATGGTTGTCTTGTTTATGAGTACATGGAAAGTGGAACACTTGAGGATCGTCTCTTCTGCAAAGACAATACACCTCCACTTCCTTGGAGAGCAAGGTTCAGAATAGCTGCTGAGATTGGTACAGGACTTCTTTTCCTTCACAGTGCAAAACCTGAACCATTAGTTCATCGTGATCTGAAGCCAGCAAACATTCTGCTTGACAGACACTTCACTAGCAAGATAAGTGATGTTGGTCTAGCTCGCCTAGTACCTCCCTGTGGGGGTAATAGCATCAGTAACTATCATATAACCGCTGCAGCCGGTAAGAATCTTATCTACCATCTAAGATATCTTAACATGGAACCACAGTGGCCGGATTTGAGTTAAGCCCAATGAAACATTGGTCTTAGCCCCAAAACTTTTGTAGGTTTTTTTTTACGTAAGCATAAACCCCCAAATATGAAAAATAAATTATAAAAGTTTTTAAGAAATGTTTATGGCCTCTAAATTCTCAGATGCGGCCCTGACCATAGTATTTGATGTTTGTTTTCCTTTTAGGTACATTTTGTTACATAGACCCTGAGTATCAGCAAACAGGAATGCTTGGAGTTAAATCTGATTTGTACTCTTTTGGTGTGGTGCTTCTTCAAATCATAACAGCCATGCCAGCAATGGGGTTAGGTCATAGAGTAGAGACGGCGATTGAGAATAACAAGTTAAGTGAAGTTTTGGATCCAAAAGTATCGGATTGGCCTGAAGAAGAGACTCTGGAGCTGGCTAAATTGGCTTTGCGGTGCTGTGAGATGAGGAAAAAGGATAGACCTGATCTTGCTTCAGTACTGTTACCGGCTCTGAAGAGGCTAAGAGAGTTTGCAAGAGAGGAGAACGAACATATTCAGGACATACCATCTCAGATATCAGAGTCTAGCAAATCAGAAACGCTTGCGGCGGTTCCTAACTCTCAGGTTAGTTTCTTAGGAAAATGGATATAGACCATGAAGCATGTTTGTGTCATGTAGAAAGAGGATGAAATGAGAAAATCCTATTTGAGTATTGATACTAGTATACATGGAAAATGGACGTAGATTAACAAGGAGCTAACTTGGAGAGTACGTGAGATTCAAGAAGAGCGTGATCGTTTGAAGATGCGTAGTCATTCTGTACCAAAAAGAAGTAGACCACCAAGAGCACAGAGAAGGCAGTACAAAGGCAACCGTTGGTCTTTAATGAGTTGTGCTCCATCCAAAGTTCAGTGGGGTGGTCTCCCTTAGCTTGTTGGAGCTTAGTATGTTGTATATGAAACATCTTTATAGTTTTGGTGATGTAAAGTGAAACCCTTTTTAAAAGAACACTTGTTTACTAATGGAAGATAGTTTTGCAGAAACTCTATGCAACTGCAAACACTAGAATTGTAAGACGATTTTAGAGGATACATTTGACCTTTGAAAGAAGGATTACTTGAGGACATTGCTTGTTTCACATCATGTAAGAAATCGCCAGCAACTAAGATAATAGTCGTCTGAAATGAATTAACAATACAACTGCCAAGGTAACACACAAAACAGTCTTTGTGACTGATCCCACATCATCTGGGAGACTGGGAGAATGCTAAAGAACAGAAGACACAATATTTGTGTATTAATATTTGAGAAACATAACTACACAATAAATAGCCAGAGGAACATAACTATACAATAGTGAAAAGAATCAGAGAAACATAACTACACAATATTTATAAAGACAGTGAACAATAGGGGACAACAAAGACCAGGATCAGAAAAGGCGTAACTCTGGTGAGACTCTGAGAACAACAGGAGAACAGAGTGATAAGAAATTCTAGAAAAAAAAATGTTCCACTTCAAGTCTGCTAGGACACATAGATCAATCAAACAATAGCATAAACTGTAGTAAAGAACACTAATTTATCAGAAACTACAACCAAGAAGCAATAAACTCACGGCAAATGAATATACCATTTCATCAGTATATAAAACAAAACAAAAAAAGTTTGCAGATTTATTCATCAAAATGAAAAAAGTTTTCATCCTTATGATTCGAAAAGACATACGAAAAACCTAACAAATCTATCAAAAATTTCAAACAAACGAGACAGAGTCTTCCCAATTAGACACTCTTCATCATATGGGCACATACCGCTTCACAACTTGCTTCCCTGCAACCACAGCACCAGCCGCCAACCCACCGAGAGCTCCCGCCACCGCCGCAGATCTCACCCCCCGCGCCGCTCTAAAAACCGCTCCGGTTCCAAGACCCGCCACCACGCTAGTCCAAACATCATCCCTATCCATCGCAGCCACGACGCCACTCTCGATCCCTGCGTACATCAACCCGATGATCCCGATCCTGTTACCCCACGTTCGACCCGTGTGACCAGACGAGTTCAAGATCCTGTTGATCTTCAGCTTCGTCGTGTCGCCGGATTCGAAGTTCTTGACTCCGGTGAAGATCCCGACCGTGGCGCCGGAGACGGACCCGCCGAGGTAAGCGGTTCCGGTGTAGAAGGTGAGATTCTCGCCCCAGGAGCGGCGCTGTTTTAAGGACTCCTCCGTGAAGAGGTACTCGGGGGAGGTGGGGAGCTTGTAAAGGTACTGAGATTTTATTGGGACCTCGAAGTTTTGGTAAGGGTTGTAGAGACGTGTGTTTTCGTCTGATTCTTGACCGGATCTGTTGTTGTTCGCCGCCATGAGGATGAGGGTTAGAGAGAGAGATTAGGGTTTCGATGGTCGCAGGAGAGAGAGAAGGAGAGGCGACCGAGAAATGTGTGATGCAGCTGCTCTCTCCCCGACGTTGCGCAAATGAGAAATGAAATTAAATTAAAATTGTTGTCTTTAGGGTTTTTAACCTCTCTTTTTTTAAGGGAAACTACTTCGTTAGTTCTGTCTGAAAGACCAGACTCGTTCCCACTTGTTGTCTAGATTCGTTTGATATTCGCTATAATTCCGAGTTTGGCCCCGTGACTTTTCGTTTAAATCAATTAAACCCAATTTTGTTTATGTGGACTGTGGCTAGCCCCTAGCATTCAATTTTCGGTTTGCATTCAATTTCGATCGGTTCAATTTTTCTTAATCTTTTTCAGATTAGAGATACATATAACGATTTTTTTCATATATTTATAAATTCGAATAAAATTTGACAATTTTGTTTTTCGGTTAAACTCAGATAACAATACTAAAAACCGATTAATATCCTATGAACAATTTAGATTCATTTTGGTTCAATTTAGATTCATTTTGGTTCGATTTAGCTTCAGTTACAGATAATTTTGAATATACCATTTAAATATATCATGTAACTTAAGTTTTCAGAATAATCAGATAATTTCTATTTCTACTCCACCTCTTAATGCTAACTAACTCTTCTTCTTATTCACCAGCTACTTCCCTTCCACGCAGTGCATCTTCTAATTTTAGCTTTGATATCTTTATGGTGGATACAAAAAACGTTCCCAGATTTGTCTTTCTTTTTTTCTTCAGTTTCTTGTGTTGTGCATTTATTAATACATGCATTGGTAAAACTTCGGATGAGTTGCTAATTTTCAGGTATGATGGGATGATATTTGAAGCTCTCTCGGCTTTAGCGGATGCAAATGGATCTGATGTTGGTTCCATTTTCAGCTTCATTGAGGTTAGACAAGTTTCTCCTTGCTATTCATTTTAACGCTGTCAACTATGCCTATCTAAGAAATGTTATATTAATCTTGATTTTACTCTAGTTGGGGTCAGTCTCTGTTATTCTTTTTAATTCGTCCTATCACTACAAGAAAACGCGCTACATTCCGATGGACGCCATTTTCGTCGGTTTCCTCTGACGAAATTCCGACGAGAAACCGACGAACCATATATTTTTGTGTTCGTCGGTTTTACGTCGGAAATTTTCGACGCCAAACCGACAAACCTAGTGTCGACAGAAACATCCGACGAAATTCCGACAGATATTTTGACCGTTAAGAACTCTGACGAATTACCGACGAAAATATTCTGACGGCCATTTTGACCGTTCGGATTCCGACAGAATTTCGACGAAAAAATTTGACCATTTTAGAATTCAGATGCATTTCTGACGAAATTCCGACGGACATTTTTTTACCGTTCGGATTCCGACGGAATTCTTACGAAATATTTGATTGTTTAACAATTCCGACGAATTTTGAAATTTTTGTCGGAAATCTGTCGGAGTGTCGCATGAACTTTTTCTATAAATGTGACCTCCCCACACCACATTTCCCTCGTTCACTCTTTTTTCTCTTTTCACTCTCTACAAATCCAAAAAAATAATCATGTCTTATGGAAATTATTATCGATCGTGGATGGATAAACCACATTTGGATCCAAACACCAATTTGCTTACGGGGGAATACATGGCAGGTATTGGCGAATTCATGGCGCTTGTTCAAAGACAACCAGAAGCAAATACCGGTATGTTACGATGTCCATGCTCCTTCTGCAATAATAATGTTGTAAGGAAATGAGATGTTTGGACTCATTTATATATGAGAGGGTTTACACAGAGTTATAAGGTTTGGTATCTAGATGGAGAAACTGGTTATGAATATGGTAGTACTAGCGAACCTCAGCATGTGGTTAGATTAGAAGAACCAAGGACGGAAGTAGATTACAGTGTAGGTACTGAGCAAATGGTAAATGATCATAATAGAGGGGAAGAACCCAATGCAGAATCTAGGAGTTTTTTGACATGTTGGATGCAGGAAAACAACCTTTGTACAAAAGTTGTTGAGATGGTCATTCACCCTTATCATCTGCAACTAGATTTATGGGTATTAAGACAGATTATAATTTGGCTGAAGAGTGTGTGGATACGATTGCTGATTTCGTTAAAGGTGTTCTACCAGAGGATAATCTAGCACCGAGTTCATACTACGAGGTTCAGAAACTGGGAGCGGGTATTGATTTACCGTATCAGGTGATAGATGTATGCATCGACAACTGCATGATCTATTGGAGAGCGGATGAGAACCGTGATAGATGCAAATTTTGTGGGAAACCTCGTTATCAGCAAACCTTTAATTTTATTTATAGGTTTGCTACATCAGTTACCCGCGGATTACGGACAAAGACGATCCTTGGATCGTTGTAATGTCAATCAACCCAAGAGGACGAGTTGATGGAAGTTCTGATAGTGATCCATTACAACCAAACTCTACCAGCAACGTGAGCCTAGTTGAAGATTTAGAAGATGTTGAACTCGTTGTCGATTTTACGCAGTTTGGAGATGATGATGTTGTGCACTCTGAGTCAGAGGCTGAAGGTGGAGAGTTTGACGAAGATTCTGAAGATTCTACAGATTCTGAGTGATTTATTGGAGTTATTTTTATAAGTTATTAGAGTTTTTTAATAAGTTGTTGGAGTTATATATATAAGTTTTTGAAATTTTATAAAAGCTATTGGAGTTTTTTTAATAAGTTGTTGGAGTATTCTAATAAGTTGCTGGAGTTATTTTTATAAGTTATTGGAGTTTTTTAATAAGTTGTTGGAGTTATACATATAAGTTATTGAAATTTTATAAAAGTTATTGGAGTTTTTTTAATAAGTTGTTGGAATATTTTAATAAGTTGTTGGAGTTATTTTTATAAGTTTAATACCACTCCCAGACCTCCTACTAGAAGAACAGATCCCAGAAAAACTAAAAGAAAATCATGTATTGGTCCAGGCAAATCCATTATATTATTAAAAAAAGAGTTTTTTAAATAAGTTACAAGAGTTTTTGAATAAGTTGTTGGAGTCCCATTTTAAAATAAAAAAAATAGAATAAAAATGAAGCTCGTCGGAATTTCGTCACAATATTCCCACGAAACCCTGACGGAGTATCATAATTTTGGGCTTTCGATAGGGTTTGAAAGTCGTCGGAAATTACCGACGGAATTCCGACGAATATTATTTTATATTTGCAAAGCTATTATAAATGAATAATTGGATAATTAAAATATCCAAATAAGACATATATAAGTTTATAATATGAAATTAGTTCACATATAAAGGCTTTATAAAGTTTTTCATATAAGAAAATAATTCATATACGTATCAACGTACTCGTAACATCCTCCAATAACACTTATACTTATGCAAACATATTATGGTAATATAAGACTAGATTTTGATTTTGTATAATATAGTATGTGAAATAATTAAATATTTCATTTAAACCTCTTGTAAAGATTTGTATGTGCTCATAATATTGTTGTTTTCAAACCCCCAAATTCATATTTCTCGGATCCGTCGGAATTCCATCGAAAGTACCAACTAAATTCCGACGAAATTCCGACGAAATTTACCGACGAAATTCCGACGGACTCTACCCCTCGACCAATCAAAGGACATGCAGAAACTCAAAGATTCTCGAGGCTTCCTTTGTCGATATTCGCGAATATTCCGACGGAATTCAAGTGACGAGCAGCTTTCGTCGGAATTTCGTCGGAATATTTCACTTTATCCGGAAAGAATATTAGTGAAATCGTTTCGTTAACTGCGTAAAAATAAACCGACGGAATTTCGACGAAATCTCTCCGTCAGTTTATTTTTAATATATAAACCAACCCTTCTTCTTCTCCCTCATTTTGTTCTCTTCTTCCTCATTTTCTCCGCGGCTCTCCCTCCTCTCTCTCTCACAAACTGCCGATTCCGACTCCAACTCCTCCAAATTTCTTCCCCAATCATGTAAGTCTTTGAATCCCTCTTTAGATTATATTTTTTTTTTAGGTTTGGAATGTTAGATTTGTGGATTTTAGGTTTTGAATCTAAAGATTTAGGATAGAATTGATAGTTTTAGGAGTTATATGTTTTTAGATTTGGTTTTAGCTTGTGGTTTATATGTAGATTGAAAATTTTAGATTTGTAGATTTTAGGGTTTATATGTTAAATATTTTTATAAAACGTTTTTATAATTTTTAATATATATAAAACGTTTTAATTTTTGGTAAAAGTTATAATTAGATTTTTGGAATTATAATTATAATTTTTTTTTATTTACATAAACGTTTTGTACATGTGAAATATATTTATAAAACGTTTTTATAATTTTTAATATATATAAAACGTTTTAATTTTTAGTAAAAGTTATAATTAGATTTTTGGAATTATAATTATAATTTTTTTTTATTTACATAAACGTTTTGTACATGTGAAATATATTTATAAAACGTTTTTATAATTTTTAGTATATATAAAATGTTTTAATTATATATTTTTTTAATATACATACATGTTTTTACAAAGTTATAAACTTTTTTATAAAACTTATTATTTTTTTGGGATTATAAACATTTAAATGATATAAAGCATTTTACTATTATTAATATATATGTATATATGAACTTGTTACAAAATTAGAAACATTTTTTTAAAGTAATATTTAGATTTTAAGAATTACAAACATTTATAATATAAAACATTTGATATATATGACTAATTTTGACGGATTTTATTTTGTAGGTCTGACGGTTCTGATAGACCACCAGCAGCACAACGTCGTACCGTACCTCAGAAGCGAGTTCGTTCAGGGAGTAGTTCCCATGTATCGGAATCATCGCAGGAGCAAAATTCAATTCCTCCTCCTGCAGCTCCACCTCAGGATCCAGCTACTCGATATGAGCCCGGTGTCATGCCAGTTGAGACGTTGGTTCGAAAACCAGGTCGAGAGCATCTCAAGGTGCTCCATCCCCAACCACGAGGATATACTACGTGGTAACTTTTCTCTTCTTTATTTTTAACATAATCTTTATTTTTTTTTGTCATTTTTTAACTTAATCTTTGATTTTTTTAAGGTTCAACAAGTCACACAAGAAGGCCGCGGAGTCTTATACGAACCAGATCTATGAGTGGAAGCAACTATGGCTCAAGGGCAAGATACCGAAGAATATCAACACCAAAGTTTGGGAGGACTTGCAGGTGCATTGGGGGAAGCTGGAGACTAAGGAAAAGTCCGACAAAAACTCAGCCAACCACAACAGTGATCGTGGCGGGAAATGTGTTTTTGTCCACAACCTCTGGGCTTGCAGTATGTCTTCTAAGGAGGATCAGCTTGTAAGTTCTATATATTTAAAATATATTTTTTAATATTTTTACATATTTATTGATTAATTTTGTGTTTAGGTTGAAGCAAATGGCGGTAATCCCATTGATCATGTTGATGTCATGAGGGAAGCATATACTAACAAGAAGACAGGCGAAATTCAGGATCCCCTCATCAGAGATGTCATAGAGTTGGTGCAAGCCAAAAAAGCAGAACTCCTAGCTTCTCAGCCGATGAACTCTGATGACGATTCTACGGCAGCTTCCAGCAACCTTTGCCGACTTCAAATAAACGAAATGGTGGAACAGGTAACTTTTTAATTTTTATTTTAATTTCATTACTAATATTTAATTTTTTTCTATATAGACGGTTCCAAAGAATAAAGGACATTTGGTCGGTTTGTCTCGTCGTGCGTCTTCGTGTCCTTCTTCTTCACAAACTCCATACACAGATTCCATGATCATGGAGCAGCCGCAGAACAAGGATGAGCGGATTGAAGCGTTGGAGACGCAGAACGCTACAATTCTTGCGGAATTGGCGGATCAGAAGAAGACCAACAACGAGATCATTGACAAGATGATCCATGATCATGGAGCAGCCGCAGAACAAGGATGAGCGGATTGAAGCGTTGGAGACGCAGAACGCTACAATTCTTGCGGAATTGGCGGATCAGAAGAAGACCAACAACGAGATCATTGACAAGATGAAGTGTTTGTTCCCAGATGAATTTTAGTTTTTTTTTGTTTAAAAACTTGAAAATGTTTTTTTTTAATTTATGTAAAACGTTTTTGTATAATATTATTTTTAATTTCAGTTTTTATTGATTTATAAAAAAAAAATTCTAAATTGCACAGTTATTTAAAAATAAAATAATTAAAGTATTTGAAATAGTAAAATAATAAAGATTCCGATGAAACTAGTTCTGTCGGAAATTTCCGACGGCCACTAGCGTCAGAAAAATCCGACGAACATGTTTCCTCAGAAATTTCCGACGAACATGTTGCGTCGGACATTTCCGACGAAATAGCCCGTCGGAGTTTTCCTACGGACTCTGACGGATCTGTGCGCCCGGAAATTCTGACGGATTCAGGTGTCGTCGAAATATCGGAGTAACATCATCGTCGAAATTTTGTCGGACATTGTTCCGACGACGGCATCTGTCGTATATATTTTCCGACCAATTACCGACGAAATACTTCCGATGAAACTTGTTGTCGGAATATCCGTCGGAATATTGTCCGTCGGTACTGGTCGGAATTTCGTCGGAATTTGTGACGAATTTCCGACGAACTTTTTTTCCGACCAGATAATTTCGACGACGGTTTTCGTCGGAATATGGCAATTCCGACGAAATTCTGACGAATATGGCCGTCGGATTTCGCGTGTTTTCTTGTAGTGTAGTGGCTACAACTACAACCTTTCCTAATGGACCTTGTGGTTTACTATGGAAAGAGCATCCAAGGCATGAAGTGCCACCAAATTTCAGAAACGTCCTTAGTTCAAGACAAAGGTTAGCAACTCAAAACCTGTAAGTCTTTGAACCCTCACCTCTATTTCTTCTCTGCCACATTTTCTTTTTAAATTCACATACAAAACCATCTCCTCCATATCTCTTTTTTCTCTTTTAATTCGTGTCTTGTTTGATCCAACACTCAACAGTTACTGAACTTCTATAAGCTACCAGATAGTTCAGAAACAACAACAAGAACACCTGCTCCAAAACTAAAAGAGACAAAATAAAACTCGGGCAAACAAACAATCCGACCCCCTCAGTTTCATAAGAGATGATCGACGAAGCTGCAATAACCGCTGCATGTAAAGTTGTAGTGGCAGAGAATAAAATACACGATGCCAAAGTAGCAGTGGAAGAGTTGGAGAACACGACTAAGCTTGCAGAGGAAACTGATCTTCTGCTGGAGTTAGCTAAAGATATACATGAACAATGTAAAAATCGTGACTTGCGCATTATCTTTTTATTCATTAGAAAACAAGCTAAAATAATAATATAATGTATGGAGTCTTATTGTCTCTAAACTTTGTGTTATTTATATCGTCTTTTGCAGGTTCTCGTGACGAGGTTGTGGTCCTGGCTTGAGTCTATGAAACATATCTTTGACCTTATCAGTCTCCTTAGGTGACAAAACTCGTGATTTTGAAGACTTTCTTCTGATGGCCAGCAGTACACACACAGCAAGGCAGGGACGTGTGAGTCTCGGGTTTAGTTGTTGATATTATATACGAAAAAAGAAGCTCTAATTTAAGAGGTGAGCCTCTGTTTTTGAGTAATATTTTGTATAATAATGTTATTTTGGGAGAAAAATAAATTATTCAAAAATTGTAATAAAAAAAAGTTTCTGATTTATTATTTTTATTACGTACTAATTTTTTTACGATTTTACAACAGAAATTTTTATAGTTTTACAAGGATGTATGTCTGATGTGTTTCTTGTAGTATTGAATTACTTATTAAAATTCACATTTAATAGTTTTTGCACTATTTTCAAATAATCTGAATAATTAATAATAATTCTATTTTTAGAATTTCAACCATGTATTTTTATGTAAAATATTTATAATATTATATAAAAATAAGTTTTCTAAGTGTTACATTCACATTAATTTAACAAAAAAAAATTATATTCATAATTTTGATGATTTGATTTTATATTAAAGTGACAATATCTTAAATTTTAAAGTATACAACAATCTCATATATTTGAAATATGTGATTTAATAATTACTAATTTTATTCAAGATTACTAAATATTACCTTTTCTTTTCTTTTTAAAAATTTATAATTTTATTTGTAAATTATATAATGAAGCAAAATATATTGGTTCAAGGCTGCCTTTCAATAGTGGAAAGCGTGATTACTATGGCGTATCTATATTATTAAAACTCAAGTACAAAATTGGAGTGTTTGGAGACTTGAATATGACTATTAAAAAAATTTGGAGTGTTTGGAAACATGGATTGTAGTCTTTAAAAAAAAATTAATTTTGTTTGGAAACAATGATAGTAGTATTAAGAAAAAAAGTAATGAGCTTATCTTATTAAGAAAAATTGAAAGTACATCATATTATAAAAAACTATCTATCTCGACCAGTTTTAAAATATACGAAAATAGGTCAATCTAATTGCCTAAAACTTTTATTTTCTAAACTAACCATAAAACAAAATTTAAACTTTATATACATATTTCAAATCAAAATAATAATTCAAAGTTGATTTATATCAAAAATTGATTCAAA
>NC_027749.1:21846191-21848709 GCF_000695525.1 Brassica oleracea var. oleracea | reverse complement strand
AATACCTAAGCTTAACATATCAATTGGCTTGATTTAAAATTTTGGACACAGAATCAATAATTATTTTAAGTATTTTTGGTGATTTGAGTATACTTTAACTATTTCAGATATTTACTTTTGACTATCTATATATATTTTCAAGTATTTAAACTAATTTAAAAGTATCATTCTTGATGTTTTATATACGTTAAATCTAAAAATAATTTATATATATATAAGTATATAAATCTATTTTTAGATAATTCGGGTACCCGAATACTTCGGTTCGGATCAGATTCGGTTCTCTAAATAACAAAATTTTGAATAACTCGAATATTTAATCAATTTATGTTCGGGTTTGGTACTATATTTTTGGATCGGTATCGGTTCTGTTCCTCGGATTCATTTTGCCAAACATTAATAATTACATGAAAAACAAATATCAACATATTTTTCAAAATATAAACCCGCGCAGGTGCGCGGATCAAAGTCTAGGATCTAATTACAAGAAAAGTTTTGAATGTTAAAAAAGGTCAGTAAGGCTCAAATCAAAAAGAGCAAGGTCATTTAAGACATTAATTGTTTTTAAAAGAGTAAACAAACGTTTTATCATTGCGAAGTGTCATGATTATGACATATCAAGTTAGTAGCTTACTTCTTATATATACCCATAGTGTATTATATTCTACATATATTTTTTAAAAGTTTTTACCTTGTACATTATCATGATGGAACTCAAATGATTGGATTTGTTAATAAATTTGTTTTCTACTTTATGGCCTTCATTACTCAATCTTTCGTTATTCATAATTGATTTTGTAACATTCGTTGTGAAGGTAAGTAGATTCTTTATCCAACATACTTTTTTTTAATTAACACTATACAAAATATATACTGGCAACGCATAAGAGTAAAGAGCCCGGAACATTTTACTCACTGCATGAACTCGGAGAGTGGAAAAAAAAAGAGAAAGGTAATGCAACCGAATGGTCTTTCAAGTATTACAAGATTTGTTTTCTCTTATAAGAAATAGAACACTTAGTGCCCATAATTCTCTCCATATTAATTGTCTCTATTGCTATAGGGGCTGGGTTCAAGTACCACCCAGGAGGGAATGATGTACTTTCATAAAATTGATCTCCACCAAAGAGAGTTTTGTTTGGAAAGACGATGTTGATCGAGATGCAATAGAATTAGCTTTCGAAAAAGATCGACAAACGAAAAGGATGGATTCAGAACTGTATCCAAGATTCTCTAGTATTGAAGCTTCAATCACTACAAGAAAACACGCCGAATTCCGACGGAGGTTCCGACGGACATCAATGTCGTCGGACATTTGTGACGGATTACTGACCAATTTCCGACGGAATTCCGACGAAACAAGGGTCGTCAGAATTTTCCGACGACTTTTCGACGACATTCCGATAAAAAATGTAACCGTTGTAGTCGTCGGAAGTTGGTCGGAATATTCCGATGAATTTCCGACGACATTCCGATTAACAGTAAAGTCGTCGGAATTCCGTCGGTATTTTCCGACGAATTTCCGACGAACCATGTGACCGTTGCCGACAAATATATATGACCGTTGTATAGCCGTTTGAGATTGGACAATACCGACGGAATTCCGACAGACTGCTTTACATCCGTCGGAATTTCGTCGGAAAGTCGTCGGAGGGCCGTAAGCAATTTCCTATAAATACAACCCCTCCTCATTCAACTCATTCACACTTCATTCTCTCTTCATTCTCTTTAGTCATAACAATTCCGTGAAAATCATGTCTTCAGAAGTTTATTATCGTTCGTGGATGGATAAACCTCATTTGGATCCGAACACCAATTTGCTTACGGAAGAATACGTTCAAGGGATTGGAGAATTCATGAGGCTTGTTCAACAGCAACCGGATGCAAAAAGTGGTATGTTAAGATGTCCCTGCTCTTCTTGCAATAATAATAAGGTTATAAAAGAATTTGATGTTTGGACTCATTTGTATATGAAAGGGTTTTCACGTAATTATAAAGTTTGGTACCTTCATGGGGAAACTGGTTATGAATATGGTAGTACTAGCGAACCTCAGCCTGTTAGTGAACCTCAGCCTGATATTAGGTTAGAAGAATCTAGAACGGATATAGATTATGGTGTAGGTACTGAGCAGATGGTACATGATCATTATAGAGGGGAAGAACCAAACCCCGAGTCTAGGAGATTTTTTGACATGTTGGATGCAGGAAAACAACCTTTGTATCAAAATTGTAGAGATGGTCATTCAGTCTTATCATCTGCAACTAGATTAATGGGTATTAAGACAGACTATAATTTGGCTGAAGAATGTATGGATGCGATTACTGATTTTGTCAAAGGTATTCTACCTGAGGATAACCTTGCACCGGGTTCATACTACGAGGTTCAGAAACTTGTTGCAGGTCTTCAACTACCGTATGAAGTGATAGATGTATGTATTGACAACTGCATGATCTACTAGAGAGCGGATGAGACACGGAATATATGCAAATTTTGTGGGAAACCTCGTTATCAGGACAC
>NC_027749.1:21816860-21843689 GCF_000695525.1 Brassica oleracea var. oleracea | reverse complement strand
TTTTTAAAAACGTTTTTTGATTTTTTAAAACGTTTTTTTTTATTTTTAAAAACGTTTTTCAAGTTTCCAGTAATGAAATATATATAATAAAACGTTTTTAAAAATTTTTAAAAATATTTAACAACATTTTTCTAATTTACAATTTTTTTATAATTTTGTATACATATATATATATATATATATATAAATCATATATAATAAAAATTTTAAAATTTTTTATAATTTTTTATAAGTTTCCACTGATAAACTATGTATAATAAAACGTTTTTAAAAAAAATTATAAATATTTAACAACATTTTTCTTCATTTATAAATTTTTTATAATTGTGTATACATATATATATATATATAAATCATGTATAATAAAAAATTTTAAATTTTTTTATTATTTTTTATAAGTTTCTGGTAATAAACTATGTATAATAAAAGGTTTAATAGTTTATAAAACCTTTTGTAAATATATAAATGAAAACATTAAAAATACAAATGATTTGAAAATATGTTTGATGTATTAATTTTTTTTTTAGGGCTGAAGATGAACCCCGCCCCGCAGCCCGTCTTCGACGTAGTTCGGTGAGCAGTTCCCGTGCATCGGGATCGTCTCATGACTCGGTTCCCGCATATATTCCCGCTCCAGCTCCCGCTGCCCCTCACGCTGCTGTTCAACGGGATCGTCTCATTAACTTTAAAATAAATAACCAATTCAAGATTAAAATTAAAATTATGACTGTAACAATTTAATTTAGTTATAAAATAACATATAAAAAAGTAAAACAAATATTTCCCAAAAATATTTATAATTCTATGACAAACTGAACTACATGTAAATAACATGATTAATTTGTTTTATTTATTTAAAATCCAAAACAATTATGGTTTAACTCGGATGAAAAAATGCAACATAATATATATAAAATTAATTAATTATCATATTTCATACATAAAATAAATTTATAGACAAGATAAGATTTATATTATTTATTAAATAGTATTTATTTTCCTATATATAATTTATAAAATGAAATAAATTTTATAAATAAAAGAATTAAAATATTAATCAATTATTATGATTCTTAAAATGTTTTTATCTGTGCATACAAAAAAAATATTTACAAATGGACTATCTAATTCAATTCATAGAATTGCTGACAAAAAAAAAAAATTCAATTCATAGAATTATTAATCAAGTCACTGTATAAAACTTTCACACTTTAGGACTAATGTTGAAAAAGGAGCAAGAGTGAAAAAGGTGTAAAAATGCAAAGTTGGAGGGCAAGTCAGTAAATAAAATAAAATGTTAAAAAGTTGTTTTCGTTTTCAAACCTAAAAAAAGAAGACGGTGGAAGGTATATAAAGTAGAAGCAGTTACTTTCTTCTTCTTCAACTCCACGGCGCAGATCCGAGGAGTTTCCGTCTCTCATTTGACCATTTCTTCTCTCTCTAGATCTCTCTTCTTCACTTTGTGCTAACAGCAGGTTTGATTTAATCTCTCTCTCTCTCTCTCTCTCTCTCTGTGTACTTTGTGTGTGTTTGGATTCTCTGATAGTGGTTTTGATTCGTGTTTGTTTCATCCTACGCAATGCTGATTCGTTAGAGATCTAGTTTTGTACAATGCTGATTGGGACAACTTGTTCTGTTTTGGTTTCATTTGATTCTTGCTTTCCCTTCCAGTTGTTGTCGGATCTCAGACATTTGAATGTTTTCTTTGGGTGATTATTGAAATCTATTTTTTTGTTTCTTACAATGTCGTTTTGGTTTGTGTTAATGTATCTCTCCAGTCATGGCAGGAATGGCGTCAGAAGGAACACAATACGATCCTCGTCAGTTTGATTCTAAGATGAATGCCATGTAAAGTTAATTTACCATTTGAATCACTCTATAACCAAGAACTAAGGTCTATGATGTTTTTGCAGACTCGGTGAGGAAGGAGAGGAAACTTTCTACACCACTTATGATGAAGTCTGTGATAGCTTTGATGCAATGGAACTCAAGTCTGATCTCCTGAGAGGCATCTATGCCTACGGTTAGTGAGATAGTACAAATTTTATTCCTTCATTGTATAGTTTAGGTTCTGTCTTACTTTTAGTTACTTCAAAACTAATGTCACTCTTAACCCTAAGCACATTTACCCGGAGCTGAACTATACTGAACTGGAAAAAAACTAAACCGAATTTCATAAATATCCGCAAGGATCCTATGTCTAGAACCTAAAAAACTAAACCGGAATTGAACTGAACCGAGAATGGAATGAATACCCAAAATTTTAAAATATAGTTTATATACTTAAAAGTATTAATTTATTATGTTTGGAAGAATCAAATATTCTAAAAATATTATTTGTAAACCAAATTAGACCCAATATATTCTCGGGTATTAGCCGGTACCCAACATTGTTATCCTAACCAAAAATATTATGTTTATATACTTAAAAATATTAATTTATTATGTTTGGAAGAATCAAATATTCTAAAAATATTATTTGTAAACCAAATTAGACCCAATATATTCTCGGGTATTAGCCGGTTCCAAACATTGTTATCCTAACCAAAAACCGAAATAACCGAAATAACCGAACAGAATTTCATAAATACCCAAACTGATCCTATATCTCTAGCACCAAAAAAAACAAAAACTGAGAAAACCAAACCGAAATTCCCAGGCGTAGCCACTCTTACACAAACTCATTGAGCTTCTGTAGTATAGCTTGTCATAAAGTTTTGTAATCAAAGTGGTAACGTGATTCCAGGTTTTGAGAAGCCATCTGCTATTCAGCAGAGAGGGATTATTCCCTTCTGCAAGGGTCTTGATGTGATCCAGCAAGCTCAGTCTGGAACCGGAAAGACCGCTACCTTCTGCTCTGGCGTTCTTCAGCAGCTTGAT
This sequence comes from Brassica oleracea var. oleracea, assembly GCF_000695525.1. Lineage (NCBI taxonomy): Eukaryota > Viridiplantae > Streptophyta > Magnoliopsida > Brassicales > Brassicaceae > Brassica > Brassica oleracea. Next base: position 21,840,809 of record NC_027749.1, on the reverse strand, counting down.
TACACTCTCGTTCAGTGCCAAGCTCTTGTTTTAGCTCCCACCAGAGAGCTCGCTCAGCAGATTGAAAAGGTTATGAGGGCTCTTGGTGACTACCTCGGTGTCAAGGTTCACGCCTGTGTTGGTGGAACAAGTGTCCGTGAGGATCAACGCATTCTCCAGTCTGGTGTTCACGTTGTTGTTGGAACACCTGGTCGTGTCTTCGACATGTTGCGTAGACAGTCACTCCGCGCTGACGCCATCAAGATGTTTGTTCTTGATGAGGCTGATGAGATGCTCTCTCGTGGTTTCAAGGATCAGATATACGACATCTTCCAGCTTCTCCCTTCCAAGGTTCAGGTCGGTGTCTTCTCCGCCACGATGCCGCCTGAAGCTCTCGAGATCACAAGGAAGTTCATGAACAAACCCGTGAGGATCCTTGTCAAGCGTGACGAGCTGACTCTTGAAGGTATCAAGCAGTTTTACGTCAACGTTGACAAGGAAGAGTGGAAGCTGGAGACGCTATGTGATCTCTACGAGACGCTAGCCATCACTCAGAGTGTCATCTTTGTGAACACAAGGCGTAAGGTTGATTGGTTAACTGACAAAATGAGGAGCCGTGACCATACTGTTTCAGCCACGCACGGAGACATGGACCAGAACACGAGAGACATCATCATGCGTGAGTTCAGGTCTGGTTCTTCCCGTGTACTCATCACCACTGACCTCCTTGCACGTGGTATTGATGTTCAGCAAGTGTCTCTGGTGATTAACTTTGACCTCCCAACCCAACCTGAGAACTACCTTCACCGTATTGGAAGAAGTGGAAGGTTTGGGAGGAAGGGAGTGGCGATCAACTTCATGACAACTGATGATGAGAGGATGTTGTCGGATATTCAGAAGTTTTACAATGTGGTCGTTGAAGAGTTGCCAAGCAATGTTGCTGATCTTCTCTGAGTCCTCCGTGTTGCGGCGGCATGGTAATTTCTTTTTTTTTTTTACCGAGTAACTGCTGAATTTTACCACCCTTTTTACCGCAGTTTTACTATGTTTTGTTTCCAGCTTATTTAGAGTTTTTTTGGCAAAATGAGAAGAGAACTGATCTCATGACTTTTTTTTGTTTTGTTTTGTTGGGCATTATGTTAAAAAACTTTCTTTTTCTTGTTAACGTGAGTCACAAGTTTCTATTTCTCTAAATCATGTTTTATTTAATTTGGTGGAGTTTCCGAGTTTGGATGTGTGTTTCGGCTAAATTAAATAAAAGGGTAAAAAACAATATATTCTCTCGAATTCATGAATGAAGAAGCACCGGCCATGTGTATATTCAGTGAACATGAGATGAGAAGATCTTACAGAATTTTCTTAGGAAGAATAAACACACACACTGTGCTGTACTAGGTACTCTACTAAGTAGTAATTAAACTCTAATAATATTTTTTAAATTGATCTCTAGACATACACAAGCATAATTCATCTTGAATATAATGTACCTGATCTCCCTTCTATATATATCCTATATTACATAAGCCAAAAGTGTTATTACAAGACACAAAAAGAAGAAAGCATTTCTCCTTTTTTTCTTCCTAAAAGCAGACCCAGCTTCTTGAGGTTGTTGCAAGTGAAGATGTTGAAATCAAAGTCATGCAGAGAAGAGATGAGTAGCAGCAGTATGGCCTACAAATACCATTGCTTAACGAATGGTGGAACACCAGAAGCAGTAGCAGCACCAAGCCCAACAAACCCACAGCTTCCAGTGATGTTGAGATCTTATAGCACGTCAACTTATAGTCCACACAAGAATCCAACAACGGTGAGAGACAATCCCAACAGTAAATCGAATAGTAAGGTGAAGAAAGGGTTAAAGGAGGCAGAGATTCAGAGGAAGAAGAGAGTGGCTGCTTATAACGTGTATGGTGTTGAAGGGAAAGTGAAGGGATCTATTAGAAAGAACTTCAAGTGGTTCAAGGAGACTTGTTCAAATGCTGTCAATGGTTTGTGGTGATCTGATAGAGAGATATTCAGCAAAAGGGAAGAGTAGTAATCAACGTACGATATCTGATTGTATTAAGAGTGGTTTTAGGAGTTCATCTTAATAATAAGAGCAAGAGACACAAGCAAGCAAGTGTGGTATCTGATTGTTCTGTTTGTAAACTAAAGGATAAGTACATAATAAAACTGTTGTCTTTTCTTTATATCGGTTCTTAACTCTTGTCATGATCCTACAACAAATCTTCTCAGTCTCTCTTCTCTTGCTTCTTGTATCTTTCAGATTCCACTTTTAGCAAACTCAATGTTATGATCGCTGGTAACAAGAGGTTCAGGCTGGCTGATACAAGTTATGATGAATTTAATTGCATTCGCTATATACTCCATTCATAGATATGAAGAATTGAAATATGACACAACATGGAACACTCATGTCCTCTGAGGGTGCAACTTGGCATGACATACGCAACTCTCATGTCCAGTTTTAAAGAAAACAGTACAATTATCGCTTACACTTCAAATCCCTTTGAGACTCGAAATTAACTTTGCAGTACCAAATGAGACATACACAACAGAGTAGAGAAAAATAATCAAATGGGGACTAAAAATGTTAAAGTCTATTGACTCCTTGACTCACTTCTGAGTTTGTATTCCTCTGGAATCACTTCTTCCAGAGTCTTTATCTTTTGTTATTTGAGAGTGCTTACAAGCACAAGCGCAGTCTCCCTCCCTCTAAAACCTGGGGAGGGCCTAAGAAAGGTTTTCTTTTGTCTTTAAATTTACAAACATCATTCACTGGTCAGTGGGTACCCAGCGGCTAAAAGTGCAGACCCTCGATCCCTTTAAGATTGGACTCATAGTTCTTCATAACTGAAGTATTTCCCCTTGATGGAGATGATAGCTTCTTGTTCTCAGATGAGACTATAGGTGAGCTTCGACCACCATGAATCTTTGGGTTGGAGCTTGTTCCAGCTTCAATGATTTGAGGGTTTGATGGCTCAGAATCAGTTCCAGGAACTGCAGCCTCGCGACTACCGGAGACAGCAGCACGTCTTGATGACCCAGTTGCGCGGAGAAAGCTAGAGCTAGATAACTGTCACAAAAAACAACTCGGTTACTATTTCATATTAGGAACAAAGAATCCTATAAATCAAATTCAGCGGCCAAATCTGTGTATACAACCCGGCACACATAACGTTATGTTCATTTATTCAAAACAGGAGCTAGAAAAAGGATACCTCTAACCTGGGGTAACTTTATGTACTCACCATTACATTTTTAGAGATTGCAGGATCACTTGAAACTGGTGCTTTTTGTTTAGCTAAGTTGCCTGAATTAAATATTTGTCCAGAAATCCGCCTAGCGTTTCCTGATGGCCAGCCAGAAGTTCTAGCTTCCTCGCCACCTGCAGCGGAATCAAAGAACATATCTAATAGTCATATTCCTGTAGAACCGAGGATCATAGTTTAAATGCCTAACCACACATACAAGAAACTAATCAAAAATCAAAATAGATGGAACAACCTGATGGCCTCTCAGCACTAGCAATAGCAGGGGGAAGGCCAGAGCTTTGCCCAACTCCAGGGACCTGTAACAAAGCTATGTACATTAGCAGAAATTAAGTAGACAGATGAAATACGAAAAAGGAAAAAACAACATGATTCTTACATTGGGACGGGGAGGAGTAGAAAGCTGTGATTGCTGATACTTCAAGATAGTCCAGTCAAATACATAATCAAACTGGAAGCCTAACATACGAGCAGAAGATAACACAAATTTAAACCAACATGTTACTACTTTACTGGTTCAAGTTATATTTGCTTCACCAGACTAGAAATTAACAAAGTGATCAGAGCACCAGACCTTCGCGAATAAACAGGTCACGGAAAAGCCGTTTCAGGTAGGCATAGTCTGGCTTGTCATCGAATCTCAGGGACCGGCAATAATGGAAGTAAGAAGCAAATTCAGATGGATATCCTCGGCATAAAGACTAAAATAAGAAAAAAAAAATTTAATCATTGTTAGACCACAGGTATCACCAACACAGGCCTTGGGTGATAATTTATACCTCAATAGATGTCGATACTTTCTTTTCACTAATCCTCTCATACTTTTGCTTCTTATTACCAGCTTTCAGTCCTTGCCAAGGAAGACTGCATTCAATGGGGAAAGTAAGCGAGAGGCTGCACTATAAATAACCGATAGCAACATCTCAACATGGAAGGTAAGAGAGATACACACCTTCCTTTTAAAAAGTACATGAGAACAAATCCAAGTGACTCCAAATCATCCCTACGGCTTTGTTCTGTGATACAAGTGATCATTGCAATTCAGAATTACATTGTCAGAATAATTAGAAAGTTAAATGAACTGGTATACCAATGCCAAGGTGAGTGTTCATGCTGGCGTATCTAGCAGTTCCAGTTAAGTTTTTGTTTTCCCTGTGATACACAAGATATTAGGATTAAAATTGCTACGCTGATATATCATATACTGCAATCATCGAAAGGGTTACTAATCCTAGCAATTCATCAAATAATTTTCTTACATACTAATGCAGCTTCACAAAAACTGGAAAAAAATAAACTAAATATCCTCAGTAAGAGGGCTATATATCTACTAAAACGGCAGCAATACCTTATTCCAAATGAAAGAACACCTATAAAACCTCTTGTTTTGTCTCTAAACATTTATATACACTAAAACAAGAATAAAGCAATGATTATACTCAAAAACAAGTAAAATTCGCCCCATTTTCTAGATAGGGCAATAACTAACAGTAAACAGGTAAGGTACATTCAGACAGTAGAAAGTATTGTAATAACCACACTGCAGCCTATTGTAAGCAGACAAGAAGACTCCATCCTTTCACAGTGATATATAACATTGAAGAACCTCAAGTTAGACAACACAGGCTAGTAGAAAACGAAAGCAATCCCAAGCACTAGCTCAACCCATTATTCTTATGATCCAACAACTCTAGTCCAATAATGTGAGCACATAAGTATCAGATGCACAGGCTCAACAAGGAAAATTATAGGGCTGTGGCAAACCTGTACGGAATATGCTGATGATTCGAGTCTCTGTACTTCTTCGCTAGACCAAAGTCGATGATGTATACCTATATTTGGCCAGCATTTCGTTTAACGGAAAACTGAGGTGAACAAACAAAGCCTAAAAACAACCCTTTTCAACACCTACCTGATTTGCGCGCCTCCCGAGACCCATCAGGAAGTTGTCAGGCTTGATGTCCCGGTGTAGAAATGACCTCTGATGAACAAATTCAATGCGATTGATCTGACAAGGGTAAAAAACATATGTCCTAAATATTTAGGTACTATCCTTATTCAGCATGGGAAAACTATTTGCAGCCAATAGAAGGGATCCTACCATTTGATCGGCAAGCATCAGTACAGTCTTTAGTGAGAGTTTCCTACTACAGAAATTGAATAGATCTTCAAGGCTAGGCCCCAACAAGTCTATCACAAGGACGTTAAATTCCCCTTCAACACCATACCATTTAATGTTTGGAACGCCGGCTGAAAAAAAAAGGGAAAGCAACCTCTCTTGAATTAGAAAGAAGAAACCACATACTGCAAAATGTAAACAAGTATATAACTAAAGTCCTTACTTCCTCCTTGTAATACTTTATATAATTTTGATTCATACAGTAACTGAGGATGCTTAGTTTTCACATTTTCCTGAGAGAAGAAAAAAAGCATGCCAATCAGAACATATACAGCAAGCACAGCAGTCACTCTGATAAATGTGTAAAAAATTCAGAACAACAAAGAAGCATGAAAACAAAAAAATGAGGATTTGATTAATATCATATTTGGCAGTCGGAACCAGCGCAAACAGGTAACAGAAAGAAGCATATTTATAACATACAACCAACGTTAACATGGTAGCTGTCAGCCTCATAAATTTCCATCTTTAGACCACACAACAAGACATCTCAAAACCTTCAACAGGATGGACCCACCAGTTGCATGTAATGTTGTCGTGGGCTCTTAAGAGCTCATTCAGCATTAAATAAACTATCTTCCCAAGAATCAATAATACAGTACCAGCTCTCAGTTCTAACAAAAAGAAGTAACTGCCTTATAGTCCTATAAAGTACATTATATACCTCCTATGTTTCTATAGTAATCCATATTACTGCTTTATTTCACATTGAATAGCTAGTTTTCAATCATGCTATAAACTGAATATTTGTAGTTTTAACATTCAAAGCTTGGAACTTCGACACCATTCAGAACTTGGAACTGTCAGATATTTCAACATGATAAAAGAAAAAGCCACAAGCTAAGAAAAACCAAACAATAACAATAAGAATTGACACAAAGCTTTCATCCCCACTTTCCGAGAAAGTTCATTCTTTAAAAATCGACGATAAGCAAGCAAAGACCTCAGATTCACATTCCCCCAAAACAACTAGGTTATCTCTACTTGAATGATCGATCTACTTCAAAAAGATTCACTTGTAAAAGGTATACTTACGAGTTTAATGGCAACTTCTTCATTAGTCTGTATATCAGTACCTACAAAACACCATACTCCTTCAGTATAATTCGATTCAAACAAGCAAGTAAAGTTAAGGGGAATACCAAGATAGATCTCTCCGAATGATCCACTTCCGATCTTCCGCCCCAGCCGAAACTTGTTTCCGACTCGCGGCTCCATCAAATCGAAACCCTAGAAGTCTAGAACTACCTCTATACTACTAGCCACCACAAGAAGCTACTGGAGCAGCGTACTTAAGGCGTATGAGATAGCTACAGCGGAAGGGAATCAATCGGATTGAAGGTAGGAGTAGCGGTGGATTTCGATTGACTTCCGGCGAAATAGCCTCGGCGAATATACTCCCAAAAAAGGGAAGGGATGGACGCAGAGAACATAGACAAAGCGAAAATGCTTCTATTGATAATAAATATTTTATCATTATTGTGGAGTTGTTGGATACTTTAAATGGGCCGTACTACTGGTCCATATCGGCCCATAATAGCCAACCACTCTCAGCACTCAAATTTGATTAACCACCACATCACTGTAAAGTAACAAACACGCAAACAACTTGATCATTTTCATTACGTAATCATTGGGTTATGCATTTGGATGGATACGTGATCGGGTTCTTATTGAAATTTTCAGTTTTAGAAATTCTTGGAAATTTAAATTAATTTTTTTTGCGACAGTTCAAGTGAAACATTTCAATTATTTAGATGAACAATTACTTGTGATTATGATAAATTATCGCAACTGTTTATGATTAAAACCTCCCGTAAAAGACTTGTGATTTTTGACAAACCATTGTAATTATTAGTGTTCACGGTCATAACCAGAGCCGACCTTGGAAACAAGCGAAAGAAGCACATATTTTCGGCCGCTATTTTAAGTATTTAACCGGCCACAATTTTCTAAAAATTGTCGGTAGTCTAGTGGTTAGATACACTCAATCAATACGACAGACCGTGGGTTTAATGCCCTTCATGTGCAATGTTTTTTTTCCAGCCATTTGTTTGATTTGAACAATTTTTCAGCAATTGTTCGATTGTAACTCTTAATATTTTGTATAAAGAGTTGTGGATATTGACAAATAATAACTTCAACAAGAGTGAAATATCAGAAACTAATTGTTAGAAATAGAGAGTGATTCATTGTTCAAATATCATCAATTTTTTTTTTTTTAAAACACACATATAAACCTTAAATTTTATTTGTTATTCTTGTATCTTAGTCTAAAATAAGAGTGAGACTTGATTATTTGTATATTTTATCATACGAAGGAATTTCATATAACCCAAGCTTGAAATATGATCGAAATAACTTTAAAGAAAAGTGAATTCGTACACAATTCAATCATTATTCAAGTTTATAGTTCACACCATTGATGTTAAGAGTTTTCAAGGCTCTTAATCAAATGTTATAGTATAAAGGATGTCAAACCAGTTCTAAGTGATTCTAAAGCAAAGGGAATGCAAGACCATGCTTAATCTAAATGCTATCAATAGGTGAGATGATTTTGAACTAGAATACTACTAAAATGCAATAAAGAACAAAGCTTTCTTTTTAATGAGATGGAAGAACTCATGGGCTAAGGGAATTGATCTTGGGTGATCAAGTTTCAATCTAAAGGTGGTATTTTTCAATCAATCTGTCAACCTTAGACCTAGACACAATCCTAAATAAACTGTATCTCTAGATGAATGTTCATTCACTAAGATAACTCAAGCATCAAATTTTTTTGGTTGAATATTATCTAAGTAATCATTAATATCAAGTCCTATAGCCATCTTAACACTTTTAACAACAAATCTCTTTGGTAAAGAATGTTAAAAGCTTAGGAGAGTTGGTTCAGGCATTTCATCAAACACCTATCGGGTATGAAATGCCTAGAGCTCAACTTTAGAGAGGTCAACTCTAAAATTGCAATAAAGCACTCTACTAACAAGGAGCAAGATGGATCTATACTAAAACACCTTAGATCTAGCTTAATCACCCTTAGTCTCCCTAACCCATGATCCAAAGATGACTACTCGCTAATCTTCATGATAAACCCAAGAATCAATGATGATTTGGTGTTAATCATGATTAGTGATCAATATAACTAAGAAATCACAAAAGATAATGATGAAGATTAGATCTTTCACCTAAAAGTTATTTGTGATTAGATAGAAAATAAGATATGTCCTAACATTATGTTTAGAGAGTATTTATATGACTTCTAAAACCTAATGAGCTCAGTCAACAACCTGAAAGGCCCAAATAAACAATAAATTTTCGATCAGAAGAAGAGAAACGCGGGCGGGTATGTCAGGTCGCTCCGCCAGGTCACTCCGCTTCCAGAGCGGGTGCTTTACCCCGCTGCGGGACGTCGCTCCAGATGTCAGCTTTGTTCCTTCGTTTTGCGTGCGGGTTGCGGACCTCGCTCCCCATGGTCGCTCCACTTCTTGAAAGTTGTCGACGAGAGGTTGAGCTCGGAGCGGGTGTCGTAGGTCGCTCCCATTGCTCACTCTGGTGCTCTACTCGCTCAAACAACACTTTCCACTCCCTTTTTGATCCCAAATGCTTACAAGTAACTCCAAGAACTCCAATGGACACCCCAACACCTGATAAAGACTTATGCAATGCAAAAAGGAAACTAAAATGCATAATCCCTAATCTAAATGATCAAAACATGTAAGAATGAAGAGTTAAAACAATGCAAATGTGCAAGATATCAACTCCCCCACACTAGTCCTTTACTTGTCCACAAGTAAACTTTCAAGAGCAAAAGGGAGAGAGGTTTGGAAATGGGAACTCATAACCAAAAGGACACTTTCTAGCCATCAACCTAACATCATAAGGAAAACATAGCAAAAAGCATGAGCAACTTTCTTATTGCACTCTAGTTTCTCAAGACCTATTAAGACTCTTTTATCTCTACACAAGGCACATTGTCATCCAACCAACAAGTCCCTTAGCCAACTCTCACATTCATTCGCACACACACACACACACACAAGGTTAATTCTTGCAAATGGATATTTGATCTCAATCATTTGGTTTGGTGAGAAAAAGTGGTCTAATGTGAAGAAAAATGGGTTTCAATTGCATCATTTATAGTGGCTCACACTCAAGAATAGGAACAAGATCATTATGCAAAATTTATCTAAGAAAAGGAGCAATTCATGCATACAATGCTTGTTCTCATCATTCTACCCTTTTCCTAAGTAGATTTAAGTTCTACCCTTCTTTTCTTTCTTTCCCAAAGCCAAAATACTCCCACTTTCATCCCTCACCCAATGAACTCTCCTTTCTTTCCTTTGATTTGACCAACTAGGGACTTGTTCTTCTGAAATTAAACCTTAGACTTAGCTCTCTTCATTTCTTTTCCTCACTCACTTATTGTTTCTTTAATTTTTTTTTTTTTTAGGAGGGTGTTCTTATTGATAATCTAGAGCTTTTCATTTCTAACTTTCTTTGTCCCTAGGGGTTTCTTACTTTAAACACTCTTTTTGGTTCATCTCTTTCACTCAATCTCTCTCATTCCCAAGATCAAAAGAATTTAAGCTCACAAACCCAACAACCGTCCTAGAGACTAACTCAAATGAGGTCCTAATGCTAGCCAAAGATGAGAACAACCTCATTGTCACTCCTAATACTCTCAAGATTTTGCACATGACATGCTATCAATAAAAAGCCTCAATCAAGCAAATTAATGTTGGCTTCAAAGAATGGTGAGGGTTAATGGGTATGGAGTGCCAATTGGGTTAACAAAGATTGGTACAAATGAGAAAGATAACCCAAATGTGTATAATATCCATGATCAAGTATGCAAATGCCCATATGCAAGAGAGATTAAGTTCATTAAGCCTTAGTTCATTTGGAGTTGGTTTCAAGAACAATGCCAATCATCAAACAAGCAACAAGTTTTAAGAAGAGTTTTTAAGGCTCGAAGCTTACAAGCTTTTTCAAGAGATGCTTAAGCTACTTGATATGCTTGGCTAGGATGTTAGATTGAGTTCTAGACATGTGTCTTTTACAAGGTATTTCAATCCTAGTTCCCTATGCAAATGAATGCAACCTATATGATCCTAGACATCTAATTTTTTTTTGGATTTTCTATGCAAATATGTATCTACAATGCATGCCATAAAACACTTTGAAATTATTATTAATTTTTTTTCAAAATTTTTCAAATTTTTTTTTGGATTTTCTATGCAAATATGTATCTACAATGCATGCCATAAAACACTCTAAGATGATTAAATACTTGGTACCTCCCCCACACTTGAATCACACAGTCTCTGCGTGTCCAAGAGAGGAAGAGATACTGAAAAGAAAGTTAAATGAAAACTAAACTGGTATATACAATGGTGAGGTGATGGAGTACATGTCTAAGCGTCCGGGAAAAAGGCCGTGGCCTCGTCTCCGGTGTCATCGGGGAAGGTAGTGAAGTATGCTTGAGGCTCGCTGGCAACCTCCTCATTGTCGGTTTCATCATCGGTTGAGGCAAGGGAAGGAGACTTATTCCCGGAGTTGGATTCAGGAGCTTCGGGGTTTCGTGCCAGACGCAAGAGCTGACAGGCAGTTAGGGGAGGTCCAAGGGCCAAAGAAGGGTTTGTGACAGGGTGAAAGGGTTGGAGTTGAGGAACTTAGGTGTCTCTAGTGACAAAGTCTTCAAAACTACTACATCCTCCTACTCCTCCTCTAACCAAAAGATCAGCCACTTTCTTCATGAATTGAGCTGAAGCTTCAGCTTGCCTCTTCACTGTCTTTTTAAGCTCCTTGTACTTGGTCTTTAGCTTGAAGATTGTCTTGTCCTGAGCCTTGTTCAATCTTTGAAGATTACCAATGTGCTCATGAGCTTCACGGAGAGGGCCGTGGGGTAGAGCTGTCAAGCGCTGAGTAAAGTCGTAGCGAGGAGGGCCATAAATGGGGGTAGCAGATTCCCTTTGTGTAGCAGCACTTGGTTCTGCTCTTACTCCACCTCTTACTCCACCCTTCTTTCTTCTAGGAGCAGTCACAGGATCAATGGGGCCATGTGATCCAAAGAATTCTGATTCAGCTATGTTGAAGTGGATGATCCCCGGCTTCTTTATGCATGTGAGCTCTCTATTTGGAAGCAGCAATTCAGCCATCTTTCCCTTGAGGAAGTATGTGTAGATAACTTTCTCATGGTACATCCCACTAATGTAAGTAGCAATCCTCAAATAAGGAGTATCAATGAATGATGGTCCTTTGAAATCATTCCCCAAGTTCACACCTTGAGCTATCAGCAGTGGAGTTATCAAACCACCAATTCCAAGCCGAGGAGATGAATCACTTGTAGTCCAAACCCAATCCTTGTAGTACATGAGGCGCTCCACAAAGAGACCAACCATTCCGAAGTCTTCGAAGATGTTAGTTGTGGGAAACGTCATCTCATCAATCTCCTCAAACTCCTCTAGCTGTTCAGGTGTGACATTATCTCTAACAGCTCGGTAGAGTAACCTCAACTCTTCTTCATTGACTGTCCCCAGCTCCTTTCGAGGGTAGAGTGTGTGGACGAGTATCCTGTGAAGATAGCGCACTGCTGGATGTCTAATGGTCGAGTTCTTGTCATGACCAGTAGCATGCGGATTTCCACTTATCATTCTCCAAACACCATTAGGGAGTTTGTTGAATCTTGGGAGATTTGGGTCCTCATTGTCTTCAAGCCCCATCATTGCTCCTATGTCTTTGAAGCTCATGTAATGAGTCTTTCCATTGACTTTAAACTTGATTTTGCCCCACCCTTGTCTCACATGCTCAACTTCATGGAAAGTAGCTTCAAGAATTGCAAGGAACTGACATGAAACTTCCTTATAAGTAGGATATGCCATGGAATAGAAGCTCTCCATCTTCATGTGTTGAAGCGTTGTCCTAATATCTCCTTCGATTCCTAGCTCTTCCATCATCTTGGTGTTAGCGAAGCGCGTTGGAACCCACAAAACACCATTAAACAAGTGATGATAGAGCTCATCAGCTGTTGGTGTCTTGCTCTTGTCCCTATCAAGAGCAATCCCCTTTCCTTTAGACATCTTGGCTTTCTTTGAAGGAGCTGGCTCTTCTCCTCCTTCATCTCTAGCAGAAGATACCACAGCTTTACCCTCTCTCTTCTTTTTTTTGCCTTCTTCTCAGCCAGAACTTGTTGCCTAGATGTTCTCTCTACTCCTCGTTGACTCGGCTCAGAAGGTTCTAGTGGCTTTCCCCTAAGTGCAGTTTCCCTCTTTGCAGCTGCTGCTTTCTTAGCCTCCATGTCTGTTTTGTTTGTCTTTGTCATTGTACCTGTAACATTCAAACCTTGGTAAAGTATTAGCAAGAGGTACAAAAGAAGAGTAAAAGTGAAGTTGCTAATGTGAATTCAATCAATTGAACAATCAGTCTTAGGCAAAACTATCACATTGCAACATCAATAGAGAACTAGGTCTAAGTGATAGAGTTATAAACAAAGAATCAAGTTCCTCAATGTTCTCAAGCATGAAAATGAAAATTAAGTGTGTTTTCATTGAACAATTGTGCTCGAAATTGAGAGGAATTCCTAAGCAAACTCTAAAACATCCAAATACCTCAATCCAAACAACATTCAAACTCAATGTAGGCAGTTTCGAAAATTCCCAAATCTCAAGAACCCTAATTTTTCAATTTTGGATTCAACTCAATTCTACCATGAAATTAGCAACCCAACATGATATATAAGCTTTCCCTAGTCAAATTCACAAGAATCAAGCAAGAAATTAAGCTAAATTCGAGTTTCAATTTCTAGGGTTCATGAACCCACGAAATTCATCTTTGAATCTCTATACCTTGCTTGGATTAGAATGAAAAGATGAATTGATTTAAGAAAACAGACTATAGGGGAGAAAGCTTGGACTTAGAAACAGGAATGGGCGGATTTGGTTAAGATTTGAGTGAGTTATGGGGTTTTTGGAGTTGGGAAATTTGAGAGAGTGTGTTTGTGTTTGGGGGAAAAGAGGGGAAAATGGGAGAGAGAGAGAGACGGGAGCGGGGTAGGGTTAGGGAGAAGTCGGGTCGAATTGTCGGGTATGGGTCGGGTCGTCGGGTTTCGGGTCAAAAAATCATACATGAGCTGTCGTGGAGCGGCTTCGGTACCTTGCTGCCATGCCCCGCTCCAACTCCGTTTATATTTTTGTATTTTAACGCGTGACTCCCGTGCCCCGCTGCGTCTCCCCGCGCCGAATCGTCGTCTGAACCTTCGAGTCGTGGCGCGACGTGAAGACCATGCTGCCATCACCCCGCGCCAACTTCGGCTTCCATATTTTAGTTTTGACGCGCGGTTTTATCACCTCGCAACACTAGCTCGCTCCAGGTAAGCTCGAGCTGTCGACACACAGAGCGACCTCCAGACCTCGATGCATCACCCCGCTGCCACACCTCGCTCTAGTGCAATTTAACTTAAAACTGATCCTTCAACCTGTTGGAGACCGGTTTTACCCACCAAACTTGATGTGAACTCGACCCATTGATCAGAAAGTCCTAAAAAGAAATATTTACAAGGATAGTCATGGGATTTCCTCCCAAGTGAGCTTGTTTTAAGTCTCTAGCTTGACTTTGCCTACTTTGAGACTAGGCTGGAGCAGGATCAGAGAGTGGGGTTGATGTCCCATTCTCCTTGGGTGTTGTAGCCATGTACTGCTTAACCCTCTGTCCATTAACTGTGAAATCATTTCCTTGCTTGTCCCAAAGCACAATTGCTCCATAAGGCTTCACTTCCTTAACCTCAAATGGACCAGACCACCTTGACTTGAGCTTCCCTGGAAACAACTTCAGCCTAGAATTATAGAGAAGAACTTGATCCCCAGCTTTGAACTCTCTCTTGAGGATGTGCTTGTCATGAAAGGCCTTGGTTTTCTCCTTGTAGATCCTTGAGTTCTCAAAAGCATCCATCCTTATCTCATCAAGCTCATGTAACTGAAAGAGTCTCTTCTCCTTTGCACTCTTGATGTCAAAGTTCAGCAGCTTCACAGTCCACAATGCCTTGTATTCAAGCTCAACTAGTAGATGGCAAGCCTTTCCATAGACAAGGTTGAAAGGGGTAGTGCCTAAAGGAGTCTTGTAGGCTGTTCTATATGCCCAAAGTGCATTATCAAGCTTGTCTGACCAATCCTTCCTCTTAGTTCCCACAATCTTCTCAAATATTCCCTTGATTTCCCTGTTTGAGATCTCAACTTGACCACTTGTTTGAGGGTGATAAGGTGTTGCCACCTTGTGCTTCACTCCCTTCTTCTTGAGAAGACCTTTAAACAACTTGTTGATGAAGTGTGATCCTCCATCATTAATAACCACTCTTGGGACTCCAAATCTTGGAAAAATTATGCTCTTGAACATCTTTAACACCACTCTTGAGTCATTTGTAGGACTTGCCACTGCTTCAGCCCATTTAGACACATAATCCACAGCCACAAGGATGTACTTGTTGCCATAAGAAGAAGGAAAAGGTCCCATGAAGTCTATTCCCCATACATCAAACACCTCCACCTCAAGAATTGGATTTTGAGGCATCTCATTTCTCTTGGTGATGTTTCCTCTCCTTTGGCAAGAATCACACTTGGAAACAAAGTCTTGTGTGTCCTTGAACATATGTGGCCACCAAAACCCAGCTTGTAACACCTTTGAAACAGTCTTGAAAGTAGCAAAGTGGCCTCCATAGGTAGATTCATGGCAATGTGTAAGGATCCCTTCAATTTCTTCATTAGCCACTACTCTTCTATAGAGCTGATCCTTGCAAAGAATGTAGAGGTATGGCTCATCCCAATAGTATCTCTTCACATCTTTGTAGAACTTCTTCTTTTCATAGCCCACAAGATCCAATGGTTCTTTTCCAGTAGCTAAGTAGTTAACCAAATCTGCATACCAAAGACCCTTCTCTTCAGTTACCTTTACCTCTTCAAGCTTCTTACCAGTCTTGCAAACCTTTACCACTGCTCTGATAGCCATGATCTGCTCCTTTGGAAGTCCCTCATCAATGGGGATATCACACTCCATTCTCATTCAGGACAAATGATCAGCTACACCATTCTCAACTCTCGGCTTGTCTTTGATCTCTAGATCAAACTCTTAAAGTAGCAGGATCCATCTCAAAAGTCTTGGTTTTGCATCCTTCTTTGCTAGAAGATGCCTCAAAGCTGCATGGTCTGTGTACACAATGACCTTGGAGCCCACAAGGTAACTTCTGAACTTCTCAAAGGCAAAGACTATGGCCAACAACTCCTTCTCTGTCGTGGCATATCTCATCTGAGCATCATCCAAAGTTCTGCTCGCATAATATATCATGTGGGTCTTCTTGTCCTTCATTTGTCCCAAGACAGCTCCAACAGCATAATCACTAGCATCATACATAATCTCAAAAGGGAGATCCCAATCAGGTGGCTGGACAATAGGAGCACTAACAAGTTCGCTCTTCAGCTTCTTGAAAGCTTCGTGACATTCTACATCAAAGCTGAAAGTAACTTCCTTGCACATCAGCCTGGTCAAAGGTCTAGTGATCATAAAGAAGTCTTTGATGAATCTTCTGTAGAATCCAGCATGACCAAGAAAACTTCTGATGTCCTTCATTGTCTTTGGTGGAGGCAAACTAACCATCACTTCAATCTTAGCCTTGTCTACCTCAATCCCCTTCTCTGAAATCTTGTGTCCCAGCACAATCCTTTCCTTAACCATGAACTGACACTTCTCCCAGTTCAGCACAAGGTTGGTGTCTTCACATCTCTGTAGGACCCTGCACAAATTTGACAAACAAGCAGAAAACGAAGATCCGTAGACAGAGAAGTCATCCATGAAAACCTCCACAACATCCTCAATGAGATCAGAGAAGATAGACATCATGCACCTTTGAAAGGTGGATGGAGCATTACATAGCCCAAATGGCATCCTTCGATATGCAAATGTGCCATAAGGGCATGTGAATGTTGTCTTCTCTTGTTCATTGGGATGTATGGGTATCTGGAAGAACCCTGAATACCCATCAAGAAAGCAATAGAAAGGATTGTTTGCAAGTCTCTCTAGCATTTGATCAATGAATGGCAATGGAAAATGATCATTTCTAGATACTGAGTTAAGTTTTCTATAATCTATGCACATCCTATGTCCCATTATTGTTCTTGTTGGAATTAGTTCATTCTTATCATTTTTAACCACAGTTATTCCACCCTTCTTTGGAACAACATGCACATGAGACACCCATTTGCTATCTGAAATAGGATAGATTACACCTGCATCTAGGAGTTTTAGAATCTCTTTCTTAACAACATCTTTCAAGTTGGGGTTCAACCTTCTTTGATGCTCTATAGAAGTCATTGATTCATCTGCAAGATGTATCCTATGCATGCACAAAGAGGGTGATATCCCCTTAATATCATCAAGTGAGTAACCTATTGCTTTTCTAAACCTCCTAAGTTCATTCAAAAGTTTAGACAGCTCAAGTTCACTAAGTTCACTACTCACTATGACAGGGTAAGTCTCATTAGGGCCAATAAAAGCATACCTTACACCTTCGGGCAGAGGTTTAAGCTCCATTTTAGGCGCCTTGAGTTCACTCCAGTCCTCTTGATGAGCATGGTGAATCTCATGTGTAAGCTCCTCATTCTGATCTTCACCACCAATCCCCTTGTGAGAATCCAGCATCTTCACATAGGCAATCACTTTTCTTGTTCTCAACCACTTGGACCTCTCTTTCAATTGTCAAAGCATGCTGTAGAGGGTCTTCAAGTGCCAACTCCTCTATAAGCTCATCAGCTAGAGCATCCATTTCATCTATGTATAAAACTTGGTTCTGAATGGTTGGCCTCTTCATTACTTCATTGATGTCAAAGTGGAGGATGTTCCCTTTTCCAAGATGAAGATCAATCTTTCCTTCCCTGACATTCACAATAGCTCCTGTTGTGGCTAAGAATGGTCTTCCAAGGATCAAAGGATCTTTGGCTTCCTCACTCATCTCCAACACAACAAAATCAGTAGGGATCTCAAAGTTACCAACCATCACGGGAAGGTCTTCTAGGATGCCAACAGGAATCTTCACTGATCTATCAGCCAACACCAAAGAGAGTCTACACTTCTTGTATTGAGTAAATCCAAGCTTCTTTGCAATAGACAAAGGCATCAAGCTGACGCTAGCTCCAAGATCGCATAGATACCTCTCAAACACCATGGGTCCTAGAGCACAAGGTAAGGTGAAACATCATGGATCCTCTAGCTTCCTTGGAACATCTAACTTCTGGATAATGGCGCTGTATTCGTGAGTAAGAATCATCATGCCTTCCATCTCTTTCTTCTTTGCAGCCACAACGTCTTTCAAGAACTTGTTGTACTGAGGGACCAACATAAAAGCATCAATGATGGGCATTGTGACCTGAACTTCACTTATTTTTTTCTCAAAGAGTGCCTTGTACTTCTCCAATAGCTGTCTCTTGAATCTTCCAGGGAATGGTAGCTTTGGCTCATAGGGGGAGGAACAAAAGATGATTCATTTGTTGGAGTAGCAATTTCACCATGTTCACTGTCCTCTTCTCTTCTCCAACCTTTCCTTTACCCTTAGCTTCAACAATCTTTTCCAGAATCTCTTCATCAACCTTCTCATCTACAATCATCATTCATCATCAATGTTGATGGCCACCTCCCCACCTCGTTTCTCACCATCCTTGGTGAGAACTCTTGGAGGCAACTCTCTACCACTCCATAGGGTGATTGCCTTCATTGTTTCCTTGGGGTTTTGCTCTGGCTTTCCAGGTAATGACCCTTGTTGGCGACTTGGCTGAGAGTTCATAGAAGCAAACTAGTTCTCCAAAGTTCGGATCTTGTTGTTGATCTCATTGTAGCTTCCATCAATCTTGGAGTGAATGTTCTTGAACTCATAGCCCATTGTTTTCTCATTCTTTGCCTGAAAATCCAAGAGTTTCTTGAACATTGCATCCACACTTGTATCTGAAACTGGAGCTTGTGAAGAACTTCCTTGAGCTTGAGTAGACTGATTGTCGTGATTGCTGAAACCAGGAGGCATGTTTTGCCTAGGCTGATAGCTTCCTTGTTGAGTGTTCTGCTTGGGCTGGTATCCTCCTTGCTGGTTGTTAGAGTAAGACCTTTGCTGGTAGTTGTTGTACTGAAAGTTAGGTTCTTTCCTGTACCAAGTACCATTGTTGTTGATGAAGCATAGCTCTTCTTGGCCTTCCAAACCATCAACCTCATTGACCTTAGGAGGAACCTCTTGACTAGGACTACCCACAAAGTTCACCTGCTCCTGTTTAGCTTTGTTGGAAAGAAGCAAATTCATCTTCTCTTGCAAGGACTTGATCTCTTTTTTTGTCTGCTGATCATCACTTCTGTTGACCCTATCATACTCCTCACTGTAGACTGAGTCACTTTTGGCCATGTTCTCTACCAGTTCCTCTGCCTCTTCCTCAGTTCTTCCCAAGAAGAAACCATTGTTGGCAGTATCAAGCATGTTTATGCACTGTGGTAGAGCTCCTCTATAGAAGGTACTAAGCAAACTCTCCTTGCTGAAACCATGATGAGGGCATTGAGACCAGTAGCCCTTGAACCTCTCTCATTCTTCACTGAAGCTCTCTAGATTCCTCTGTTGAAACCCAGAGATTTCATTCCTGATCTTAGCTGTCCTTGAAGTAGAGAAGAACTTGTCTAAGAAAGCTCTCTTACACTCTTCCCAAGTAGTGACAGTGTCACTAGGGAGAGTCTTCTCTCACTGGTGTGCTTTGTCTCCCAAAGAGAAAGAGAACAGCTTCAACTTGAAAGCATCTTCAGAAACACCATTTGTCTTGGACAAGCCACAATATTTATCAAACTTGCACAAGTGATCAAAAGGGTCTTCAGCAGCAAGGCCATGATACTTGTCGTTTTCTATGGTGTTGAGCCGCCCTGACTTGATCTCAAAGTTGTTGTTCTCCACTGGTGGTGCTCTGATTCCCAACCTATGACCATTAATGTGAGGTTGATCATAGGCTCCAATGGCACGAGCTTGGCGCGGTGGATGTTGTGGCTGGCGCTGTGGTCTAAGATGATCAGCTCTTGGACCATTTCCCCCTAGGGCATCACCATCTTCAGGCAGATTCTCCATATCAAACTCCAACCTTTACAAGTGAGCCTGGTGCTCTACTTCTCTTCTCTGTCTTGCAATCTCCCTCTCAAGTACTCTAATGTCTTCAACTCTTGGAACTAGGTTTGTTGCACCTCTGCTTCTTGTGATCATACACCTGAAATGCAAATGGAGAAGAAGAAGAAGAAGCAATAACACAATAAAAAAAAATTGACTTAGTCTCAAGCAAGTGACTAAATCTCAATGTCACAATCAACTTAGAATTTGGCAACGGCGCCAATTTGATGATAAGAGTTTTCAAGGCTCTTAATCAAATGTTATAGTATAAAAGATGTCAAACCAGTTCTAAGTGATTCTAAAGGAAAGAGAATGCAAGACCATGCTTAATCTAAATGCTATCAATTGGTGAGATGATTTTGAACTAGAATACTACGAAAATGCAATAAAGAACAAAGCTTTTTTTTTTTTAATGAGATGGAAGAACTCATGGGCTAAGGGAATTGACCTTGGGTGATCAAGTTTCAATCTAAAGGTGGTACCTTTCAATCAATCTGTCAACCTTAGACCTAGACACAATCCTAAACAAACTCTATCTCTAGATGAATGCTCATTCACTAAGATAACTCAAGCATCAAATTTCTTTGGTTGAATATTATCTAAGCAATCATTAATATCAAGTCTCATAGCCATCTTAACACCTTTAACAACAAATCTCTTTGGTAAAGAATGTTAAAAGCTTAGGAGAGTTGGTTCAGACATTTCATCAAACACATTTCGGATATGAAATGCCTAGAGCTCAACTTTAGAGTCAACTCTAAAATTGCAATAAAGCACTCTACTAGCAAGGAACAAGATGGATCTATACTAAAACACCTTAGATCTAGCTTAATCACCCTTAGCCTCCCTAACCCATGAATCCAAAGATGACTACTCACTAATCTTCATGATAAACCCAAAAATCAATGGTGATTTGGTGTTAATCATGATTAGTGATCAATATAACTAAACAATCACAAAAGAAAATGATCAGGATTAGATCTTTCACCTAAAAGTTCTTTATGATTAGATAGAAAATAAGATATGTCCTAACATTAGGTTTAGAGAGTATTTATATGACTTATAAAACCTAATGGGCTCAGTCAACAACCTGAAAGGCCCAAATAAAACATAAATTTTCGATCAGAAGAAGAGAAACGCGCGCGGGTATGTCAGGTCGCTCCGCCAGGTCGCTCTGCTTCCAGAGCGGGTGCTTCACCCCGCTGCGGGACGTCACTCCAGATGTCAGCTTCGTTCCTTCGTTTTGCGCGCGGGTTGCGGACCTCGCTCCCCATGGTTGCTCCACTTCTTGAAAGTTGTCGACGAGAGGTTGAGCTCGGAGCGGGTGCCGTAGGTCGCTCCCATTGCCCGCTCTGGTGCTCTACTCGCTCAAACAACACTTTCCACTCCCTTTTTGATCTCAAATGCTTACAAGTAACTCCAAGAACTCCAATGGACACTCCAACACCTGATAAAGACTTATGCAATGCAAAAAGGAAACTAAAATGCATAATCCATAATCTAAATGATCAAAGCATGCAAGAATGAAGAGTTAAAACAATGCAAATGTGCAAGATATCAACCATTCGGGTTGTCAACCCAAAATTAACCAAAAGAAATTCTAGTATCCATCAGATTTTTATAATTTTGGTAGTAACTTGAATAGGTTTGGTAGAATATAAACTTTTAGTTTTGGTTTGGATTTGGTTTTTAATATTCGATTGTATCTAAAATATTTGAAATACTTTAATTACTTGAAAAGTATAAGTAATATTTACCCTAATATATTTGAGTAAAAATTGTAATTTGGATTACTATAAAATTATTATAAATAATATTATAAATATTTTTTGAATATTTTCGGGAACTGTATTTGAGTTCGAAATTAGTTTTTGTATATTAAAAATTAGATATCAATTTGAATATCCATATCGAATCAGACTGGATCCAGATTTTTTGCTCATACCTATCTAATCATATAAATTTCATTAATAATGCAACAATTTTATTATAAATTATGTTATAAAAATAATAATTGTATATATGCAAAATAAAATTATTCCGAAGAGAGGAACAGAAGAAGAGTAACATCAGCTACTTAGGCTGATAAAATTAGGTTGATAAGCTACTTAGACACAAAGGAATTGTCCTCAGTAACATCAGACACAAAGGAAGTATCCTAAGTAAAGCTACTTAGACACAAAGTAAGTGTCCTATGTAGCATCAGCTACTTAGGCTGATAAAAAATAACTGTATATATGCAATATAAAATTAGGTTTTAGCAATCTGTGTCCTAATCCTCTATATATTAATCTTAGAGCATTAGTAAATGCACAACTTTGAGGAGCATGCTTACGTGTCAAACATACAGAGCTCCTCAGCCTTGACATTTAAATGGACCAACTTTGCTAGAGGTGGAGTTTTAGAGTAACATTTAATGGAGAACATAAAACTATAGGAGGATAGCATCGCATTTATATATGGTAACATTTATATATGTTAATATACTGTATTAACAACCCGTAATTGCAGATTGTGTACTAATGTTTTGATAATATTAAAACCACACAGCTCAAACTATCTATCGTGTAAAAACGATTGGAACATAATACTTTTTAGAAAACGATGTTTCTTAAATTTCTGTTTTTGAGACATTTCGTTAATTTTGGTGAGTTCTTAGTACATATTATTAAATCAAAGTTTATTGTTTTTACATTTTCAAGAAATGAGTAAAATGTCAATATAGTTTTTATTTTTATTTTTAAACATAACGTAAGTTATAAAACCAAATAGCAGAAATCGTGTGGTTTTACTAATCTTTTTACATTGTTTATATTAGCAGGTCCGTCCCTTGCATAAGGCTCATGAAGCATATGCTTTAGGCCACAATCAAATAAATAGCTTTAGAGACCACATTTTAGGGATGTTTTTTTTTTTTTTTGGAAAAAACTTTAGGGATGTTTTAGTGTAGTAGTTTCAAATTGTTTGCTAATACTCGTGACATACGAGAGTTCAACTCCTATTATGCACTTTTTTAAAAACATATGTATCTTTTCACTATTTTTTCTGTCAGTTTTCATATAATATATTGCTTACTTAACAATATGATTCTTTTGTTGACAAATAAAAAAACAATACGACTCTCTTAGATTATTTTCATTCCTTAATAATTTTCTGTATCATATGTTTTATTTATTTTTAATTAAATTCTTAATCTTGTTTTATTATACTACTGCTTAAATTTTTAAAGCTATTAACTTTAACTGCCATAATTATCTAAATTAAAATAAATGTATTATTATCTTGCTAAATATTGATTCATCATTGAAAAACATATTTTAAATATTATTATAATATGTAGCTCTAATACTATTCAATTACAAAAAAAATTATTCTAATATATAAGTACTTGATAGTGAAAAATATGAGGCCACACTAAGTTAATGTGATTTAAGCCACCAAATTAGTAGAGACAGCACTGTATATTAGGCTGCAACATTCTTATAGAACGAGAAATGGAACCTAATTCCTTTGTTTATTTTATTCAATATTTCAATGTGTAATATAAGGGGATTAGAGATGCTAGGGGATTCTTATATTCGTATAATTTGGATATTTGATATGGTTTTATTTATTACATTCTATTTATCGCTTATAATAATTGTGCAAATCTTTATAAATCCCTTATATTACCTGGGCTTTTAGTTGGTTTATAATAATATGGTTATCATTAAATCATAGTTAACTAACATATATATGGAGTGAAAGAATCAATCCTCCTACACTTTAGTGATTTCTGCTGACATGTCATTAAAATAGAGCTTCTTAGAAAAATTGTTATGATTCTATTGGTCGATTTTTTTGAATTTTATTTTTCATTTATTTTAATCAATCGCTTATGTAGACAAGCCCAAAACTATTGTCGATTTCGTTAAGCCCATATATAGCTAGAGGATAATAATTATCGATTTAGTTTAGCATTGAGCAAGATTTAGAACTAAGACAAATATTAAAAACTTTCCTTATTATTCAAACAGTAAACTTGCGCATGTTGATATCATATTAATTACATTTGCTTAGAAAATATTATAATGTTTCTAATTAGTAGGGGTGGACGTTCGGGTACCCGTTCGGGTTCGGGTCGGGTATTTTGGATTTTTGAGTATTTCGGTATAGAGGTGTAGAACCCGTTCGGGTATTTCTGTACTTCGGGTCGGGTATTTTTAGTTTGGATTCGGTTATTTCAGATCAGGTTCGGATATTTAAATTTTGAAAAAAAAATTAAAATTTTCATTTCTCAAGTTTCTTATATTTTAAAAATATAAATTTCACTTAACTATTTTTTTTTATTTTTAATAGATTGAATGGTTAATAGATTT